>NC_041387.1:39900583-39972309 GCF_002162155.2 Triticum dicoccoides | reverse complement strand
GCTATTCTGTTACGCGTAACAGAATATTATTTTGTTACCCTACTTGAACTGATGAATTCAAGCGGTTGAACTGATGAAATTCGAGCGGTCGAACTGATGCTTTCTGTTGCTATTAAAAATCGTCTTCTTTAGTTCAAATTGTTTTGCAATTTTTTTTGTCGAAACGAGGCATGTAATATATCGTTGGAAAGCACTTGGCATCCACATTACAATCTTATAATTTGTTTTTGCAAAAAAATTATGATTTTAGAGCAGTTTTGAAAATACCGTTTTTCTCAAAATCGAAAACACGAATTGTATTTTGGATTTAATTTTCAAACGGTTTGTCGGAATTGAGCAAATGAGATGGCGTTGGAAAGCTTGTGAAAATCCGCATCTTCCACATATCTACTTTTTTCAAATTTTATATGATTTTAAAGTAATTTGAAAAACGGTGAAATTCTGGCAAAATGTATTTTCACTGTTTTTGCAAACGATTTGTCGGATTGATGCAAATGACACGGCATTGAAAAGCTATGGAAAATTCACAACTTTTGCGTATAGAAAGATTTTTCTAATTCCTTACGGTTTAAATATGAATTCAAATACGGTTAAAATTGGTTTCGAACGCGTTTTTTTTAAAGTTTGTCGAAATGGGGCAAATAATATATCGTTGGATAGCTATCGAAAATGCGAAACTTAGTCATGTTGGACATTTTCTCTACTTCGCAACGGTTTAAGAGTAATCTTGAATACGGCATGACGGATCCTGCTGTTTTCTCGTGTGAAAAACATAGTAGTCGTACTGATATATGTGTATGTTTGTACTGAGCTATTTTTTGTAGAGTAATTTTGAATGGTTCCGAAAAAGGGTACTTGTACTGATGCTTGCATGGGTTTGTACTAAGCGTGTTTTCACTAACTAGACTTTGCTCTGTTTTTTGGGTAAGATTTTTCTCGTAAGTTTTCAATGGTTTACTGTATCGTCGCCTCTGTACTTGTATGGTTTGTATCATCGAACTGAATGATATTTTATATTGAGTAGTTTTGAATGGTTCCGAAAAAAGAGTACTTGAACGGATACCCGTATGTTTTTGTACTGAGCGTGTTTTCACGTAGTAGACTTTACTCTGTATTTTTCGATATGATTTTCCTCGTAACTTCTCAACGGTTTACGATATCATCGTCCCTGAACTTCCATGGTTTTATATCGTCGAACTGAATGACATTTTATTTAAAAAAAAAATATTGTGTGTTTCTTTTTTTTCAACTCTAATGTTTTTTTCAACATTGTTCTGGACTTCTCTCATTCCGTGACTTGAACTTTCACCATTTGAATTTCCACAGGGTTTCTTTTTGTTTGAGCTTTTTCCTAAAACTTATCTCGGACTTCGTGTTGAACTTACAACTTTTTAAATTGTGAACGTATTGTGTTTTTACAATTCCAAAGCTAGCAAGTAGTAGGAGATTTACCCAACAAAGGGTTTAATTACATGGAGCAGCCGCAGTAGTACCACAGTCTGATCGATAGCTAGCAGCAATACCAGTGATCACTAATACACATACACATGAACTGATAACCAACTTGCGCACGACCTGAGAAACAAGAAAATGCATTAACCGACAAAAAGAACACAATACACATGAACTGATAATCCCCACGGCTGATGGCAGAGCTTTGTAGCATCTAGGTTCACCCGTTTACTGAAAGTAGAACTTCTGAGTTTTATTAATTCAGGTGATGTTTAAATGCTCACCATTTTGTCCTACATCAGAATACTCACAACACAACAATATTTGCTAAAGGTCCTGCAATTACAGAGTTACAGAACAAATTCTTGGTCCAACGACAATGTAAGAGTCATGACCAGTAATCACAAACAACACTAGCTCGACCGCCCAGCACGTGTGTGCGGCAAGGGGAGGAGATACTATGATGCTAGTGTTGGGGAACGTAGTAATTTCAAAATTTTCCTACGCACACGCAAGATCATGGTGATGGCATAGCAACAAGAGGGGAGAGTGTTGTCCACGTACCCTCGTAGACCGTAAGCGGAAGCGTTAGAACAACGTGGTTGATGTAGTCGTACGTCTTCACGGCCGACCGATCAAGCACCGAAACTACGGCACCTCCGAGTTCTAGCACACGTTCAGCTCGATGACGTCCCTCGAACTCCGATCCAGCCAAGTGTCGAGGGAGAGTTCCGTCAGCACGACGGCGTGGTGATGATCTTGATGTTCTACCGTCGCAGGGCTTCGCCTAAGTACCGCTACAATATTATCGAGGAGGACTATGGTGGAGGGGGGCACCGCACACGGCTAATAGATCTCATGGATCAATTGTTGTTGTGTCTTTGGGGTGCCCCCCTGCCCCTATATATATAGGAGCAAGGGGGGAGGCGGCCGGCCTATGGAGGAGGCGCACCAAGGGGGGAGTCCTACTCCCGGTACTCCCACCGGGAGTAGGACTCCCACTTTCCTTGTTGGAGAAGAAAAGAGGAGGAGAGGGAGAAGGAAAAGGGGGCCGGCCCCCTTGTCCAATTCGGACCAGAGGGGGGGGCGCAGGCCTCCTTCCTTTTGGCCTCTCTCCTCTATTCACGTATGGCCCAATAAGGCCCATATACTCCCCGGCGAATTCCCGTAACTCTCGGTACTCCGAAAAATACCTGAATCACTCGGAACCTTTCCGAACTCCGAATATAGTCGTCCAATATATCGATCTTTATGTCTCGACCATTTCGAGACTCCTCGTCATGTCCTCGACCTCATCCGGGACTCCGAACTCCTTCGGTACATCAAAACTCATAAACTCATAATATAACTGTCATCGAAACCTTAAGCGTGCGGACCCTACGGGTTTGAGAACAATATAGACATGACCTAGAACTATTCTCGGTCAATAACCAATAGCGGAACCTGGATGCTCATATTGGCTCCCACATATTCTACGAAGATCTTTATCGGTCAAACCGCATAACAACATACGTTGTTCCCTTTGTCATTGGTATGTTACTTGCCCGAGATTCGATCGTCGGTATCCAATACCTAGTTCAATCTCGTTACTGGCAAGTCTCTTTACTCGTTACGTAATGCATCATTCCGTAACTAACTCATTAGTTACATTGCTTGCAAGGCTTATAGTGATGTGCATTACCGAGAGGGCCCAGAGATACCTCTCCGACAATCGGAGTGACAAAACCTAATCTCGAAATACGCCAACCCAACATGTACCTTTGGAGACACCTGTAGTACTCCTTTATAATCCCCCAGTTACGTTGTGACGTTTGGCAGCACCCAAAGTGTTCCTCCGGTAAACGGGAGTTGCATAATCTCATAGTTATAGGAACATGTATAAGTCATGAAGAAAGCAATAGCAATATACTAAACGATCAAGTGCTAGGCTAACAGAATGGGTCATGTCAATCACATCATTCTCCTAATGATGTGATCCCATTAATCAAATGACAACACATGTCTATGGTTAGGTAACATAACCATCTTTGATTAATGATCTAGTCAAGTAGAGGCATACTAGTGACCATATGTTTGTTTATGTATTCACACATGTATCATGTTTCCGATTAATACAATTCTAGCATGAATAATAAACATTTATCATGATATGAGGAAATAAATAATAACTTTATTATTGCCTCTAGGGTATATTACCTTCAGTCTCCCACTTGCACTAGAGTCAATAATCTAGTTACACAGTAATGATTCTAACACCCATGGAGTCTTGGTGCTGATCATGTTTTGCTCGTGGAAGAGGCTTAGTCAATGGGTCTGCAACATTCAGATCCGTATGTATCTTGCAAATCTCTATGTCTCCCACCTGGACTTGGTCCCGGATGGAATTGAAGCATCTCTTGATGTGCTTGGTCCTCTTATGAAATCTGGATTCCTTTGCCAAGGCAATTGCACCAGTATTGTCACAGAAGATCTTCATTGGTCCCGATGCACTAGTTATGGCACCTAGATCGGAAATGAACTCCTTCATCCAGACTCCTTCATTTGCTGCTTCTGAAGCAGCTATGTACTCCGCTTCACATGTAGATCCCGCCACGACGCTTTGTTTAGAACTGCACCAACTTACAGCTCCACCGTTTAATAAAAACACGTACCCGGTTTGCGATTTAGAATCGTCCGGATCAGTGTCAAAGCTTGCATCGACGTAACCCTTTACGACTAGCTCTTTGTCACCTCCATATACGAGAAACATATCCTTAGTCCTTTTCAGGTATTTCAGGATGTTCTTGACTGCTGTCCAGTGATCCACTCCTGGATTACTTTGGTACCTTCCTGCCAAGCTTATTGCTAAGCACACGTCAGGTCTGGTACACAGCATTGCATACATGATAGAGCCTATGGCTGAAACATAGGGAACATCTTTTATTTTCTCTCTATCTTCTGCTGTGGTCGGGCATTGAGTTTGACTCAACTTCACACCTTGTAGTACGGGCAAGAATCCTTTCTTTGCCTGATCCATTTTTAACTTTTTCAAAACTTTATCAAGGTATGTGCTTTGTGAAAGTCCAATTAAGCGTCTTGATCTATCTCTATAAATCTTGATGCCCAATATATAAGCAGCTTCACCGAGGTCTTTCATAGAAAAACTTTTATTCAAGTATCCCTTTATGCCATCCAGAAATTCTATATCATTTCCAATTAATAATATGTCATCTACATATAATATCAGAAATGCTACAGAGCTCCCACTCACTTTCTTGTAAATACAGGCTTCTCCAAAAGTCTGTATAAAACCATATGCTTTGATCACACTATCAAAGTGTTTATTCCAACTTCGAGATGCTTGCACCAGTCCATAAATGGATCGCTGGAGCTTGCACACTTTGTTAGCACCTTTTGGATCAACAAAACCTTCTGGCTGCATCATATACAACTCTTCTTCCAGAAATCCATTCAAGAATGCAGTTTTGACATCCATTTGCCAAATTTCATAATCATAAAATGCAGCAATTGCTAACATGATTCGGACAGACTTAAGCATCGCTACGGGTGAGAAAGTCTCATCGTAGTCAACCTCTTGAACTTGTCGAAAACCTTTTGCAACAAGTCGAGCTTTATAGACAGTTATATTACCATCAGCGTCAGTCTTCTTCTTAAAAATCCATTTATTCTCAATGGCTTGCCGATCATCGGGCAAGTCAACCAAAGTCCATACTTTGTTCTCATACATGGATCCCATCTCAGATTTCATGGCCTCTAGCCATTTTGCGGAATCTGGGCTCATCATCGCTTCCTCATAGTTCATAGGTTCATCATGGTCAAGTAACATGACTTCCAGAATAGGATTACCATACCACTCTGGTGCGGATCTTACTCTGTGGACCTACGAGGTTCAGTAGAAACTTGATCTGAAGTTTCATGATCAATATCATTAGCTTCCTCATTAATTGGTGTAGTTGTCACAGGAACCGGTTCTTGCGATGAACTACTTTCCAACAAGGGAGTAGATACAGTTATCTCATCAAGTTCTACTTTCCTCCCACTCACTTCTTTCGAGAGAAACTCCTTCTCTAGAAAGGATCCAATTTTAGCAACAAAAATCTTGCCCTCAGATCCGTGATAGAAGGTGTACCCAATGGTCTCTTTTGGGTATCCTATGAAGACACATTTCTTCGATTTAGGTTCGAGCTTATCTGGTTGAAGTTTCTTCACATAAGCATCGCAGCCCCAAACTTTAAGAAACGACAACTTTGGTTTCTTGCCAAACCACAGTTCATAAGGCGTCGTCTCAACGGATTTTGATGGTGCCCTATTTAACGTGAATGCGGCCGTCTCTAAAGCATAACCCCAAAACGATAGCGGTAAATCAGTAAGAGACATCATAGATCGCACCATATCTAGTAAAGTACGATTATGACTTTCGGACACACCATTTCGTTGTGGTGTTCCGGGTGGCGTGAGTTGCGAAACTATTCCGCATTGTTTCAAATGTAAACCAAACTCGTAACTCAAATATTCTCCTCCACGATCAGATCGTAGAAATTTTATTTTCTTGTTACGATGATTTTCCACTTCACTCTGAAATTCTTTAAACTTTTCAAATGTTTCAGACTTGTGTTTCATCAAGTAGATATACCCATATCTGCTTAAGTCATCTATGAAGGTGAGAAAATAACAATACCCGCCGTGAGCCTCAATATTCATTGGACCACAAACATCAGTATGTATGATTTCCAACAAATCAGTTGCTCGCTCCATAGTTTCGGAGAACGGCGTTTTAGTCATCTTGCCCATGAGGCACGGTTCGCAAGTACCAAGTGATTCATAATCAAGTGATTCCAAAATCCCATCAATATGGAGTTTCTTCATGCGCTTTACACCGATATGACCTAAACGGCAGTGCCACAAATAAGTTGCACTATCATTATCAACTCTGCATCTATTGGTGTCAACACTATGAATATGTGTATCACTACTATCGAGATTCAATAAAAATAGACCACTCTTCAAGGGTGCATGACCATAAAAGATATTACTTATATAAATAGAACAACCATTATTCTCTGATTTAAATGAATAACCGTCTCGCATCAAACAAGATCCAGATATAATGTTCATGCTTAACGCTGGCACCAAATAACAATTATTTAGGTCTAAAACTAATCCCGATGGTAGATGTAGAGGTAGCGTGCCGACCGCGATCACATCGACTTTGGAACCATTTCCCACGCGCATCATCACTTCGTCCTTAGCCAATCTTCGCTTAATCCGTAGTCCCTGTTTCGAGTTGCAAATATTAGCAACAGAACCAGTATCAAATACCCAGGTACTATTGTGAGCATTAGTAAGGTACACATCAATAACATGTATATCACATATACCTTTGTTCACTTTGCCATCCTTCTTATCCGCCAAATACTTGGGGCAGTTCCGCTTCCAGTGTCCAGTCTGCTTGCAGTAGAAGCACTCAGTTTCAGGCTTTGGTCCAGACTTGGGTTTCTTCTCTTAAGCAGCAACTTGTTTGCTGTTCTTCTTGAAGTTCCCCTTCTTCTTCCCTTTGCCCTTTTTCTTGAAACTGGTGGTCTTGTTAACCATCAACACTTGATGCTCCTTCTTGATTTCTACCTCCGTGGCTTTTAGCATTCGAAGAGCTCGGGAATAGTCTTGTCCATCCCTTGCATATTATAGTTCATCATGAAGCTCTTGTAGCTTGGTGGCAGTGATTGGAGAATTCTGTCAATGACACTATCATCAGGAAGATTAACTCCCAGTTGAATCAAATGATTATTATACCCAGACATTTTGAGTATGTGTTCACTGACAGAACTATTCTCCTCCATCTTGCAGCTATAGAACTTATTGGAGACTTCATATCTCTCAATCCGGGCATTTGCTTGAAATATTAACTTCAACTCCTGGAACATCTCATATGCTCCATGACGTTCAAAACGTCGTTGAAGACCCGGTTCTAAGCCGTAAAGCATGGCACACTGAACTATCGAGTAGTCATCAGCTTTGCTCTGCCAGACGTTCTTAACGTCGTCAGTTGCATCAGCAGTAGGCCTGGCACCCAGTGGTGCTTCCAGGACGTAATTTTTCTGTGCAGCAATGAGGATAATCCTCAGGTTACGGACCCAGTCCGTGTAATTGCTATCATCATCTTTCAACTTTGCTTTCTCAAGGAACGCATTAAAATTCAACGGAACAACAGCACGAGCCATCTATCTACAACAAACATAGACAAGCAAAATACTATCAGGTACTAAGTTCATGATAAATTTAAGTTCAATTAATCATATTACTTAAGAACTCCCACTTAGACAGACATCTCTCTAGTCATCTAAGTGATCACGTGATCCAAATCAACTAAACCATGTCCAATCATCACGTGAGATGGAGTAGTTTCAATGGTGAACATCATTATGTTGATCATATCTACTATATGATTCACGCTCAACCTTTCGGTCTCCGTGTTCCGAGGCCATATCTGTATATGCTAAGCTCGTCAAGTTTAACCCGAGTATTCCGCGTGTGCAACTGTTTTGCACCCGCTGTATTTGAACGTAGAGCCTATCACACCCGATCATCACGTGGTGTCTCAGCACGAAGAACTTTCGCAACGGTGCATACTCAGGGAGAACACTTCTTGATAATTAGTGAGAGATCATCTTAAAATGCTACCGTCAATCAAAGCAAGATAAGATGCATAAAGGATAAACATCACATGCAATCAATATAAGTGATATGATATGGCCATCATCATCTTGTGCTTGTGATCTCCATCTTCGAAGCACCGTCGTGATCACCATCGTCACCGGCGCGACACCTTGATCTCCATCGTAGCATCGTTGTCGTTACGCCATCTATTGCTTCTACGACTATCGCTACCGCTTAGTGATAAAGTAAAGCAATTACAGGGCGTTTGCATTTCATACAATAAAGCGACAACCATATGGCTCCTACCAGTTGCCGATAACTTTGGTTACAAAACATGATCATCTCATACAATAAAATATAGCATCATGTCTTGACCATATCACATCACAACATGCCCTGCAAAAACAAGTTAGACGTCCTCTACTTTGTTGTTGCAAATTTTACATGGCTGCTACGGGCTTAGCAAGAACCGTTCTTACCTACGCATCAAAACCACAACGATAGTTTGTCAAGTTGGTGCTGTTTTAACCTTCGCAAGGACCGGGCGTAGCCACACTCGGTTCAACTAAAGTTGGAGAAACTAACACCCGCTAGCCACCTGTGTGCAAAGCACGTCGGTAGAACCAGTCTCGCGTAAGCGTACGCGTAATGTCGGTCCGGGCCGCTTCATCCAACAATACCGCCGAACCAAAGTATGACATGCTGATAAGCAGTATGACTTATATCGCCCACAACCCACTTGTGTTCTACTCGTGCATATAACATTAACGCATAAAACTTAGGCTCTAATACCACTGTTGGGGAACGTAGTAATTTCAAAATTTTCCTACGCACACGCAAGATCATGGTGATGGCATAGCAACAAGAGGGGAGAGTGTTGTCCACGTACCCTCGTAGACCGTAAGCGGAAGCGTTAGAACAACGCGGTTGATGTAGTCGTACGTCTTCACGGTCGACCGATCAAGCACCGAAACTACGGCACCTCCGAGTTCTAGCACACGTTCAGCTCGATGACGTCCCTCGAACTCCGATCCAGCCGAGTGTCAAGGGAGAGTTCCGTCAGCACGACGGCGTGGTGACGATCTTGATGTTCTACCGTCGCAGGGCTTCGCCTAAGCACCGCTACAATATTATTGAGGAGGACTATGGTGGAGGGGGGCACCGCACACGGCTAATAGATCTCAAGGATCAATTGTTGTTGTGTCTTTGGGGTGCCCCCCTGCCCCCATATATATAGGAGCAAGGGGGGAGGCGGCCGGCCTATGGAGGAGGCGCACCAAGGGGGGAGTCCTACTCCTAGAAGAAAAGAGGAGGAAAGGGAGAAGGAAAAGGGGGCCGACCCCCTTGTCCAATTCGGACCAGAGGGGGGGCGCAGGCCTCCTTCCTTTTGGCCTCTCTCCTCTATTCCCGTATGGCCCAATAAGGCCCATATACTCCCCAGCGAATTCCCGTAACTCTCCGGTACTCCAAAAAATACCCGAATCACTCGAAACCTTTCCGAACTCCGAATATAGTCATCCAATATATCGATCTTTACGTCTCGACCATTTCGAGACTCCTCGTCATGTCCCCGACCTCATCCGGGACTCCGAACTCCTTCAGTACATCAAAACTCATAAACTCATAATATATCTGTCATCGAAACCTTAAGCGTGCGGACCCTACGAGTTCGAGAACAATGTAGACATGACCTAGAACTATTCTTGGTCAATAACCAATAGCGGAACCTGGATGCTCATATTGGCTCCCACATATTCTATGAAGATCTTTATCGGTCAAACCGCATAACAACATACGTTGTTCCCTTTGTCATCGGTATGTTACTTGCCCGAGATTCGATCGTCGGTATCCAATACCTAGTTCAATCTCGTTACTGGCAAGTCTCTTTACTCGTTACGTAATGCATCATTCCGTAACTAACTCATTAGTTACATTGCTTGCAAGGCTTATAGTGATGTGCATTACCGAGAAGGCCTAGAGATACCTCTCCGACAATCGGAGTGACAAAACCTAATCTCGAAATACGCCAACCCAACATGTACCTTTGGAGACACCTGTAGTACTCCTTTATAATCACCCAGTTACGTTGTGACGTTTGGTAGCACCCAAAGTGTTCCTCCGGTAAACGGGAGTTGCATAATCTCATAGTTACAGGAACATGTATAAGTCATGAAGAAAGCAATAGCAATATACTAAACGATCAAGTGTTAGGCTAACGGAATGGGTCATGTCAATCACATCATTCTCCTAATGATGTGATCCCATTAATCAAATGACAACACATGTCTATGGTTAGGAAACATAACCATCTTTGATTAATGAGCTAGTCAAGTAGAGGCATACTAATGACCATATGTTTGTCTATATATTCACACATGTATCATGTTTCCGGTTAATACAATTCTAGCATGAATAATAAACATTTATCATGATATGAGGAAATAAATAATAACTTTATTATTGCCTCTAGGGTATATTTCCTTCAGCTAGATGTGTAGAGACAACAAGCTCACACATAGAAGACGATGGACGACTCACGCAGGAGGCCTCGAACTGCTCTCCTGTTGCCACCGATGGCTATGGATCATGCAAAATCCTGACCAAAAGATCACATTTATTTTCACGAAACTAATCTCTTGTACTTGCTCCAAGATAATCTTGGAACCTCCTACAAGAACATTCATTATTTTAAAGTCCACATGAATACCTACAAGCAATGATCACAAACATTTACAGGACATTCTTTTAAAGAGCTATGCAAGAATAATTAAAATAGGGTGAAACAAATATCATCTAGATTCTAGCAACAACCGTTTTGCATGATCATTGACATTTGGAATAGCATCCAACAACTATCAGAGTTCCATAAGACCACATTTGTACTTACTATGACGATGTACTTGTGCTGCGCAAAAACATACATGGAAGCACAAAATAAACATTTAAATACATTGGTGCTCACATGAATAGTCACAAACACCTAAAGAGCATGTTTTTTTCACATCTCCCCAACTACTCAGTTAGCAGAATACCACATCTATGCATTTTAATAGCAGGAGCAAAGAAAGAGAGAGAGATTGCTGTGAGAGAGTGCCATTGACGCACACATAGGACTACCATCAGCGCTCAACTTGGACGGCTGCCATCAACCATGGTGGACGGCTGCCACCAAAAAAACAAATTGCAAACTACACAACTACGAATAGGCCAAACCGGTAAGCACATCAGAATCATAAGCAATCCCACCAGGTACAGGCACACCCTCCTATTCACAACTCTGAAGTATTGATGAACCCTGTTCTCAAAGATAATGCCATATTGTGGGATCATTTAAGTGCACAACTAAGAGCACTATGAGACAGAAATATTGTACAACTACAGCGACAACTGCAAAAAAGTACAATATTGGTAAAAAAATAGATTCTTTGTGACAGCAGGGCAGATGGCAACTCGGTTATTCAAGTTCCAATTGCTTAAATCAGACCGTTCTAGCTTAGAATCTAGCTAACACAAAACAAATCTGAAGCAGTCGGCCTAGCCACACCCCCAACATAACTAATTCCACCAGAAGAGCCATTTGCAACCTACATGGCCTTCGCTCGACCAAGATCTTAGCAGTCCTCACACAGGATCCAGGCACTGGAGCAAGAAGTGACAGCTTGCCAAAGTGTGAGGAGGGGCTCTTCCGGTGGCGTATCAAGGAGAGATTGCGGTGACACGCTGAGACCGTGATGCGGGCGCCCCTGAACTGATGTGAATTTTCTTGCGAAACTGCTGTGCAATCGTGCAATGAGTGAGGTACCATATAATATAAAGTCGAGCTCTCTCTAACACACATCAAAATATTTTTTACGGTTGTTCTGTATGAACTAATGACAAAATACACACTGAACTGATAATAATATATTATTTTCTCATATAGGAAACATGTTCTTCGCCACATGAATTGATACTCTAACACACAGAGAATTGTTTCCATGCTAAGAACGGAGGATAAAATAAATAGTGATTTTCCAGGGTCTCATTGCAACCTTGCTTCCTATTCAATTAAGGATTCATGTGACACTTGCTTCCCCTTTCATCAGTACTAGTACGACTCAACAATAAGTTCAGAATTGTAGACGACATCCTTGTCAGTATGACTCATCAGTATTATATGGATGTTAGTTTTAACATTAAGGATAGTACTGATCAGTACTAATATTTTGTGTAAGTTGTACTGATCAGTACTGCTACTTGTCGTACTAATGAGCAGTACTGATGTAGCTAACACAAAGATTTTTTCATCTAGTGGATTTTTAACATTATATTAGAAAAAGAAATCTAGAGCAATTATCTTGTAGAACCAATAAACATGTATAGCGGAGAAGCTGCAAACACAACCCGCAATCGTCAACTGAAGTTGTGTTCTTACTCTGACCAAGTTCAGTTTTCTTCAGAAAAATGGATAAAAATAGCATCGGCTTTGCCATCAAATTTTTAGCATGTATGGGGACAGACAGGTGATGAGAGGATGGACCTTCTAATGGTGGAGAAGAACTACGATCTGAGGGGTGGCAGGAGACGTACTAGTGTAGGACGCTGTCGATGGTGCAGCGTTGTCCATGGAGAGTCCTCCCAGGTGGCGCTCACTATCTCAAATCAGAAAAAGACCGACAACAATGGTGTGTGAACCAGTACGACGGACGCTGGGCACGAACCAGGACGCCGGCTACCGGATTGTTGAATGGATCAAGGGTGCCCTGCAAGCAGCCCTTCTGGTGACCGACGACGGAGCGTGCAGTTGTACTGCTGAGAGGAACAATCTCGACCCGCGGCTCCCTCCTGCAGCCGCGGGTGGCGTGTGGGAGGGAGGCGACAACTGGTGGTGCGGGGATCTGGGGATGGCCGGCGATGCGCGATTTCAGGGATGGCCGGCGGCGCGCGGACCTGGGGGTGGGCAGCGGCGCGCGGACCCGAGTGTGGGTGGCGGCAAGCTGGTGGAAGGAGGTCGCCGGCGATGTGGAAGGAGGAGGCTGGCTGGGCGGCGCAGGACGACAACAAACGCAGTGGCGGTGGTGCGCGGGTAGGGAGGGGCCCGGTGGCGACAGCGCGTGGGGAGGGAGGGGCGGCGGGCCGGCACCGGCAGCGCGCTGGTAGGGAGGGGCGGCCGGCCGGCGGCGGAAGCGCACAGGTAGGGAGGGGCGAGCGGCCGGCGGCGGCATCGCGTGGGTAGGGACTAGGAGGGAGTGGTTAGGGGTGGGCTTGGTTTTGCTCTTTTAGTTTTTCCATTCGGGTGGGGCGGCCGGTCTGTCGAGATTATATATATATATATATATATATATATATATATATATATATATATATGGAAAATCCATCCTACCACCCGGTGGTAGTATTAAATCCTAAAAATATCAAACATTTGGCTTTTTTGTGGAAAGCGGCTGAAAAAACAAAAAAAACAAAAAAAATAAAACTGCTGAACATAGTGCACCATGCGTAACCAGAGTGGGTCAGCCCATTAGCTTGAACTTGTGCGAAGCCTCAACTATTTGACCCTAAAACCGTCAAATAGGAGGTCTCTACACCTTTGCTCGCCGATTGTTTTGGCCTTTGAGGACTTGTTCGAGTTCAAGCCGTGCGTGTGTTCTCTTTTTCTTTTTCTTGTTTCGTCCGCATGTAATCTGTTTTATAAAATGCAGAGAACATTTTATTATTCACGGTGAATATATGGTGAACATTTTTTAATTACACTGAGCTTACTTAAACACATTTTTATACCAAGTGGATTATTTAAATGTGTATTTTTATTTTTAATAAGTATATATATTAAATCCTAAAAATATCAAACAACTGTCTTCTTTGAGGAAAACCGACTGAAAAACCCAAAACCCAATAAAAGAAAACTGCACAACAGAGTGCAGCACGCGTCGCCAGAGTGGCTCGGCTCATTAGCTTGGACTTGTGTGAAGCCTCAACTATTTGACGCTAAAAATCGTCAAATAGAAGGTCTCTACACCTCTACTCGCCGATCGTTTTGGCCTACGAGGACTTGTTCGAGTTCAAGCCGCGCGTATGTTCTCTTTCTCTTTATCTTGTTTGTTCCCATTGTAAAGTAGTTTCCTAAACATTCTTGGGTCATGGATTTATTAATTCAAAGCTAAGTGTGATGCATTTTATATAGAGAAAACATCGATCTCACTTGCTAGTGGCTGGTAATTTTAAAAGCAACATCGTATCTTAAGGCATCTCCAAGGCGGATCCATAAACCGCCCGCATCCGTCCGGACTGTGTTGTCCGGACCGTGAAAGTCATCCAACGTGGTCCTGTATCGGTCCGCGGGGTAATTCGGACGCGATTTCTGTCCAAATTGAAGGCAAGGTTGGGGAGGTGTGCGGGATTTCGGACACCCAAAATGTATGACTCCGCCACCCCGACCCACCCAATCCCTCCTCCCGGTCCCACTTTCTTCCACTCCGCCCTCTCCCCTTTGCTTTGCATCCGCACCCTTCACCTTCGCCGTCGATGTTGTACGTCTCCAGCCGCTACAGAGGCATTGCCGGACATCCGCAACTAGCATGGGCACGCCCGCTCTCCGTTATGACAGAGCTTTCCACCCTGGAGCCCCGGGCGATGAATGAATTTTGGAATGAACAACAACAGTGCACCATTTTTGTTGATTTGGATTCTGTCCAACGCGTTATGCTGCCAAAATTTCTAGCCACGACTTGTCCAAATTTTGACCTTCTTTGTAACAAAACCGAAACTTTTGGGTCTTGACTGCAAACATTTTAGCCTTGTTTTTTGGAAAGCCAAAACTTATGGGTTTGGAACAGTTGGATCTGACGCGTGCGGATGACTCCTTCGAAAGTACCCATATCTGCCCCACACATGAAGATGTTCAGAAAATGTCTCCGGTATTAGCCCTTTCCAGTCCAGAATTCCAGCTGCCGGCAATCTCCCCCTTTATGTGAAACTTACAAAATATGGCAATCTCTCTCATGTGAAACTTACAAAATAAGAGAGAAAAGACATAAGAATTGTATCATAGTGCGAAATAACAATCCATAATGCACTAAATATCAACATAAAAACATGATGCAAAATGGATGTATCATAAACCCATCACACAAGATACATGTAAACAATCCTTGGTCATGATGAAAAAAGGGAGACTAAAAAAAGCAAAGAACCATCCTTTTTGAGCAGCATAATGTCTTCGATGATGTTCAAGAAGCCTTTGCCGACAGAAGCCATATTCGTCATAAGGGGAGCCATCTGCCAAATGTGAATGATGTCTTCGTCAAGGATATAGCATCGTTGAAGACAACATTCGGATAAAGGCCCTGTTTGGATCCATGATTTAGAGTTAGTTTGGGTTAGTTTGGACTCAAGTAACCCAAAAATATCCAAACATGAGGGTTAGTTTGGTTAGATGCATCTAAGCCATCCAAAAAATCTAACACATCCAAGAGGTGCTTATTTGGGTTAGTTCTCCTTGGGACCGCTAAAAAACACCTTTTTCTCTCGCTCTCCCCGTAGCAGATCCCTCCCCACTTCCTCGAAGCTTCTCGTCCTCTCCCTCCCTCCCTCTCGCACTGCCCGTGAAGGCGCCTCGTTGTATCCGCGCTCCATCTAACCCTGCCGTCCAAACACCTCTTTGGCTAGAGTTAGTTCAGAGTTAGAATCTAACTCTAACCTCTAACTGAGTTAGAGTATCCAAACAGGGCCAAAGTATCGTCAAAGACAACATTCAATGATGTTCTCTGCGATATGCCATATTTGAATATTGTCTTCGGCATTGCTAGCAAGCACCCAGTTCAAGTCCTCATCACCAGGGGCAAAGATAAGGGGGCCCTTGCCCCCTCCCATAATACCATTGATTTCAGCTAATCTTTGTATGAACATTGTGGATTTGTTCTTATTGCTCCCCCTCAACATCTAAAATTACGCAATCCTGCCTCCGCCACTGAATATCTATATACAGAGAACTATTAAACACCCCTTATTCTTCATGTTATCTTGGTCTCTATCAGTTCAATGTTCATTTTGTTAGAGGCACCACATGAACTTGGAGATGATAAGTTACAACACTTGCATAAAATAAAAGTATGAAAATTTTTCTACATTAGTTTGGTATTAAAGTAGGACACTGGGAGAGATATGTTGTCGGTTTCTTAACCCAAAGCTTGATGGATTCTCTCCAAAAGGTCAAGCGTCAACGTGCGGAAATTGACACGCACGACGACGTGGAGTACAAGTTCCAGACTCAAGAGTATGAAATGGAACAAGTACGTGATGAAGCAGACGAGCAACGAGCCAAGGCATTGCCGGACATCCGCAATCAGCATGGACGCGCCCGCTCGCCGTTATGACTGAGCTTTCCACCCTGGAGCCGTTTGTACCAAGGTACACTCCGTCCCCTGTCGATGACCTTCATGGTGGACACCACGCCCAACAGGTGCTCGGTCAAATGCCATTAAGCTTATCTAGATCAGTGTCACCAAGTTTTGCGACGTGGTTCGTCAGGTCGAGGCAAGGTGGCCATTGCACGTGGCAGAGGATGAGATGGTAAGTTTTTCTTTCTCGTGCTCAACTTGTTGATTTGATTCATTCATTCAATGTTGGTCTAGATGTTATATGTATCTCGCACGCGCTGCCGTGGTCCCACATGATAGAGCGACGGCCATTTACGTGCATACACTATTGGATGAAGCTGAAGGGCAAATATGTGTGAGATGACATGATCCGTTTATGAAAAACTTGTTGGACATCCGGGATCTAGTCGAATTTGAGACCTCGTTGTACTAAACTTAATTTGCATGATACGTATGGATGACTTGTGCTATTTTCTTTTCGAATTTTGATGAATATCGGGTGGTTTGCATGAACTTCGCCCGGTTTGTTAAAATGCGGGTTGAAATGTATACGGCTAGGATTAGATGGCGTCGTCATGTATCCGTGTCCGCGGACTAGTCCCCGTCCACAGACGATTGCGAAAGGAAATTTGCGGGTTGCTGTTGGAGTACTGTTTTCTCTACAGACATGTTGATGTAGATGATGATTATATTATCTTGTAAACATGCATGCATCCTCCATTAAACACTAAGCACACGAACGGAATAATTAATTGCTGTCGATGGTTAGATGATGATCGAACCCGTGCGTCATCGGCCCCACACCAACCCAGGTGGACGCGTACGCTGCATCCGCATCGACGGTCGCCGTCGGCGACCCCGACCACCCATCGATCGATCCATCCATCCCCATTGGAGCCCGAAAGCGCGCACTAGAAATGCATGAAATAACGAAACGGGGACGGATGGAGGGGGACCGGCCGACTTGTTCGTTACTAAACCGCCCGCACAGCGCGCGGCGGCGTCACATCGGCCACCAACAACGGCAACGCCGACGGGAGTGGGAGCGGCGGTTGGGGAGGACCGGTCGCGGCCGGAATCTTGGCGCGCGCGCGTCCCCCGCTGCAACACGCACGCACGCACGCACGGCCCCTAGCTAGCTACCCCCGGCCCAGCGCGCGCCGGGCGATCACTGATCCGTGCGGCGTACAGTTCCCCGGAAAGCGACCGGCGCACGCGTGCGGCGGCGACGCGCGCGCTAGCTAGCTCGGTGGTGGGGGTAGGCGAGCGGGCATACAGCTCGATTGATTGGCTGGTTTATTTTGGGCTGCCTTGTGCGCGTATGTTACTTGAGATCAAATTAAGCACCCCCTCTTGTGCGGTGGCCTGCTCTGCCTCTACGACTACGTACGTACTTGGAAGTAGCCTGGTGAGCGAGCTAGCTATAGCTTGGCCTGCTGATGGTGATGTCTCTGCCAAGTACAGCGTAACTAACTGTTGGAGATGGCTATGTGGCTTTATATATGAAATGATGGGAGCCGATCTGGTGCATAACTGATAAATAATTCACTCTCCAGGGCGCAACACGTGTTCTAATTAGGCCATACTGTCATAAGTTAGGTGGTTATTTGGTACTTCTTTTTTCTGTGGTTCGGTACTTCCACGGACACACAGGCGTATATTTTTGTTGCACGTAACAGATTAGCCAGATTCAAGAAGGTCACCACGGAGAACTACTGTGCCGAAATCGATGAATCTCTCTTCAGTACGTGTGTCGGTTTTGTGTTAATTCTCGTCGCTAAGCGTGGTGTAATGTGTGAAATGGGGACAATCTAAGTGGGGCACATATACAAATCAGTTTTCTCTTTATCAAAAACAAATCAGTTTTCTGTCATCTCCTTGGGGTGACGATATCAAATGATGGCAAGATTTGGTGTCAGTTGCTTTAGATCTAATAGGGTTCAAAGGCGATATATGACTGCGGCTTCAGGACACTGGTCCTTAGGTATATGTGTATGAAGACTTTCTGGTTGCCATTGACAAAGTCAAGTCGGCTCTGGTAGGGGAAAGGCGACATCGGCGCGTTGGAAGCTTGTTCTAGCGGCAGTAGTGGTCGTTCAGTGGTCTAGAGATCTCAATGTAATTTGTATTATGTTTGACATGATTTATACTTCTGATGAACTTTTTCGCAAAAATTTCTCTCACTTTTCTGTTTATGGGACTTTCTAACGAGAATTTCTTTATTATGAGAGGAGCTTTGCTACACTTACATTTGCATATTTATGTTTGTTGCAACGAATACTTTCGAACAAGATCAGTTTGCTTGAATAGATTTTGACAACCTATTTTCATTTACTAAGTTTCAAATATTAAAACTTGCTAGTCATAATATTTAGTTCTTAACAAGTTTCATTTGCTTAAGGGGTTAAGTTCTAGTACCTCCGTTCCAAATTGCATAACATTACAAATACATCCGTATCAAGATAAATCTAAGACAAATAATTCAGTATAGATAGAATATTTTTTAAAACTTTGTAAATTTATCATTCGTTCCTATCAAGTTTTACTAGTTGAAACTCGGTGAAGTTTTTAAAGCTTGTCAAAACGTATTAAAAATGGTCTTGTTTCAAAGCACTCGTTACAAGAGACACGAATATGCAAATGAAATATAATTTTGACTTTCGGTTCAAACATAAAATAAATTCAAATGTAGAAATAAGAAAAGCATAGGAGGTGAAGTGAGCGGGCATGCACTCTCTGCTGAAAGCTGCATGCGGGGACCATTTTACAACAATTAAATCCTAAACACATACAGGAGGCAATCACGATGCAATCGGATGGACACAAATCTAACTGAGTGGCGTAAATCGCCTCCCGTCATCATTGGATAATTAGCATATCTGTGTGCATCAAATCGCTATAGAGGCCGAGTGTTCCTCCTTTGAACAAATTGTGAGCATCTACATCCGGACTTGACAAATTCGATCCCTCAAACGACGCGACTGGGCGCCTTTGCGGACAGTGGCCGGTCACGTCTCAAATTTGGTGCCATGCACCTGAGTCTCTCATATTTCATCCTCTAAATCCATACAAACCATACAAAATAAATCTACGTACTACCACACACTAACTATGCTTCGTCATCTGAGATGTCCACGACGTCAGTGCCGGGCACCAGGTGGATGGCCGCATAGGAGGGCTCGGACTCCTCCTCCTCATCATCATCATCCATATACGCGAGCATCTCGTCGACTTCCGTAGCATGCTCTACCTCCACCTCCTGCAGACGACGGCGTCTCGCCTCCGCCTCCGACTCCGACCGGAGTCCCCAGCGTCCCCCACATCCTCCTCCGGCTCGTCCTCTCCTCAACCTCGTCCTCCTCCGGATCCACCGCGTCCGGAGGTAGCACCGCGGTGATCCGAGCTTTGCACCTTGTCCAGATCTGTTCAAGGAGCTGCAGCTGGCGCTCTGGCGTTAGATATGGGTAGCTTCTTACCTGGCGGCATGGGGGCATGACTACTAATGGTGGCGAGCGGCCATTGGAAAGTGCGGCGGCGGTGGAAGGGAGGGAGGAAATGTGGACGCGTAGGGTTTTGGTGTCTGCGGTCGGCTTAAATAGACGGGCTAGGCACTACGCGGCCCACTGGAGCGGCGCCACACGGCGCCATCAGTCTGACAGAGAAGACTAGCTTCGGACCGCCAGGTTTCAGAGTGTTTTGTTGTGGGGCGCATCGTTAGTCCGACATGGCGGATGCGCCCGGGCGTGCCCATGCTCCTCATATCCGCCCTAGATTTGGGCTGGATATGAGGGATTTTAGCCAGCCCGGGCGTTTGAGACCCGTATGAAAAGCCTAGACGTTTTTAGTAACCGGTCACTGACCGGGCCGTCCCACCGAATCGTTTGAGGCGGGTTTGGAATGCTTGGTTGTAGAAGCTCCGACGAGTACTTGGTTTGAACTTTTAAGTAAGTGTGAATTCGTGGCTACCTTGTAGTCTATTTTACATAGCACGTGAATCCCTAATGGCCCATGTACACGCCTTTTTCTCAGCAAAACGTCAATTGTAAAAGTCGTTGATCCAGGTTTGTTAAATGTCATGTCGATCAGGTCAATATAGTACAAGAGGCTTCACCGTTACACCGTCTAGGGCAACAGGTTTCCAAAAGCGATTCGACGACAAAGGAAGCGTGAATGGATCAGGCTTGTGCGCCGAAAGGCGACAAAGATCAATTACACACCGGTATATATCAGCTTTCGTCCATTTTCACTTTCACTGAGATGGAACGTGCATTTCATCCGTGCGAGCGAGCTGAGCTAGCGAGAGTGGAGGTCCAAATCAGGGAAAGTTGCGCGGGGATTAACTACTGACGTGAAACGACTGTTGTAGCGATGATCATGGAGATGTTCGCGGACAAACCGGTAGACGATAAATATGGTACACGGATGCCAACAGCTAGCACCTAATCCCTCTGTTTCTAAATATTTGTCTTTTTAGAGATTTCAAATGAACTACAACATCTCAGATGTATATAAACATATTTTAGAGTGTAGATTCACTCATTTTGATTTGTATGTAGTTACTAGCTGAAATCTTTAGAAAGACAAATATTTAAGAACGGAGAGAGCACATGACTGATTCAACACGATCACCAACGTGTCCACTTGCAACACATTTACACATCATGCTGCTCATGAGTAAGGCGTATCGCTCAATGCAGACTTAACTTTTTGTTGCACCTACGTGTGTGTATATATAACGTGATAAAAGTTAATAATATATAATGCTCCTCCCTTTTATCTAAAAAGTTATATAACGCCATAAAATGAGTTATTAGTGATATATATAGCATATAATGGCATATATGTAATGATGAAATAATCAAGTAGATGCTATAGACACCTAGCACAATATTTAATAATATGACAAAACATTTACGCAAAACATCTATCGCGAGCACACGCAAGGAAACTTAATACATGCAAGTGAAATCCAATCTACGGACGACACCATTGTGGTAAAGGTAGTAATTTTAGAGAAAACATTATCACATGGCATAGAGGGGAGGGTCATAAATGCCTATACCGGAAAATCGGAATCAACAAGTCATATATGATAAAATCGTAATCATTGAATACGACCCTAGCATACATAAGCACACACATCGTTCTAGTAACGCGTACTAAAGGCTCCGTGAGTGTCAAGTTTAGCGGAAGTCACCTCCACCCTGATGAGACATAGAGAGCAACAAAAATGAGGTTCAATCTCTGATGGACTGCCATTCCCTGGAGAGCCTAGCTTGTGGTGCTCCCGAGGGGTTTATGTTGCTGGAGTCGTTTTAACTGTCTGTAGGTTATCGACAGTTATGCCGATATAGCCTTAACTGTTTTGTAATCTTGGCAGACAGACGAGTCTAGCTCGTGCTGTTCTGCCAAGATTGTCTATCGTTTTATTTCCTTTTGTCGTTTCTAGTCCCTAGTAGTAGTACAAAAAAACAAGTGGTTTCTGATATATGAAAAGCAGAGAGGGTGCTCTCTTTATCAAAAAATAATAATCTCTGATGGAATGGCGGGTACAATACACCATGGGTTATCTTTGATAGTGGAAGGTCTGAGGGGGAAAAATATCTCATGACTGATTAAAAATCCATAATAACCAATAATCAAACAGATTAAATGACTGATTAAAACATCGGAAAAACATCCCATGACTGATTAAAACCCTCCCTAAAAAAACCCCATAATGACCAATAATTAAACATATTAAATGAGAACAAAAAATGTTTATTATTAATTAAATTTACAAATGATGAGAGAAAAGCCCCGTTCTCCATATCTCACGAAGAACTCTGCATGGACGGGCATATACATGCATGTGTGCGTACATCAATAAATTACATGTACATGTCATATATATATATATATATATATATATATATATATATATATATATATATATATATATATATATATATATATACACACGTTTGCATTTGGCTTAGCTTCCTCTATAAGTATATTTGGTGTTAGATTGCTACATGTCGCATGCCCCGGCCTCCTCACAAAGCATTACAAGCTGCTTTGGATGCACCACCCCTAGTTAAATACTGACCCGTAAGGCCATAACATATATAGATAAGATAAATCACTGATGAGAAGTCCCAACCTCCATGAAATCTATGAGCGACACCTGCCCTTCAGCTTGCTGATCGCCTTCGTCCCGGTTCTCCTCTTGCTCCTCGATGCTCGAGCCGCACTTGGTGTCGCTCGAGCTCACGTTCACCTGGAGAAAATCGTAGAACTCCACCGATCTATTCGTATCTGCAGAACAAATTAACCCTAATTGATTAGTTCCGGACACACATGGCTAAATTTTAGTACCATGCATGCATGCAATGGGTCAATCATTTCACCTTCATTCGTGGATGAGCAGTAACCCTCCTTGCTACTGTGACGGCTGATCGCGAAGGGGGCAGCAAATTCTCTGCGGTACTTGTGGAGCAAGGCGGCCATGGTATTCACCTCCGGAAGTCTCGGCTTCTCGCCGCCGGTGGTGTTCCTAGGGCTATCGTCTTTCTCGGCACCGGCCGTGGTGGTGGAGGCAGCGGCAGGCGTGGCACGTCTGTTGGACGACAGCCTCATCCGCTCCCTGCACCGGCGGGCCATGATCACATGCCAGTGGTTCTTGACGGCGTTGTCGGTGCGGCCCGGGAAGAGCCTGGCGATGACGGCCCACCGGTTGCCGTGGACGCGGTGCGAGGCGAGGAGCAGCTCCTCCTCCTCCTCCGAGAAGGGGCTCCGGTTGATCCTCGGGTCCAGCTGGTTGAACCACCTCAGCCGGCAGCTCTTCCCTGAAACCACACAACGGGTCATTTTCCATGGGTTAATTAATCATCTAAGAAGCTTAGACGATGTGCTTCAACGACACCATGGATAGCTAGCTTGTGCGCGATAGATGAATTAGGAAGCAAGAAAGGTAAAATTAACTCTCTCAGTGGCTAGCTAGCTAGATAAAATTGCTCCACAAGTGAAAGAGATGCCATATGCACATCAAGGTGAGCATGACACCCTAACAAATCGAAATTCTCTCGTGGACTAACAAGAAATCCCCCAAAAGTCAGATAAGCTTAACGGAACCGGATTGCGCCTTAACGGAACACAAAGTACACCTAATTAGCCAATAAGAGAGATTCATTAATTCCACACATGATCGGCTGATGATCATGCATGCATACATGGTATCTATCGTACCTGATCGGCCCTGGAGCTTCTCGGCGATGGCGTTCCAGTTGTGCGGCCCGTACCGCGCGACGAGCTCCTTGAGCCTCTCGTCCTCCGATGGCCTCCAGTGGCCTCTGGTGCACATCCTCGGTCGATCGATCAACCAACCACAAACAACAGCAGCAAATCGCTCTAACCTCTATCGATCGATCCCTCCAGCTGGCTACCTCTTAAATATATAATTAGATTTGTAAGGCTAGCTGCACATAGACAGCAGCAAAAGAATAAACTAATAACTAAACTAATTTCAGACGCAGATCGGTCGATCCGAGGCCACTGGAGAGAGATGAACAAAGAGAGGGAAGGGAAGAGAAGAGACAAAGATCGATCGGCAGGATGAGAAGAGGCAAGAGAAAGATAAGGAGTGGGGGATATATAGATAGATAGAAAGGTGGGGAGAGGGGCCAAGGGAAAGTGATGAGCAGGCAGTTTCTCTCTCTCTCTCTAACTGGCCAACCCCAGCGAGCTAGCTCTCGTTATTGTTGATCGGTTAGTGAGGGAGAAGATAGCGAGTTGGGAGATGGTTACACCGGAGTTAGTTTGATGCTACGTGTGGGCTAACGGGTGGTTTTGTACGTTAAGCTTCACGAGCGAGAATAGAAAATGTTAGTTACATGCTATCTAAAGCTTAGAGCTAGGTCCACAAGATCAACGATATGTGCAGTGTCTCGCCAGTTACATTTGCTCAACAAACAACATACGGAAGAGATACCAAATTAAGCACACTGTTTGTGTTTTCTTGTGTGTGTTTGTGTCTCCATGTGTGACGTGTCATGGACAAAGGCCAACAACTTACTACTATGACATTTGCGGCAAACCGGTGGCTTATATTATACTAGCAACAGTTGATTTGAGAGTTACAACTAATAATTACGACAAATTCTGTTGTGACTTTTTATTACTTAACAAATCAATTTGGCCAAACCAATGTTATTCTGTGCTAGCTTGTGTTGTAAACATGTGATTAATTAAGCTGGTGCAATAATTAATTAAGCCTGCAGGTTGGATCACTATATACATATGTGCCTTTCAGAGAGATCATTTGTTACTGTCTTTCACAAGACCGGTGAGCCGGTCTTGGTGCGCAAGGAAAATTCTGCACTTGGTGCACCTAATGTTTCCTGGGGATTTTGGGGGCAGAAAGATGCCGCTAGCTGCAGGGTTGCTTGGTGGGGGGAATTCTGTTGTTCAGGTCTCAACATCCCTCTGATGTTTCAAACCTACAACGTCTACTTAGAACCAACCCGTCACTCTCCTTCCCCAAATGTACGCCGCACCTAACTACAACAGTAACATACCTTAAAATAGGTTCTGCTGCGTTCGCCGGTCAGCTGAATAACCTCCTTTTCTTTTCCTTTTAGATGGCAATTAGCTCCAAGCCGACTAATTAATCGTCCTGATCACTACTTCGTGTCTTTTCATTGCTATACCATACCATGCTTTCATTCTCAGGGCTAGTGCAGTGTTGCATGCATGGGCATTAATGAACAAGAACACTAATTAAGTAGAGTATAAACAGATCAACATGCTGGCCAGTTGATCTGTAAGTATACTCCATTACAGTACAACTTGTTTGATCTTCTGCTTGCCTAAAATAGGCAGTATAGTTAATGAACAAGAACACTAATTAAGTATAAACAAATCAACAGTACTACTGAGAATTATTTATGGGGAAGACTTTGTTTCTGCTTGTTAATTATTGGGGACAAAGAGCCAGCAAGTTAGTTGTTACGGGTTTTCCTGTGCCGTTGGGCGCCTCAGACCTACCTGGCCAATCAATGCAATTCTCTATTCGGTTGCACTGCTAAGTACTTCAGTTGCTGCTTAGCAGTACTAATTTGTTGTTTTCAGTGTGCTGAAATATTTGTAATTCCGTTTGTGCGACTTAATTTGGAACAGCTCTTTTGGCGGTGCAACTTTATGGTTTGTTTCAAGATAATCAAAATTTGGCTATTGGATGAAACAATATTCTCTTTATATATCATACTAATACTAGTTAATGTGTACTATGTGTATTTAGGCGTGATTTCGGTAAAATATGTTCTGTGCCGTGTGTTACCTATAAGCCAAGTGTTTTCAGTTGGTACAAAGCGGGCTCTTTGCCGAGTGCCCATGAAAAAAATACTCGGCAAATAGCCGAACACTAGGCAAATACAGATTTTCCTATAGTGGTATGTTTTAGCACTGTGATTTCTATAGTTATAGCTTCGCATACATACATGATACATGTACTAGCTAGCCATACACAAGTCAAAGAAAAAAAATTGCTGAAACATATATTTCGAAAAGCATACAAATGCATACACGAACATGCATTAGGAAAATAGCGCCAACCTTAAAATATGTTATTAGCAATGCTATATCACATAGTGTGATATTAGCGCCAACATTAATATATTTAGTGAGTCATTCCTCAACACACTATAGCTAGCATCCTATATTTTTCAATGGTATTAGCGGTGTGTGTTGCATTTGTATCCCGTTGGACCTTGGCTGTGCTTTTGGTGGTTTGCTTACTTATAAAGCGGCGTGAAAACATTTTTTGGTAATGATATAGATTGAAGAACACACATGCACGAGCTCCCAAAAGATACAAACATTTTAGTAAGAGTGTATTAGTAATTTGGAACATAAAAGAGGTTATTGTTATGTCTCTATCTTTATTGCTTTTTCTTTTTAGCTTTACCTATATAGAACGTAGCCATCTTTTTTATGATGGACTTATAAAACTTGGGTGATGGAGCCTTGACAACTATATGAAACATTCCTACGATAACGAGTTTATATCACGGTAACAGCAACTACCTGCCAGAAGTTCACATAAATTAGTTCCTTCCTGCCGTAGATTGCTTTGATGGTCAACAAAAGAGGAGCCACTAGATAGGCAGCTTGTGCTTGTGCGGTGCTTCTATTGCAGGTAAGATGCATCACAAGAATGTAGTTGCTAGCTAGATGTCAGCTTCAACCGTTGGCCTAACCCTGTTCCGTATACATGGCAGATAAAACTCCTTAGATTTTAAGCAACGAACACCGATCAGCTTAAGAAACGTTAAATAAAACTCAACTTGCTGCTGGTATGCATCTTTGTCTTCGACTAGTGGCAGCTCGAATTGACATATATACACGCGTACACTGAACTAACTACTTTTCGAAGGTGGCATGTTGTACACGTTCTTTTTATAAAGAGTATGTTGGGCGTTGTGTCGTTAACTAGCTTTCAGTCTAACACTTTACTGTGCCAAGTCTTTCTCGTTTGAACATTTCGATCCAACCGCAGCGATTTCGTACCGTACCCGATGTCGAACGAGATGGTACTTTTGGACTTTAATTGGACGATTAAGCACACCCTAACGTGTGCATGTCTTGACTGATCGAGACATCACGGAGAACATAAACGCTCCTTAATTTTCTTCCTCGCACACGGTGAAAGATTTTTGTTCCCAAGCATTTGAGAGAGTACAAATTCGTTTGAACGCACACATGATCGAGAAGAGGAGTACGTACTTAACGGCGTTTCGGTGGAGAAAAAGGAGGAACTAACGGTGCAGAAGTGACGTGAGTGCCGTAGACGACTTGGCCATTTTTTTATAACCAAGGAATCTTGTTCGATAAGGTATCAGGGTGAGGCGACCTAGTAATCACCCACCACCGGGCTTGCTGAGCAGCTTAGCTGAACCGGTGCTAGTTTCACGTACGGCCCGCCGGGGTTTTCCTGCCTACTACCATCTTTGAACGCCGTGATCTCAGCACGCATGCACGGAGACTGACATGCATGTAAACCACGGAAGATGGAGAGATGTGGTTCGAGTTTTGATATGATCTATGCGTGCGTGTGCAAGACAAGTATCTTTTCACTCTATTTTTTTCTCTTTTCTATATGTTAGGGCATTGAGGTAGTTGGTTGGGGTAGCATCGGGTCTCGGGTGAGGTGGTGTCAAGGTTTTGGATGCCGAGGCGGCGGCCCTGAGGATGGTAGCGTGGTGCTCACGGGCAGAGCCCGTGGCTTGGAGCCCATGGTTCGTGGTATGCGGCTTCATCTCTTCGCGGTGGCGTGTTCAGGTCGAGGACTCCGGCTGCTCTTGTAGTGTTTGGGTTGGTGTTGCTGCGCTCAACGCCTATGTATCCTGCCTTGGGTGTGTGCGTGTGTTTGTACCGGGTTGTTGTTGATCGTTGCCTTATATGTAAAGTGGGGCGAAAGCCTTTTTGGGTATACGTTAGGGCATTTCTAACCAATCCCCTAAAAGATAGCGGAGTATCCGACCGAGTAAATCTTAGTGGAGTATTTATACTCCACTAAGTTTTAGTCGGTCCTAAGAGATCCTCTTAACTTAGCGGAGTAAAACGTAATTTGCATCAATTCAACCTAATTTTAACCAAAGTTTGCATGCATTTAAACATAAGTTCAACATAGATAGGCTTGACGACCGAACATTAAACATATATTCAAACTTAAACCACACTAAAATAGACATCTTCATCGGCCGTAGTGGAGGTTGAGCCAATCCTTCCTCGACAGGCCACACTCTGTTGGGGAACGTTGCATGAAAAACAATCTTACGCCCACACAAGATCTATCAAGGAGATGCATAGCAATGAGAGGGGAGAGTGTGTCTACGTATCCTTGTAGACCGTAAGCGGAAGCGTTTGACAACGCGGTTGATATAGTCGAACTTTCTTCGCGATCCAACCGATCGAGTACCGAACGTACGGCACCTCCATGTTCAGCAGACGTTCAGCTCGATGACGTCCGCGACTTCTTGATTCAACAAGATGGAGAGGTAGTGGACCAGTTCTGGTAGCACGACGGCGTGGTGACAGTGAAGGTGAAGTTATCTCCGCAGGGCTTCGCCTAAGCACTACGAAAATATGACCGGGGGTGTGAACGATGGAAGGGGCGCCGCACACGGCTAGACAATTGTCTGTTGTGCTAGGCGCCCCCTCCCACATATATATAGGTGGGAGGGAGGGAGGAGCAGCCAAAGGAGGCTCCCAAGTAGGAGGAATCCTACTTGGAGTCCCTTCGAAGCCGCGCCCCCCTACCTTATATAGGTGCGAGGGAAAGGCGGGGAAGGGTGCCCCCCCATCGTTTCTCCCATGAGAGGGAAAGGCAAGAGGGGCTAGCCCTCCCCCTTTTCCTTTCCTTAGGGCCTGTTGTCTAAAGAAGGGACGCACCAGGGGCTGGTCTGTTCCCCCTTTGGACCATTAGGCCCATATCTTTGCCGGGGGTGCCCGAAACTCCTTTCCGGCGACCCATAAGTACCCGGTACCCTCTGAAACACTTCTGGTGTTCGAATACCATCGTCCTATATATCAATATTTACCTCTCGACCATTTCGAGACTCCTCGTCATGTCCGTGATCTCATCCGGCACTCCAAACAATATTCGGTCACCAAATCACATAACTCATATAATACTGTATCATCGTCGAACGTTAAGCGTGCGGACCCTATGGGTTCAAGAACTATGTAGACATGACCGAGACACCATTCCCGTCAATAACCAATAGTGGAACCTAGATGCCCATATTGGCTCCTACATATTCTACGAAGATCTTTATCGGTTGAAACGTTATGACAACATACGTAATTCCCTTTATCTGCCGGTATGTTACTTGCCCGAGATTCGATCGTCGGTATCTTCATACCTAGTTCAATCTCATTACAGGCAAGTCTCTTTAATCGTTCCGTAATACATCACCTCATGACTAACTCCTTAGTCTTTTGCTTGCAAGCTTATAGAGGGCCCAAAGATACGTCTCTGATACTCGAAGTGAAAAATCCTAATCTCGATCTATGCCAACTCAACAAACACCTTCGGAGATACCTGTAGAGCATCTTTATGATCACCCAGTTACGTTGTGACGTTTGATAGCACACAAGGTATTCCTCCGATATCCGGTAATTGCATAATCTCATAGTCAAAGGAATATGTATTTGACATGAAGAAAGCAATAGCAATAAACTGAACGATCATTATGCTAAGCTAACGGGTGGGTCTTGTCCATCACATCATTCTCCTAATAATGTGATCCCGTTATCAAATGACAACACATGTCCATGGTTAGGAAACATTAACCATCTTTGATCAGCGAGCTAGTCGAATAGAGGCATATTAGGGACTCGGTATTTGTTTATGTATTCACACATGTATTTAAGTTTCCGATCAATACAATTCTAGCATGAATAATAAACCTTTATTGTGAATAAGGAAATATAAAATAACAACTTTATTATTGCCTCTAGGGCATATTTCCTTCACACTCGGAGAGACATGGGTCCGGGTCGGTGTCGTCCCCGTCGCAGTCGCGGAAGATGCTCCGCCACTCACCAACGTCGAACTCCCTCCTCCTCGCCGCCTTGCACCTTGTCGTCGGAGATGACGATGACCTCCCCACCGTTGTCGACAAATATCGCCCGCTGTGCCTCCACGAGCTTCGGGTGCGTGCTAGTGGTGGAGGTCCTCCATGTACACCTCAGCAGCGGCGGCTCCGCCTCGATGCGCTCCCTCGCCTCTCGGTCCTCCGGAGCCATCGCCGTGCTCACCACATGCGGCTCCGGCGGGACGAGGTGGAATAGCATCGAAGTTCAGCCTTGCATCACGGTCGTGGTACCGGACTTGCCACCGGTCATACTCCATCGCTGTGAGCTCCGCCGTGTGGAACGACCCTACCCACTTCCTCTTGTTGGTCTCCTGGTCGGTGATCTCCGCCATCCATAACACCCACGGGCGCTGTCGAACGCCAAGGTAGGTCCTCAGCGACGGAGGGAGCTCCGGGAAGTTGGTGAATTGGGTGGGGGCGGGCGGATCAGGCAAGCGGAGGCGGCTCGAGGATGCGCAACGGACGATGACCCGCGGGCGTGCCGCCACGGGTCCATGTTGCGGATTGGCAGCGGGGACCTCCGGCCACTGCTTCTAGCCATTGGGAGGAGAGGGGCGGTGGGGAACGGCAGGGGACGCGCCGACGCCAGGGCGAGGAGGAGAAGAGGAGGCAGAGGAGGGGAAGAGGAGGAGAGATTATTTACTCGGTTGCGAACGGTGGAGTAAATATAGGGAGATTTGCGGTGGCCGAGTAATTTTTTTACTCCAGTATGGTCTATTGGGGATCGGTTAGGTCCTGGTCAGAGTAACCGGTTATTGGGGGTTGGTTTGAAATGTCATCCCCTATCCGGCGTTGGAGAAGTAAAAAGTCGGTTATCCTCTATCCGGTGGCGACTTCTCCTTCGCGTGCCCGTGCTCGTCGAGGAAGCGGAGGTTGTAGCCTGGTCGACTTGCAAGGAGTCGTTGTCCTCTGGCCTTCGAGAACGATCATCAATCACATTACGCCGCTTAGAGCCACTACCTGATACTAGTGCTACATCCACTAATATAGGTGTCAACTGTTGGAAATATGCCCTAGAGGCAATAATAAAATGGTTATTATTATATTTCCTTGTCATCATTATTGTCTATTGTTTATGCTATAATTGTAATAACCGGAAACCGTAATACATGTGTGAATACATAGACCACAACATGTCCCTAGTGAGCCTCTAGTTGACTAGCATGTTGATCAATAGATGGTCATGGTTTCCTGACCATGGACATTAGATGTCATTGATAACAGGATCACATCATTAGGAGAATGATGTGATGAACAAGACCCAATCCTAAGCATAGCACAAGATCGTGTAGTTCTTTTGCTAAAGCTTTTCTAATGTCAAGTATCATTTCCTTAGACCATGAGATCGTGTAACTCCCGGATACCGTAGGAATGCTTTGGGTGTACCAAACGACACAACGTAACTGGGTGGCTATAAAGGTACACTACAGGTATCTCCGAAAGTGTCTGTTGGGTTGACACGAATCGAGACTGGGATTCGTCACTCCGTATGACAGAGAGGTATCTCTGGGCCCACTCTGTAATGCATCATCATAATGAGCTCAATGTGACTAAGTATTTAGTCACGGGATCATGCATTATGGAACGAGTAAAGTGACTTGCTAGTAACGATATTGAACGAGGTATTGGGATACCGACGATCGAATCTCAGGCAAGTAACGTACCGATTGACAAAGGGAATAATATACGGGATTGCTTGAATCCCTGACATCGTGGTTCATCCGATGAGATCATCGTGGAACATGTGTGAGCCAACATGGGTATCTACATCCCGTTGTTGGTTATTTCCCGGAGAGCTGTCTCGGTCATGTCTGCATGATTCCCGAACCCATAGGGTCTACACACTTAAGGTTCGGTGACGCTAGAGTTGATATGGGAAATTAGTACGTAGTTACCGAATGTTGTTCGGAGTCCCGGATGAGATCCCAGACGTCACGAGGAGTTCCGGAATGGTCCGGAGGTAAAGATTTATATATGGGAAGTCCAGTTTCAGTCACCGGAATAATTTCGGGGGTTACCGGTATTGTACCGGGACCACCGAAAGGTGTCCGGGGTCCACCTGCCATGGGGGACTTCGTGGGCTGAACAAGGGTGGGAACCAGCCCCCTAGTGGGCTGGTGCGCCTCCCCCCAGGGCCCAAGGCGCCTAGGTTTGAAAACCCTAGGAGGTGGGGGCGCCTCCCACCAACTTGGGGGCCAAGTCCCCCCCTCCCTTGGCCGCCCCCCTAGATGAGATCTAAGGGGCCGGTCCCCTCTCCCCTTCCCCCTATAAATAGTGGGGGGGGGAAGGTGGGAGGGTTGTGATACCCTTCCCCTGGCGCATCCGTCCCCCTCTCCAACTCCACCTCCTCCTCCATAGTGCTTGGCGAAGCCCTGCCGGAGAACCGCAAGCTCCTCCACCACGCCGTCGTGCTGCCGGAGCTCTCCCTCAACTTCTCATCTCCCCTTGCTGGATCAAGAAGGAGGAGACGTCCCCGGGTTGTACGTGTGTTGAACGCGGAGGCGCCATCCGTTCGGTGTTAGATCGGATCTTCCGCGATTTGAATCACTATGAGTACGACTCCCTCATCCACGTTCTAAATGACGCTTCCGCTTAGCGATCTTCGAAGGTATGAAGATGCTCATCCTCTCCCTCTCTTGTTGCTAGAATCTCCATAGATTGATCTTGGTGATGCGTAGAAAATTTTGAATTTCTGCTACGTTCCCCAACAATGGCATCATGAGCCAGGTCTATTGCGTAGATTCTATGCACGAGTAGAACACAAGCAGTTGTGGGTGTTGGTTTGTTCAATTTTCTTACCGTTACTAGTCCTATCTTGTTTTGGCGGTATTGTGGGATGAAGCGTCCCGGACCGACCTTACACGTACGCTTACGTGAGACAGGTTCCACCGACTGGCATGCACTTGTTGCATAAAGGTGGATAGCGGGTGCCAGTCTCTCCCACTTTAGTCGGATCGAATTCGATGAAAAGGGTCCTTATGAAGGGTAAATAGCAATTGGCATATCACCGTTGTGGCTTTTGCGTAGGTCAGATACGTTCTTGCTAGAAACCCATAGCAGCCACGTAAAACATGCAACAACAATTAGAGGACGTCTAACTTGTTTTTGCAGGGTATGCTATGTGATGTGATATGGCCAAAAGAATGTGATGAATGATATGTGATGTATGAGATTGATCATGTTCTTGCAATAGGAATCACGACTTGCATGTCGATGAGTATGACAACCGACAGGAGCCATAGGAGTTGTCTTAATTTATTGTATGACTTGCGTGTCATTGGATAACGCCATGTAATTACTTTACTTTATTGCTAAACCGTTAGCCATAGTAGTAGAAGTAATAGTTGGCGAGACAACTTCATGAAGACACAATGATGGAGATCATGATGATGGAGATCATGGTGTCATGCCGGTGACGAAGGTGATCATGTCGTGCCTCAAGATGGAGATCAAAGGCGCAAGATGATATTGGCCATATCATGTCACTTTATGATTTGCATGTGATGTTTGTCATGTTTACATCTTATTTGCTTAGAACGATGGTAGCATAAATAAGATGAGCCCTCATAAAAATTTCAAGAAAGTATTCCCCCTAACTGTGCACCATTACGAAAGTTCGTTGTTTCGAAGCACCACGTGATGATCGGGTGCGATAGATTCTAACGTTCGCATACAACAGGTGTAAGCCAGATTTACACATGCAAAACACTTAGGTTGACTTGACGAGCCTAGCATGTACAGACATGGCCTCGGAACACAAGAGACTGAAAGGTCGAACATGAGTCATATAGTAGATACGATCAACATGAAGATGTTCACCGATGATGACTAGTCTGTCTCACGTGATGATCGGACACAGCCTAGTTGACTCGGATCATGTATCGCTTAGATGACTAGAGGGATGTCTATCTGAGTGGGAGTTCATTAAATAATTTGATTAGATGAACATAATTATCATGAACTTAGTCTAAAAACTTTGCAATATGTCTTGTAGATCAAATGGCCGACGCTAATGTTGCCCTCAACTTCAATGCGTTCCTAGAGAAAACCAAGTTGAAAGACGATGGTAGCAACTATACGGACTGGGTTCGGAACTTGAGGATCATCCTCATAGCTACCAATAAAGCATATGTCCTAGAAGCACCGCTAGGTGAAGCACCCATTTTCCCAGCAACTCAAGACGTTATGAACGCCTGGCAGTCGCGTAGTGATGATTACTCCCTGGTTTAGTGCGGCATGCTTTACAACTTAGAATCGGGGCTCCAAAAGCGTTTTGAGCAGCACAGAGCATATGAGATGTTCCAAGAGCTGAAAATGGTTTTCCAAGCTCATGCCCGGGTCGAGAGATATGATGTCTTCGACAAGTTCTACGGTTGTAAGATGGAGGAAAACAGTTCTGACAGTGAGCACATACTCACTATGTCCGGGTTACACAACCGTTTGTCTCAGTTGGGAGTTAATCTCCCAGATGACTTGGTCATTGACATGATCCTCCAGTTGCTCCCACCTAGCTACAAGAGCTTTGTGATGAACTACAATATGCAAGGGATGGAGAAGTCCATTCCCGAGTTATATTCAATGCTGGAGTCAGCGGAGGTGGAAATCAAAAAGGAACATCAAGTGTTGATGGTGAATAAGACCACTAGTTTCAAGAAAGGCAAGGGTAAAAAGAACTTCAAGAAGGATGGCAAGGGATTTGACGCGCCCAGTAAATCAGTTGCCGGGAAGAAGCCAAACAATGGACCCAAGCCCGAGACTCAGTGCTTTTATTGCAAGGGAAATGGTCACTGGAAGCGGAACTACCCCAAGTACTTAGCGAACAAGAAGGCCGGCAACACCAAAGGTATATGTGATATACATGTTATTGATGTGTACCGTACCAGTACTCATAGTAGCTCCTGGGTATTTGATACCGGTGCGGTTGCTCATATTTGTAAGTCAAAACAGGAGTTGCGAAATAAGCGGAGACTGGCGAAGGACGAGGTGACGATGCGCGTCGGGAATGGTTCCAAGGTCGATGTGATCGTCGTCGGCACACTACCTCTACATTTACCCACGGGATTAGTTTTAAACCTTAATAATTGTTATCTAGTGCGAGCTTTGAGCATGAACATTGTATCTGGATCTCGGTTAATGCAAGATGGCTACTCATTTAAATCCGAGAATAATGGTTGTTCTATTTATTTGAGAGATATGTTTTATGGTCATGCCCTGCTGGTCAATGGTTTATTCTTACTGAATCTCGAACGTGATGTTACACATATTCATAGTGTGAATACCAAAAGATATAAGGTTAATAATGATAGTCCCACATACTTGTGGCACTGCTGCCTTGGTCACATTGGTGTCAAACGCATGAAGAAACTCCATGCAGATGGACTTTTGGAGTCTCTTGATTATGAATCATTTGACACATGTGAACCATGCCTCATGGGCAAGATGACCAAGACTCCGTTCTCCGGAACAATGGAGCAAGCAACCAACTTGTTGGAAATCATACATACTGATGTGTGTGGTCCAATGAGCGTTGAGGCTCACGGTGGCTATCGTTATGTTCTCACCCTCACTGATGACTTAAGTAGATATGGGTATGTCTACTTGATGAAACACAAGTCTGAGACCTTTGAAAAGTTCAAGGAATTTCCGAGTGAGGTGGAGAATCAACGTGACAGAAAAATAAAGTTCTTACGATCAGATCACGGAGAAGAATATTTAAGTCACGATTTTGGTACGCACTTAAGGAAATGTGGAATTGTTTCACAACTCACGCCGCCTGGAACACCTCAGCGTAACAGTGTGTTCGAACGTCATAATCACACTCTATTGGATATGGTGCGATCTATGATGTCTCTTACCGATTTACCACTATCATTTTGGGGATACGCCTTAGAGACAGCCACATTCACTTTAAATAGGACACTGTCTAAATCCGTTGAGACGACACCATATGAATTATGGTTTGGGAAGAAACCTAAGCTGTCGTTTCTAAAAGTTTGGGGATGCGATGCTTATGTCAAGAAACTTCAACCTGAAAAGCTCGAACCCAAGTCGGGAAAATGCGTCTTCATAGGATACCCTAAGGAAACCATTGGGTATACCTTCTACCTCAGATCCGAAGGCAAAATCTTTGTTGCCAAGAACGGATCCTTTCTGGAGAAAGAGTTTCTCTCGAAAGAAGTAAGTGGGAGGAAAGTAGAACTTGACGAAGTACTGCCTTTTGAACTGGAAAGTAGTGCAGCTCAGGAAGATGTTTCTGTGGTGCCTGTACCGACTAGAGATGAAGTTAATGATGATCAAGGTACTTCGGATCAATTTGCTACTGAACTTCGTAGGTCCACAAGGACACGTTCCACACCAGAATGGTATGGCAACCCTGTCCTAGAAATCATGTTGTTAGACAATGGTGAACCTTCGAACTATGAAGAAGCGATGGCGGCCCAGATTCCAACAAATGGTTTAAAGCCATGAAATTCGAGATAGGATCCATGTATGAAAACAAAGTATGGACTTTGACAGACTGATCAGCGAGCCATAGAAAATAAATGGATCTTCAAGAAAAAGACTGACATGGATGGTAATGTGACCATCTATAAAGCTTGGCTTGTCGCTAAGGGTTATCGACAAGTTTAAGGGGTTGACTACGATGAGACCTTCTCACCCGTAGCGAAGCTGAAGTTTGTCCGAATCATGTTAGCAATTGCCGCATTCTATGATTATGAGATATGGCAAATGGACGTCAAAACGACATTCCTTAACGGTTTCCTTAACGAAGAATTGTATATGATGCAGCCGGAAGGTTTTGTCGATCATAAGAATGATAACAAGGTATGCAAGCTCCAGCACTGCATCTATGGGCTAGTGCAAGCATCTCGGAGTTGGAACATTCGCTTTGATGAAATGATCAAAGCATTTGGGTTTATGCAGACTTATGGAGAAGCCCAGGTTTACAAGAAAGTGAGTGGGAGCTCGGTAGCATTTCTCATATTATATGTGGATGACATACTATTGATGGGAAATGATATAGAACTTTTGGAAAGCATAAAGGCCTACTTGAATAAGTGTTTTTCAATGAAGGACCTTGGATAATCTGCTTACATATTAGGCATCAAGATCTATAGAGATAGATCGAGACGCCTCATAGGTCTTTCACAAAGCACATACCTTGATAAGATATTGAAGAAGTTCAATATGGATCAGTCCAAGAAGGGGTTCTTGCCTGTATTGCAAGGTGTGAAATTGAGCTCGGCTCAAAGCCCGACCATTCCAGAAGATAGAGAAAAGATGAGTGTCATCCCCTATGCCTCAGCCATAGGGTCTGTTATGTATGCCATGCTATGTACCAGACCTGATGTAAACCTTGCCTTAAGTTTGGGAGGGAGGTACCAATGTAATCCCGGCATGGAACACTGGACAACGGTCAAGAATATCCTGAAGTACCTGAAAAGGACTAAGGATATGTTTCTCATATATGGAGGTGACGAAGAGCTTGTTGTAAAGGGTTACATCGATGCTAGCTTCGACACAGATCTGGATGACTCCAAGTTACAAACCGGATACATGTATATTTTGAATGGTGGGGCGGTCAGCTGGTGTAGTTGCAAGCAAAGCGTCATGGCGGGATCTACATGTGAAGCGGAGTACATGGAAGCCTCGGAGGCAGCACATGAAGCAATCTGGATGAAGGAGTTCATTAGCGACCTAGGACTTATTCCCAATGCGTCGGTCTGATGACTCTCTTCTGTGACAACATTGGAGCTATTGCCCTTGCCAAGGAGCCCATGTTTCGCAAGACGACCAGGCATATCAAGCGTCGCTTCAACTCCATTCGTGAAAATGTTCAAGATAGAGACATAGATATTTTTAAAGTGCATACAGATCTGAATGTTGTAGATCCGTTGACTAAACCTCTTCCACGAGCAAAACATGATCAACACCAGAACTCTATGGGTGTTCGATTCATCACAATGTAACTAGATTATTGACTCTAGTGCAAGTGGGAGACTGTTGGAAATATGCCCTAGAGGCAATAATAAAATGGTTATTATTATATTTCCTTGTTCATGATAATTGTCTATTGTTCATGCTATAATTGTATTAACCGGAAACTATAATACATGTGTGAATACATAGACCACAACATGTCCCTAGTGAGCCTCTAGTTGACTAGCTCATTGATCAGTAGACAGTCATGGTTTCCTGACCATGGTCATTAGATGTCATTGATAACGGGATCACATCATTAGGAGAATGATGTGATGGACAAGACCCAATCCTAAGCATAGCACAAGATCGTGTAGTTCGTTTGCTAAAGCTTTTCTAATGTCAAGTATCATTTCCTTAGACCATGAGATTGTGTAACTCCCGGATACCGTAGGAATGCTTTAGGTGTACCAAACGTCACAACGTAACTGGGTGGTTATAAAGGTACACTACAGGTATCTCCAAAAGTGTCTGTTGGGTTGACACGAATCGAGACTGTTATTTGTCACTCCATATGACAGAGAGGTATCTCTGGGCCCACTCGGTAACGCATCATCATAATGAGCTCAATATGACTAAGTAGTTAGTCATGGGATCATGCATTACGGAACGAGTAAAGTGACTTGCCGATAACGAGATTAAACGAGGTATTGGGATACCGACGATCGAATCTCGGGCAAGTAACGTACCGATTGACAAAGGGAAATGTATACGGGATTGCTTGAATCCCCGACATTGTGGTTCATCCGATGAGATCATCGTGGAACATGTGGGAGCCAACATGGGTATCCAGATCCCGTTGTTGGTTATTGGCCGGAGAGCTGTCTTGGTCATGTCTGCATGATTCCCGAACTTGTAGGGTCTATACACTTAAGGTTTGGTGACGCTAGAGTCGATATGGGAAATTAGTACACAGTTACCGAATGTTGTTCGGAGTCCCGAATGAGGTCCTGGATGTCACGAGGAGTTTCGAAATGGTCTGGAGGTAAAGATTTATATATGGGAAGTCCAGCTTCAGTCACCGGAATAATTTTGGGGGTTACCGGTATTGTACCGGGACACCGAAAGGTGTCCGGGGGTCCACCAGGTGGGTCCACCTGCCATGGGGGACTTAGTGGGCTGAAAAAGGGTGGGAACCAGCCCCCCACTGGGCTGGTGCACCCCCCTAGGGCCCAAGGCGCCTAGGGTTGAAAACCCTAGGAGGTGGGGGTGCCTCCCACCAACTTGGGGGGCAAGTCCCCCCCCCTTGCCCCCCCCTTAGACACTACAAGAAATATGTCAACTTGTGAATACCACTATTGGTCACTGAAAGGTCATGGTTTTTCATTTCTGACCTTTTTGTGACAAAAAACAAAAGGTCAAAAGCTGGCGGTCGTAAACTGACTATAGCGACCTTCTCTGTGAGAAGGTCGTAGACGTTTACGACCAAAACAGAAGGTCGTTGAACCCATGACCTTTTGTTTTTGGTCACTGGCTAACTGCCCAGGCCACGTCAGATCCGACGTGGCAATCTGACGTGGCAAAATTGCGACCCATTGAAAAGGTCAAAAATTAGAATCGGCCCGGTCCAATTGGGTGTTTATATGGGCCAAGCCCATTAATTTAGCCAATTTAGTGTATTTTTTCTGTCAATTTTTGTTAGCTTCATGGGCCAAGCCTAACATCGCAGCCTTTTTATTTTTGGGCCATGGCCATTTTGGCTGAGTAGTTCAAGTATTTATTTTTTATCTCAATAGTTGGTTTTTTATATGTATCATGGGTCCACTAGTCAGATGGATCCCAGTTATCATGTTCTCATAAGTGGGTCCAAGTTGTCATGTTTCTAGCAAGTGGGTCCGACTTGTCAGGGTCATATTCCTCATTTCATTTTGACAGTAAATAAATAACCAATATTTATATTGGCACTGACAAAAAACACATATAATACTTCAAATAACAACAGCCAGATTCAATATAGAGCCAGATTCTGTATGGAGCTCCTTCTCTACAAATAACACTACAAGTGGAGTAACTAATTTACAAGCTCTACAAGCACTATATTCTTGAGGATGGAGCTCCTTCGTTAGCATTACAAACAGGCACATGCACCTGCTCCTGCTCATAGTCAGGACGCCCTGTTACATGAATCAGCAAAGAATCATCAGAAAACTGGAGCAAATATATTATGAAGAGACCATTCAATAAAAAGGACAAGTTCTTCAGAATGATAACACAAATTCAACTAGTACAATGCTTTTTGAAGTCATAAAAAATAATGATTACTACATGGCAGATGATCATGAAGAGTATAAACACATCTTAAATCTTACTTGTAAAAACAGAATACATTAGTGCATGGGAGTTCAGGCAGAAAACATACTGCCACAGTGTGCCCCTGGTTAGCCCAAATCAGCAGCTCACCATACTCCTCCAACAGACTGAACCTCTACTTGCTGTCTCGCCTGGCCGCCTACACGTGAGAAGGCAAAAAAACATTTACTTGAAGCATCTTACAATTCACAACAAATTCAAGACTGGCCCAATTAATTTTACAGCATATAGAGATTTTACAATCAAAGTTCATGGTGCTAGGCTGCTAGCTATCAAGATGAAAACAACATGTAGCAGATACATTGTACAAACAGGAATTTTACAACATCGCATTAACACTGCGTGTGCAATCATTTGGCTAACAAGTGCAAACAACACGGAACACATACTGTAGCACAACTAAGAACAGCACGGTCCATCACAATAATGTAACTAGTCAAGGGCTGCTCTAAGCAAGCATAGTTGCACATGCAAAGTCAATTGTCTAGTTAAATGCTCTACAAGTCTTCTAAATTGCTCGACAGATAAAAATAGCGCAAAATACTTCATGAAAGCACAAAATCATTACATTGTACTAGTACTGAAACAGAAACAAAAACAGGAACAAATCGAGCTTCGGCTCCCACGCAGATTGGGAATACAACAATACTGTATCAAAAATAAACTACCAGAATACATAGAAATTCCATGCAGATGAGTAATTCCATAATACAATTTCTTTTTTTGAAGAGTTGCATATCACAATAAAAACAGATACAATGTTTTATTGCCCGAGGACAGAACCGTATAGTAAAGAACACAGAACATACAAGGCATGCATACATTGTTAATTAAAAGAGAGGATCGATAAATAAGGATGAGTTAACCCATATCGATAAATAATATCTATAGATGATTCCATACAATGTAGTACTGTTGTACTTGGCAATGCACACTAGCTACTGATGACTGGTTATATTGGTTCATTGTCATCAAATTAAAAAAGAACTACCCTGATCAAGCATACATAAGCATAAAAAAGATCAAACAAGCTCATTGTGCATTTTCTTTTTAAATGTGATACACAATAAGCATAAGTAACCACTAGAAAAATAACTTGCTATCTACATGCCCTATTATCAGCAACAAGATCATTAGGCAAGGAATAACAGAATATTTCCAATGCAATCTGTCTCCATCCCCAACACTGCAGCAATAGGCTCCAGCATCATTGCGCGACAGCCATACCTCCTCTGCAGCCCAATTTGAAGGGTCAGCTTCAGAAGATGATAAACTTCGAAGTACAATACAGGAGACCAAGATGATAAACTGGTGCAAAAATCATGATAAACAGGTACCCCTCTCTGTCTGAACCCTTTTCTTGCACATATGGATGTGCTAACAATACAACTAGCATTGAAGCTGAATATATGTCCATGTTTCCTAGCAAACAAAAATCTTGTACAAACTAGCATTGAAGCTGAATATATTCCCATAACAACTAGCAGCACCATCTTATGAAACCACATATATATTCCCATCTAATTTATTCCAATGGATGTTAAGTTAAGAGATGTATTGCAAATGTCTGAAGCAATGTTATGCGCTATATCCATCTCATTATCTGAAGGCAGGCAAACTAAGATTTCACCCAACCTACAACAGTTGCTGCCACAACCAAACTACATAGTAGTTCTACCTGTAGTACATGGAGGCAATTGTCTCACCTTCGGTAGCTCTCCAGGAGCAAGTTGAGGACGGCCGGGGCGGGAGCAGCAGGATGCAGCTTGGGGACTTGGTCGGGTAACACAACCGGCAGCAGCAGCAGGTCCAGCACATCCTACACTAGAAGTAGCTCCCATGGCCTTGAATTACTTTCCTTGAAACAATACAAGCACACATCAATAGGAGATGATGAGAAGTTGTAGAAGGAGGAGTCCACGAGCATCAGCAGGCAATGGAGTGGAAGAAGATGAAATCGAGAGGCGGGGTGAACCTTGCTGCTGTTGCTGCCGTTGTGTCCTTGAGCTCGACCTCGCTGACCTTGACAATGTCTGCCTGGTCCCAGATGCTCAAGATCTTGGTGCGAGCTTCCTCAAGGGATGGACACAATGCCTCCCTCAGGTTCAGGTCATACGAGAGAAGCGCGCCGGCCTCTTTGGCAACCTTCATGGCGTGTAGATGCGCTGTCCGGCAAGGCTTGGCAATCAATCTTATTGATCCATAGTGGAAGACTGCAGCCTGGGTACATCACAAGTTGTGAGACATTTTCCCTCAATGAAATAAAACATTGCAGTACAGAAACTTTCACAACAAATTAACTGTTCAGTCCATCATCTGCAAAACAAATTGGAAGATAAGAATTGGAACACTTTCTTATAAGTTCTGCACCCAGAGCACAAATTTATAACAATAAAACAGTCGAAACATCTAGCGCCACCAGATATGTGGTAGTTCTGGGTCACAAAATTATACTGTACATAGAAAGGACATGCATAATTCTAAACTTACAGCAGTCTGACAGTACAAAACACCTAATAACATGCAAATATTTTCCATAAGTTTTACTAACCAGGACAAGAACTGATCTATCTGTCACCAGCGGACACTCTAAATTATTGTGCATCACACGGATTCTTAAAGTATCATACTTGGCCGGCCAGCTCAGGACGGCCGACGGATCCAAGAACCACAAAAATGATTTGTGTCATATAGGAGATATGATTTGCTGGACCCACAGAAACAACTCAGACCAGAACAACACTATAGAGTTCAGTCACAAATTGGTTCTAGCATACAGATTTTTGGATACCTAGAACATGTGGCGATACAGGTTGACATAACTGCAAGGGAATACATTAGATATTTGACAAAACTAACAACGCATGCTTCAAGATTAATCACGGATAATAATGATCAGCCGCATAATCTACCACGAACCCGTGGTAACAGGCACTCACTCAGCTACACCAACAGCCTACCGAAGCAAAATTCCAAATCAGATGAAAAATCACGGCGCACATCCAGCCGAATCACTTTTGAATAGGATGGGATCTTATCTGATACCGGCATCATCTAATTAGGGAACAGCCTAAACAAACATCGGTAAGAATGATGCCGAAAAGGAGAGAGAAGATTTGAAGGGAAGGGGAATTGCTTACCATGAAGAAGGAGTAGGGGGACTGGACGAGGCGCTTCTTCTTGTGCTTGAGTTTCTCGAGCTCCGCCGGCGGGTTGAGCAGGTCGATGTCGTTCTGGAGCACCTGCACCACGCACCACGCAAGAAGAATCACGAACCATAAATCCAAATCCAAAGAAGAACCAAGCAAGGGAAGGCATGGAGATCGGTCGGTCGGTCGACGCACCATCGCTTGAGGGCTCGGGAGTCGCCGGAGGTAGAGCAGCGCCGGAGTTGGAGCCGACTGAAACCCTAGCCGCCACGGGGTAGGGTTTCGGGCTCCCCCTTCCATGGCCGCGGGACCTGAGCTGCTGCTAGGTTGGATCTGCCGCGCGCCAGCGGTGGGGTAGCAGGTCGCTGGCGGGGCTGGTGGAGCGGAGGTCCCGTCGGCCGATGGGATTGGGGGAGAGGAGGTCGCGGGAGGGAGGGGTTGGGGTCGGAGGTCGCAGGAGGGAGGGAGAAAGAAAGGAGGCGGGGGGTGGATGGAAAATGTCCACGAGGACTAGGGTTTCAGCTTAGGTGGGCTTGGGGTGAGGACTACCGTTGGATCCGCGAGCATCCGACGGTGTTCGATCCACGATCCGCGTGAAACGCCCACAGACCAATCAAAATGCAGCACATGGGTACGATGTCATGACCATTTAAATTGGTCGTAGTTGACTAAAAAATTGGTGATGGTTGATTAAAAATTCATTTTTCATTTTTCAAGTGCCGAAAATGATTTTTTTGTGAAGGACCTACAATATATTTGTCGCAAAATTAGACCAAATTAATTTTCTAAAATATTAGAACATACTTAATGTATAATTGACCAAATACTTGGGTGTCAAAAGTTTTGATTCACCTCTCATGAAAAAGACAAATTTACGCCGATCCAGCTGGAAACGGGTCAAATTTGAACTGCAGCTACCTTATAGTTTGTTATTTAATTTTTCCAAAAGTCATTTTTTGGTACATAAGTATCTATTTAATCAGAGAAACATCAAAAAAATTCAAAGATTCAACTACTAGCTAGGAACGCTCATTCCCGCCGTTTTGACCGCATTTTGAAATGGGCATAGAAATTTCAAAAAAAATCAAAATATTGGAAAACCTTCGCATTGTGTCATTTTATGTGACTAAGTAACCAGGAAAAATAATAAACTTATAATATGGCAATTCTTTTTAAAAAAGTGTTCTCGAAAATGAGCTATCATGTGTGAAGATTCATGGCTTTCAAGTCAAATGATCAATCTTATGGCCACATTCATGGCATAGTTTGTTAAAATGATCTCATATTGTGCACAAGGGTGCATATTGTTATGGCAAACAATTTTGCCTAAGGGAGTTTACATTTTCTTTGCACGGAAAATTCATTTTTCATTTTTCGAGTGCCCGAAGTGAGGGTTTTTTGTGTAGGAACTACCAAATAATTGTTGCAAAAATGGACCAAATAAATTTTATAAAATACTATGCCATGTTTAATGCACAATTGACACAATGGTTGGGTGTCAAAAGGCCTGATCCACCTCTGGTGAAAAAGACAAATTTCCGCCGATTCAGTAGGAAACGGGTTAAATTTGAACTGTAGCTGCACCATAGTTTGCTATTTATTTTTTCGAAAATCATTTCTAGGTGCATAAGTATCTATTTAATCATAGAAACATCAAAAAATTCCAAGATTCAACCACTAGCTAGGAACGGTCAAGCCCACCGTTTTGATCGCATTTTGAAACCGGCATAAAAAATAAAAAAAATAAAAAATGGAAAACCTTCGCATTGTGTCATTATATGTGACCAAGTTTCCAGGAAAAATAATAAACTTGTAATACGGAAATTATTTAAAAAAAGTGTTCTCAGAAATGAGCTATCATGCGTGAAGATTCATGCCTTTCAAGCCAAATGATCAATCTTATGGCCACATTCATGGCATAGTTTGTTAAAATGATCTCATATTGTGCAGAAGGGTCCATATTGTTATGGCAAACAATGTTGCCTAAGGAATTTTTCATTTTCGTTGCACGGAAAATTCATTTTCCATTTTTCGAGTGCCCGAAATGAGGTTTTTTTGTGAAGGAACTACCAAATAATTGTTGCAAAAAATGGAACAAATCAATTTTATAAAATACTAGGCCATGTTTAATGCACAATTGACAAAATGGTTGGGTGTCAAAACTTTTGATCCACCTCTGGTGAAAAAGACAAATTGCCACCGATTCAGCTGGAAACGGGTCAAATTTGAACTGCAGCCGCCTCATAGTTTGCTATTTATTTTTTCCAAAAATCATTTGTAGGTACATAAGTATCTATTTTATCATAGAAACACCAAAAGTTTTCCAAGATTCAACCACTAGCTAGGAATGGTCAAGCCTGCCGTTTTGACCGCATTTTGAAACGGGCATAAAAAATTCAAAAAAAAATCAAAAAATTGGAAAACCTTCGCATTGTGTCATTATATGTGACCAAGTTTCCAGGAAAAATAATAAACTTGTAATACGGTAATTATTTCAAAAAAGTGTTCTCAGAAATGAGCTATCATGCGTGAAGATTCATGGCTTTCAAGCCAAATGATCAATCTTATGGCCACATTCATGGCATAGTTTGTTCAAATGATCTCATATTGTGCACAAGGGTGCATCTTGGAATTCCAAACAATGTTGCCTAAGGAAGTTTTCATTTTCTTTGCATGGAAAATTCATTTTTCATTTTTCGAGTGCCCAAAAGGAGGTTTTTTTGTGAAGGAACTACCAAATATTTGTTGCAAAATTGGACCTAATCAATTTTATAAAATACTAGGCCATATTTAATGCACAATTGACAAAATGGTTGGGTGTCAAAATTTTTGATCCACCTCTGGTGAAAAAGACAAATTCCCGTTGATTTAGTTGGAAGCGGGTCAAATTTGAACTGCAGCTGCCTCATAGTTTGCTCTTTATTTTTTTCCAAAAATCATTTCTAGGTAAATAAGTATCTATTTAATCAGAAATACATGGTTTGATGGCGAGACATCGAGGTTTGGACGGTGGCCGAGGGCCCCAACTCTAGAGCGCGTAAGCTCGCATGCCCGCCGCGTGGTCACCGCGTGACCGTGGCGTTGCCATGTGTTCTGGGCGGCCTAGGCATGTCTAGTGGGTTGGGCACTCCCCAGGTAGGTGCTAGGAAGAAAATCAAAACATAAGATTCTCACGAGGAGACCAATCGATGCTCAAACATGAATAAGCAGCCAAGTGTTTGATTTGCGGTACGGGAAATGCACATGGCTAATGGGCGTGAGTTTTGGCTGAGGATGATCAGTTACTAAGAAGACCGTCTTCACAAATTTTCACCTCAAAAGGAGGAGCCTAGGTGGTACTTTCTTTACAAAGTATCACACTGGACATAAATACGAATGTTGAAGCTAGGCTCAAAATAATGAATGGATTGAGCTGGCATTTCGTGGAGGATGGTTATTGGGCATAGGAAAGCACTGTAGAAAATGGATACCATTTGGACATGCCAAAGTGGTACTTCCTTCACAACCTAGGGCAAAAACTGGATAATATTTTCGAATTATTTTTGAACTAGGCAAGGAATGTTTTTGACATATTTGATGAAGATATGATCCAAAACATTTATGAGAATTTTTTGGGAATTTTTGGAATAACAAAAATATAGGTTGCTTCACAACCTAGGGCAAAAACTGCCACATGGACATGACACATAGGCAAAACTGATGAGATGGTGCCTAGTCATCACAACCCACCACAATCTACAAGGCTATGACCATCTATATTGGTCATTGACAACTAGAAATAAGGCAGCGGACCAGCACTGTTTGCTTTGTGACCATTTCGTGTAAGGAAATTATGACCTTTCTGACCAAAATGGTCGCAATGGTTTAGGGTTTGGAGCCCCCCCGAACAGCTTTTGACCAATTGGTCTGAAAAGGTCATAGATCTATGACCAATTCTTCCAGGGTCACTAACAGAAGGTCACTAGTTGACATATTTCTTGTAGTGAGATGAGATCTAAGGGGGCCGGCCCCCTCTCCCCTTCCCCTTATAAATAGTGGGGGTGGGAGGGATGTGATACCCTTCCCCTGGCGCAGCCCTCCCCCTCTCCAACTCCACCTCCTCCTCTGTAGTGCTTAGCGATGCCCTGCCGGAGAACTGCAAGCTCCTCCACCACGCCGTCATGCTGCCGGAGCTCTCCCTCAACTTCTCCTTCCCCCTTGCTGGATCAAGAAGGAGGAGACGTCCCCAGGTTGTACGTGTGTTGAACGCGGAGGCGCCGTCCATTTGGCATTAGATCGGATCTTCCGCGATTTGAATCGCTACGAGTATGACTCCCTCATCCGCGTTCTAAGTGATGCTTCCGCTTAGCGATCTTCGAAGGTGTCGTGGAATTGTCACGTCAGATGTCCTCGTGACAGGACTTAGTTGTGGAGCCATCGCAACTAGGAAGCTTGAAGGGGTTAAATTGGGACAAAGGACACGAGAGAGTTATACTAGTTCAGCCCCTTACGGTGAAGGTAAGGCCTACATCTAGTTGGGTTGGTATTGATGTTTCGATGACCAGGGAGCGAGATATGCTATGCCCGGCTCTCGATGAGTTGTTTCCTGCCCTAAGCCGCCAGCAGGTCGTCCCCTTATATACACGAGTTAACGCCCCGTGGCTTGCAGAGTCCCGGCCGACTTATAAACAGTGTCCGGCTCGGTGACTAGTTAAATCTACCTTATGTTACAAGTCATGCCATCATGGCGGTATATGACAACGGGCCTTAAGTCGTCTATGGGCCTTAAGCCCTTTATCTAATCACCATCTTCATGCTTGGTCTTGGGCTTCTCATGATAAGTCTTCTTTGTGTAACCCGGCCCCTCCTGGGCGGCTTACTCAAATAGTTATATCCCCAACATTAGGCCCCGGATTGATTTGAACCTGTTCATGTCCATCTTAAAAAATATTTTTAAAGAATAAATCTTCAATCTTCTGGCTATACAGAGGGTTTTCTTTAACCCGCCATGACGTCATCTTCTGGATCCATCTTAACCCGGCGTGACGTCATCCTTTCTTTAACTCATTTTTTATTCCATCGTATCCTTCAACAGATCTCCGCTTTTATTGATTGTTCTGAAAATCGAGGCGTCAGGGCCGCTGGATAGTAATTCTTATCTCCTCGTTTCCCATGCCGTCTCAGTTATCCTCTCCCTATAAATAGACGCGACTTAGGGCTTTCACTTTCGTCCTTCCAGTCGTCTTCTTCCTCTCCTCTCTGCCACTCAAGCTCCGCCGCCGCCGCCATCGAACCCCTCGTCTTCATCGACCCAGGCCGCTGCATCAACCTGACTCTGACCAGAAATCGGTGGCAAACCTCCACAGCTCATCCTCATCCGTGAGTTCCTCTCCTTCCCTTTCTGTAGATCTGCATTGGAATCCTCTTGAGTTCGTCGGTGTTCATCACCGCCCGATGCAAACCCTTGCTAGTTTGCACCTCCAATGCCCTGTTTTAGATCGTAGAAACTATGTAGAACTGCTGCGGTAAGCGTTTGTGTTGATCTTGCGCAAAAACAGATCTCATTTCCCTTGTTTGGAAACCCTCTTCGAGTGCATGAACTTCTCTGCCCTGTTTTTAGGTCTAGAAAATTTTCCTTTCAGAGCAATAATTTGATTCAAAATAATAACTGTCGTCTGTGAAACTTGTTGTTATCACCCGGAAAACTTCTTCTGGTAAATGCCCTTAAACACACTGCCCAGATGTCCGGTTTAAATAAGTGATACTGAGTTGCAAGCCTTGCCTTCTTCTCATGACGATAAAAAATTATGAATCGCTCTTGATACTTGTAGCAGCTTAAATACTATTGCACAATTACCCTTATATCATTAGGCCCCTTCCTAAGCCGCCTACTTTAAATAATGTAAACATTTCTCCCGGGTTAAAGGTTGAACCGGAGCTTCTTATTTTGTCATAGGCCAACTGTTGTCATGGCACCTAAGGCGGCCAAAGCCCCTGTGACTTGCAGTTGGGTTCCATCCACAATTACTAAGAGCAAACTTGCTGAGTTCGTGAAGTCTGGCCACTTGCCAAAAAGGGAGGCTATGTCGTATCGTGCTCCTGATCCGTCCGAAGAAAAGCCTCAAGCCAAAGACGGGGAGGTGATCGTTTTCACAGATCACATGAACCGGGGATTTGCCCCTCCCGGTTCAAAATTCTTCAGGGAAGTCCTGAACTTTTTTGATCTTAGACCTCAAGACATTGGACCCAATTCCGTGTCAAACCTTTGCAATTTCCAAGTCTTCTGCGAGTTTTACCTGGGAGAGGAGCCAAGTCTGCTTTTGTTCAGAGAACTTTTTTATTTGAACCGGCAAAATGAACGTGCCAACGGGCCTAGTCTTGAGCTCGGTGGCATCTCAATCCAGCGGCGGAGATATTGTCTTTTCCCTTATGCTGAGCTGCTGAGTCACCCGAAAGACTGGAACCAGACGTGGTTCTACTATCAAGATACATCACCAGCTGATGAGAGGCCTCTGCCCGGTTTTTGCGCCCTGCGTCTCGAATCCAATCATCCGCTGGCAGATAAGTTATCCGCTGTTGAGCGCCTGCCTCTCAACCCCACCATCAGGAAGATCAAAGATCTTCTAGGGAACGGGTTAAACGGCATCGATTTGGTTCGAGCCTGGGTCACCTGGCGGATACTACCATTAAGCCGCCGCTCCGGCTTAATGTGTACTTACACAGGCAAAAAGGATGACCCAATGCGTCATAGTCCTGATGATTTAATGGTAGATGCTATAGTCCAATCACTGTTGAAGGAGGGCACTGTAACCAGTAATGCCTTCGGCTTACTTCCCTTCTGCAAGAAGAACCCGGCTCCTGCGGTAAGTTATCAATCTTCAAAAATACTCTTTAACATGTTATACCTTCTTGTATTTATGATTCCTTATCTTTTTCCATAGGCCGATGACAATTTCTGGAAGGTCAAGTATGACCATGAGGCTGCCAAACAGGCCAGGGCAGCCAAGAAAACCGAAAGGAAGGCCACCAAGACAGGCACCTCTAAGAAGAAAAAGCCCAGCGCCTCTGATATGTTTTAATTGGATGACTCGTCTTCGGATGAGGAAGAGGTAATCTTTTAATTTCCTTAACTCCTTTGGCGTTACTGTACTGATATTCTATCCTTTTAGGAGGATACTGGGAACAGTCAAGCAATTGACGAAGAGGTAACTATAATCTCCTCCGATTCAGAGCCTTTGCCAAAGCAAAAAATCCGAAGGGTGACCCGGAAAGTAAGATTTTCACATCCTCTAGCTTACCAAGATCCTCAATTTCTTTTGAAGCAACAACAGCTTGAGAACCGGAGGCAGACTCGGGCCAACCAAGACGTAGAACTCTCCTTTGGCTTACTCGATGTAACCAGGAAAGGTCGGACCGAGGTTATCTCCGATTCTCATTCTGCTTTACCCTTGGCAGGTCTGATTCGCCAACCTCTTAATTCAACTGACTCCAATTATCAGGATAACTCTCCTCTCTGACGAGTCGATGCAATCAAACATGCCGGCTTTCAAAACAGCTCCCGGGTAATGTGACCTTTCTTACCTTAAATTTTCCATACTTATACTTCAATACTCATCCTTCTACCTTTATTGACAGCCTGCAAGTGAAGCCCAGCAAGAGTGCAAAGAAGAATAAGCCGTCCCAAGACCCGGTGGTCACTGAACCGGCGCTTGACTCATCCGTTCCTGATAGCTCCACTCATCAGCCACCGCCTGAACCGGTTTGGGATATTCCGAAGCCAACTTCTGACCCGCCTGCAGAAAATGTTATCCACACTTCTGACAACCCGGAGATTCCTAGCCCGGTCAAGACGACTGACCCGGAAGTTGAAATTGTGAAAAGTCAATATGTTGAACCGGGCCGTCCTACTATTCTTGCTCAATGCACTGCCAAGGAAGAGTTTGCCCAACGTCGAAAAGCCAAACAAAATATCACAGATTACACTCACCTAAGCATTGGTGATTAGTCTCGGGTTATCTGAACGAAGTGCACAATAGTCGTGACCTGGAAATTGACATGGTGAAGCAAATACAACACAAATTTGAGGTATAACTTATGTTTTTTTCCTGAATCTTCCTTACTGTACCAGCCCCCAAGTCTACTGCTTATGAATGAATACGTTGTAGACTTAGAAACTTACTTATTGTTAGTTTTTCCGGTTTAAAGAGAATATACATAACCCGGTTAGAACATGATAGTTTTAAATTTGCCATACACATTAGCCCCCAAGTGTCAAGTACCTCTACTTGTAGAGTGCTTGAGACTTAATACGTGTAATCTGGTATAGTAGGTTTTTTAAAATTTCTTCAGCATACATTAGCCCCCAAGTGCCAAATATCTTTACTTGTAAAGTGCTTGGGACTTGAATGTTACCTTACCATTACTCTTACCATAACCTGGTGTCAATGCAGGCCACCATAAGTCAATTTGAGTCGGAAATTGCTAACCTGAAGAGCCAGCTGAAACTTCAAGAGCCGGAAAGTCAGAAAGCAAACTCCAAGTTTGAATTCAGCATCTCTGAACAAGAGAAACTGAAGAAAAATTTTGAATCGGAGAAAAAAGCTTGGGTTGACGAGAGGGCTTCACTGGTGACTCGGGCCAAAGCGGCCGAAGCATCTCTTGCGGAAGCAACAACTGAGCTGTCTGACTTAAAACGACAGATATCCCAAATGGTCTCAGCCATCTTCGGTAAGTCACTCCGAAGAACCCTTAAACATTGTACTCTTCCAATGATAATTGTAATAACTATCTCCGGCTCATTGCTATGCTTGTGAACATACAGGCCCCAGGAGTACCAACCTCAAGCAAAACATGCTGATGAAGCTCTAGGTGGTTTATACCCTTGTGGAGCAGCTGTACTCCGGGTCACAACGTGCTCTGGCCGGTGTGGCCTTATCAAATACCGCTCCTCGCCTCCTACAAGATGTGCTGAAGCATCTCGCAGTGCCACCTCAACGGATTAAGGATTTAAGGCAGGCGTCTGCAAGAGCTGGAGCCGTGGCCGCATTAAGCCGGGCAAAGGCATGGGTGTCGGAGCTTGACTTGGCTGATCTTACTCTTGGATATCCAAGCCTGAAGGAGGATGGCTCTGCATTTGATGATCAAGACTTCACCGCCTTTGTCAAAGTCGTGCGTCCCTTGACGACTCTCATTGGCAATGATAATGATCTCACTAAGTATTCTCCGGGCTATGATAGCGAGAACCGGAGAATCCCAAATGTTCCCTATGACCAAGTCAGCCTGATCCCTCCAACGCGTAAGCATACCTTTGCCCCTGAAGTGGACCCGGCCGGTTTAATAGATGATGAGGTTGAATTTGAAGCCTTAAGCGGCATTAACTGGGCCTCGTCCACCTTCTAGGACAAAGCAACCGACGGAGAGGCGGAGAAGGATAACCCGGAGTCGTCAAGCCCACCGAAGGAATGAGCTGCCAGGCGTTTTAACCTTTGTCAAAACCATGCTTCCCTTATTCAGACTCGGGGAGTCTTGTAATAGGATAGAAAAACTTCTCAATGTTTGTCATGCCTTCGTGCATGTTTATGGCGCTTAACAATTTTGTAAGCCGCCATTAGCCTATATCGCCTGCTTATGTTGATCGTTTGTCTCGTTGATGTTAAATTTTCTTTGCCTTATCCCGCACATAAAACAAGCAAAATTTTCTTGGGCGGTTTACTGCGCCAGGGGTTTATAGAGTATTGATAACCCGGAACATAGCACAAAAACATCATATACAGGCCGATTTATGATTATTTATAATCGCAATAGCATACCTGCGAACCCTTTGGTAACCTTCCCGGCTCATATGATGCTTTACCTGGCACTTGTAGAACTTGGGGTAATCAATACTAAACCGGAAGAACCAAGAACCATCTCCTCAAGAAGGTTTCAAGATAGTTAAAGTAACTACATTCATAAGCAATGTTCACAGGCTCCTGATTCGAATACGATCAAAGAACCGTCCCAAAGGGGTTAAGCTAAGATTCGGATACGATCATATAGCCCCCAGTGGCTTTGGCGATGCCGATCAAGTGGGTATCGACAGCTATGTTCTCTTTGGTTCGAATACGACCTATGTTTGAACAGGAAGCCCCCAAGTGAACATAAGTGTTGTTTAATGACGCTGATTCGAATACGATCCACGTCAGACCCAAAGGGGTTAAGCTATGATTCAAATATGATCAAGAAGCCCCCAAGTGGGTTTGGCAGTATGCCGATCAAGTGGGTATCGACAGCTATGTTCTCTTTGGTTCGAATAGACCTATGTTTGAACAGGAAGCCCCCAAGTGACCACGGCTAGATTCAGATATGATCATAAGCCGGACCAAAGGGAAAGCCGGATTCAGATATGATCCGGTCCCTGTTGGTAGTGTCCACCACCTGATAAAGAAGACGTAAACACATTCTTTATGGAAAAAAGGACATAGGTCCTGCTTTATTGCTTTATATAATATGTACATCGTCAAAGGTATATACATCTTAAGAGCCGGAGGCTTAAGTATAGTAAGGCCGAAGATGAGCAATATTCCACGGCCGGCGAGTCTCCTCCTCCGATTTACGTGAGTCTTTGTGCTCTCGAACATCAATGAGGTAGTATGACCCGTTGTTTAGATTCTTGCTGACCACAAAGGGTCCTTCCCAAGGCAGAGATAGCTTGTGTATATTAGATTGATCTTGGATGAGCCGGAGCACCAAGTCGCCTTCCTGAAAGGCTCTGCTCCTAACCCGGCGGCTGTGATAGCGGCGCAGGTCCTGCTGGTAAATCGCCGAGCGGGCTATTGCCAAGTCTCACTCCTCATCCAACAAGTCAAGTGCCTCCTGACGAGCCTTTTCGTTATCCGCCTCAACGTAAGCCACCACACGGGATGAATCATGTCGGATGTCACTTGGCAGAACTGCCTCCATAGGTCATGAAGAAAGCTGTGTATCCCGTAAATCTATTAGGCGTAGTGTTGCTGCTCCATAGCACGGAGGGTAACTCCTCCACCCAACAACCCAGAGTCCGTTGTAAGGGGACTAAGAGCCATGGCTTGATGCCTTTCAGGATCTCTTGATTAGCTCTTTTTGCTTGACCATTGGACTGAGGATGAGCAACCGCCAAAACATCAAGCTGGATATGTTCTCTTTGACAGAACTCTTCCATGGCACCCTTGGAGAGATTAGTGCCATTATCAGTTATGATGCTGTGTGGGAAACCAAAACGAAAGATCACCTTTTTCATGAATTGAACTGTCGTGGCTGCATCACATTTACTGACCGGCTCTGCCTCAACGCACTTGGTAAATTTATCCACTGCCACCAGGAGATGTGTCTTTTTATCCTTGGACCTCTTGAAAGGCCCAACCATATCAAGCCCCCAGACTGCAAATGGCCAAGTGATTGGTATCATCCTCAATTCTTGAGCAGGCACATGAGCTCGTCGTGAGAACTTTTGACAACGGTCACACTTGCTAACCAGATCCTCCGCATCAGCATGAGCCGTCAGCCAATAGAAACCATGATGAAAAGCTTTGGCTACAAGGGATTTTGACCCGGCATGATGGCCGCAATCCCCTTCATGGATCTCACGGAGTATTTCTTGACCTTCTGCAGGGGACACACAACGTTGAAATGCCCCAGTGACACTCAGGTGATGTAACTCGCCATTAACAATCGTCATAGATTTGGAGCGCCGGACGATTTGTCTTGCCAAGGTTTCATCCTCAGGTAACTCACCCCGGGTCATATAAGCCAAATAGGGCACTGTCCAATCCGGGATAACATGAAGGGCTGCCACCAGCTGTGCCTCCGGGTCTGGCACTGCTAGCTCTTCCTCGGTAGGCACCTTGACAGAAGGGTTATGTAACACATCAAGAAAGGTGTTAGGCGGCACCGGCTTACGTTGAGACCCCAGCCGGCTTAAAGCATCAGCCGCCTCATTCTTCCTTCGATCAATGTGTTCCACTTGATAACCTCTGAAGTGACCAGCTACGGCATCTACTTCATGACGATAAGCCGCCATAAGGGGATCCTTGGAATCCCACTTGCCTGACACTTGTTGCGCCACGAGGTCTGAGTCGCCCAAGCATCTTACCGGCTTAAGTTCATCTCCTTAGCCATCTGGAGACCATGGAGCAAAGCCTCGTACTGAGCTGCATTGTTAGTACATGGAAACATAAGCCGGAGTACATAACAAAATTTGTCACCTCGAGGGGAAGTTAACACCACTCCAGCCCCTGAGCCTTCTAGCTGCCTGGACCCATCAAAGTGAATCGTCCAATATGTATTATCCGGCTTCTCCTCAGGGGCCTGTAACTCTGTCCAATCATTGATGAAGTCCACCAAGGACTGAGACTTAATAGCAGTATGTGGCATATACTTCAAATCATGAGGCCCAAGTTCAATGGCCCACTTGGCGACTCGTCCTGTGGCCTCCCTGTTCTGAATGATGTCTCCCAAAGGGGCATAACTTACCACAGTTATAGGATGACTTTGAAAGTATTGCTTCAACTTCCGATTGGCCATAAATACCCCGTAAACAAGCTTCTGCCAATGTGGATACCTTTGCTTAGACTCAATGAGTACCTCACTGATATAATAAACCGGTTGTTGAACCGTATACTCCTTGCCAGCTTCCTTACGCTCCACCATGATGGCAACGCTGACGGCTTGTGAATTGGCAGCCACATATAACAGTAAAGGCTCTTTATCAATTGGAGCCGCAAGAACCGGCGGTTCAGACAATTGTCTCTTCAAGTCTTCAAAAGCAGCATCGGCGGCCTCACTCCAGACAAAAGTGTCAGTTTTCTTCATCATCTGATATAATGGAAGGGTCTTCTCACCTAACCGGCTTATGAAACGGCTTAAGGCAGCAACACGACCCGCTAGTCGCTGAACATCATTGATGCACGCTGGCTTAGCCAGAGAGGTAATCGCCGTAATCTTCTCCGGGTTAGCTTCGATGCCTCTGTTTGATACCAGAAAACCCAAGAGCTTCCCCGTAGGTACGCCAAATATACACTTGGTCGGGTTAAGCATCATCTTGTAAACTCGGACATTATCAAAGGTCTCTTTCAAGTTAGATATCAAGGTTTCCTTTTCTCTAGACTTCACCACAATGTCATCCACGTAAGCATGAACATTACGCCCAATTTGGTCGTGCAAACAGTTCTGCACACAGTGCTGATAAGTCGCCTGGGCACTTTTGAGTCCAAACAGCATAGATACATAGCAGAAGGCCCCAAACGGAGTGATGAAAGCCGTTTTCTCCTTGTCCTTAACTGCCATTTTGATCTGATGATAACCAGAGTAAGCATCCAAAAAACTCAAACGTTCACAACCCGCCGTAGCATCAATAATTTGATCAATACGGGGGAGGGCAAAGGGATCAGCCGGACAAGCCTTATTTAAATCCGTGTAATCCACACACATCCGCCAAGTGCCGTTCTTCTTGAGGACAAGAACCGGGTTAGCCAACCACTCTAGGTGAAAAACTTCAACAATAAACCCGGCTGCTAAGAGCCAGGCCACCTCTTCCCCAATAGCTTTCCGTCTCTCTTCGTTGAACCGCCGGAGAAACTGCCTAACCGGCTTATACTTTGGATCAATATTGAGAGTGTGCTCAGCGAGTTCCCTCGATACACCCGACATGTTAGAAGGTTTCCATGCAAAGATGTTCCGGTTCTCATGGATGAACTCGATGAGCATGCTTTCCTATTTAGGATCCAAATTGGCACTGATACTGAACTGCTTAGAGGCATCTCCTGGAGTAAAGTTCACAACCTTTGTCTCAGCGACTGATTTAAACTTCAACGTCGGGTCATGTTCAGTAGTGGGTTTCTTGAGGGAGGTCATATCCGCCGGGTCAACATTGTCTTGATAAAATTTGAGCTCTTTAGCCACGCAGGCCGACTCAGCATAAGCCGCGTCGCCTTCTTCACATTCCAATGCCACCTTCCGACTTCCATGCATAGTCATGGTGCCCTTGTGACCTGGCATCTTGAGCTGCAAGTAAACATAAGACGGCCGGGCCATGAACTTAGCATAAGCCGGCCGCCCAAATAGAGCATGATATGGGCTCCTGATTTTGACCACCTCAAACGTTAACTTCTCAGCTCTGGAATCATATTCGTCTCCAAAGGACACCTCCATCTCAATCTTGCCAACCGGGTAGGCCGACTTACCAGGGACCACTCCATGGAAAACAGTGTTGGACGTCCTCAGATTTTTGTCAGTTAACCCCATACGCAGAAAAGTCTCGTAGTAGAGGATATTGATGCTGCTTCCGCCGTCCATGAGCACCTTAGTGAATTTATATCCACCAACTTGGGGTGCTACCACCAAGGCTAACTGACCCAGATTATTGACCCGTGGAGGGTGATCCTCTCTGCTCCATATGATGGGCTGTTCGGACCACCTCAAATAACGAGGAATCGTCGGCTCAACAGAATTGACAGCCCTCTTATGAACCTTCTGGTCACGTTTACATAAACTAGTGGTAAACACGTGATACTTTCCACCACTCAACTGCTTCAGATGGCTTTGATAACCCGATTGTTGCTGCTGTTGTCCTCCTTGACCAGACTGCTGCTGACTATTACCGCCCGGATGCCCCTGAAAGCCGGAATTTGAGCCGCTGCCCGGGCCATGGAAACCACCAGCTCCTGAACCGCCACCGGACCCATGATGACCATCATAGGTGTTGGAGTTTTTAAACGCCTTCATGATCGTGCAATCCTTCCACAGGTGTGTGGCGGGCCGCTCCCTGGTGCCGTGTCTCGGGCAGGGCTCATTAAGTAGTTGTTCAAGAGATGGGCCTGACCCGCCGGATCGAGGCGGTCAACCCTTACGTCTCTGATTATTACCCTGTGCATTGGCGTTGGCCACAACCTCCGGGTTACCGTCCGCCTTACGCTTATTGCCGCCTTGATTCCCCGGGTTATGCTGCTGACCCTTTCCATTGCCGTTCCTTTTTCCCTTCCCTGTCTTCTCATCGTCGGACGCGGGATCCTTGGTATTATAAGAATCGGCATATTTAACTAAAGCCGCCATCAGTGTACCCATATCCGTGAGGTCACGTTTAAGGCGTCCCAGTTTTTGCCTCAGCGGCTCAAAGCGGCAATTTTTCTCCAGCATAAGGACTGCAGAGCCGACATCCATCTTATCGGATGAATGAATTATCTCCTTTTCCCGGCGTACCCAATGGGTGGTGGATTCACCTTCCCCTTGCTTGCAATCCGTCAAGTCCACAATCGACATAGATTGCTTACAGGTGTCCTTGAAGTTCTGGATGAACCGGGCCTTTAACTCGCCCCATGAACCAATGGAATTGGGTGGCAGGCCCTTTAACCAAGACCGGGCCGTTCCATCTAGCATCATGGTGAAATATTTAGTCATCGCTGCATCACCTACTTCCAACAACTCCATGGCCATCTCATAACTCTCAATCCATGCTCCGGGATGCAAGTTGGCCGTGTAATTCGGCACCTTTCGAGGTCCCTTGAAGTCTTTGGCCAACCACACATTACGCAAAGCCGGAACCAGACAAGGAACACCACCAGTTCTAGTGGCTACTCCCGCCTCAACGGAAGTTCTTGGATACTCTAGAAAGTCTTGATGTGCCGTCTGTTGACCCGCCAGCTGAGCCGCCTGCTCATTCTCCTGACGTATTCGATCTTGCACCGGATTATAGCCACCGTGCTGGTTACGGCGTTGGGCGTTGCTTGACAAAGCCTCCGACTCCATGTGTCGGCTGTAACTCAGGCTCTGGTTCTGGCGAGGCGGTGCTAACCAGGGCGGGGGAGTTGAATGAATCATGTCCCGTCTGTAAGAATAGGTCTCCTGCTGAGCTAGGGCCGTCTGGAGGAGTTCTTTGACTTTCCGGGTTTCCACTGCCGCCGGGTCATCACCTTCCATAGGAAGAGCCGCCAAACGTGTTGAAGCTGCGATTAAGTTCTCCATGGGGTTGGAAAAGTGACCCGGTGGGATCGGCACATAACGAGGTGGTGGCATGCTCACGTGAGGCGGTGCCATATCCCGAGGTTGAGCTGGTCCTCCTGTTCCGGCTGTCATACGCTGATCGGCTTCTGGCGGGTTACTGGGGCCGGCTCCGGGTGTAGCAAAGAGAACCCAGGGGTCGTAATTCGGAGGTAAACGGGACTGAGTTTTCTGATATCTCCTCCTCATTACCTCATTGGATGCGTTTAAGCTCAACGTGAGCTGGTAAGCTTCTGACTGCAAGCGCTGTGCCCGGGCGTCGAGAGCCGCCCGCTCTGTAGCTAGTCTAGTATCCTTAGCTGCCAAGGCCTCCTTGGCCTGAGCTATCTCCTCACGCACCTGTGCCACCGCTGCATCATGCTCATCTTTGTCTGCAGGAATAACCGTGGCGGTTAACAGGGCCGTAAGCTTGTCCATGAGATCCATCAACACCTGAGCCGGTGGGCGTACGGGGCCGCCTGCCCCGGCTGCTCCTAACCCGGATGTTATCAATGCAGCAGCTGTAGAGTTTGAGCCGGGCTGAGTTCCAGCCATGAAGATCCCTGTGTTGGGGAACGTTGCAGAAAATTAAAATTTTTCCTACGGTTTCACCAAGATCCATCTATGAGTTCATCTAAGCAACAAGTCAAGGGAGAGAGTTTGCATCTACATACCACTTGTAGATCACGAGAGGAAGCTTGCCAAGGGGATGGTGATGATGGAGTCGTACTCGAACGTGATTCGGATCACCGATGTCCTAGTGCTGAACGGACAGCACCTCCACGTTCAACACACGTACGGGACGGGAGACGTCTCCTCCGTCTTGATCCAGCAAGGAGGAAGGAGAGGTTGAGGAAGGCAGCTCCAACGGCAGCACGACAACGTGGTGCAGTTGATGCGGCAGTATTCCGACAGGGCTTCGCCAAGCACGTACGGATGAGGAGAGGTGTTGGGGAGGGGAGGGGCTGCGCCTTGGCTTGTGGTGTGTGTTGCAGCCCTCCCCTCACCCCTCTATATATAGGGGAAAGGGCAAGGGGGGCCGGCCCTCTAGGGAAAACCCTAGGGGGGGCGGCGGCCAAGGGGTGGGGGGCTTGCCCCCCAAGCAAGGGGGGTGCGCCCCCTTTAGGGTTTCCCCCCCAACCCTAGGCGCATGGGCCCAAGAGGGGGCGCGCCAAGCCCACTAGGGGCTGGCTGCTATCCCCACGCAGCCCAAGTGGCCCCCCGGGAGGGGTGGCCCCTCCCGGTGGACCCCCGGAACCCTTCCGGTGGTCCCGGTACAATACCGGTATGACCCCGAAACTTTCCGGTGCCCGTTTAACAACTTCCCATATATAAAACTTTACCTCCGGACCATTCCGGAACTCCTCGTGACGTCCGGGATCTCATCCGGGACTCCGAACAACATTCGGTAGTCACATACTAGTCTTCCTAACAACCCTAGCGTCACCGAACCTTAAGTGTGTAGACCCTACGGGCTCGGGAGACATGCAGACATGATCGAGACCACTCTCGGGCAATAACCAACAGAGGGGTCTGGATACCCATGTTGGCTCCCACATGCTCCTCGATGATTTCATCGGTTGAACCACGATGTCGAGGATTCGATCAAACCCTGTATACAATTCCCTTTGTCAATCGGTACGTTACTTGCCCGAGACTCGATCGTCGGTATCCCAATACCTTGTTCGGTCTCGTTACCGGCATGTCACTTTACTCGTACCGTAATGCATGACCCGTGGCCAACACTTTGGTCACCTTGAGCTCATTATGATGATGCATTACCGAGTGGGCCCAGAGATACCTCTCCGTTATACGGAGTGACAAATCCCAGTCTCGGTCCGCATAAAACAATAGATACTTTCGGAGATACCTGTAGCGCACCTTTATAGTCACCCAGTTACGTTGTGATGTTTGATACACCCAAAGCACTCCTACGGTATCCAGGAGTTACACGCTCTCATGGTCAAAGGAAGAGATACTTGACATTGGCAAAGCTCTAGCAAATGAACTACACGATCTTTGTGCTATGCTTAGGATTGGGTCTTGTCCATCACATCATTATCCTAATGATGTGATCCCGTTATCAACGACATCTAATGTCCATAGCCAGGAAACCATGACTATCTGTTGATCACAACGAGCTAGTCAACTAGAGGCTCACTAGGGACATATTGTGGTCTTTGTATCCACACGTGTATTACAATTTCCGGATAATACAGTTATAGCATGAATAAAAGACAATTATCATGAACATTGAAATATAATAATACTTTTATTATTGCCTCTAGGGCATATTTCCAATAGTCTCCCACTTGCACTAGAGTCACCAATCTAGTTACATTGTGATGAATCGAACACCCATAGAGTTCTGGTGTTGATCATGTTTTGCTCGCGAGAGAGGTTTAGTCAACGGATCTGCGACATTCAGATCCGTATGTACTTTGCAAATTTCTATGTCTCCATCTTGAACATTTTCACGGATGGAGTTGAAACGACTCTTGATGTGCCTGGTCTTCTTGCGAAACCTGGGCTCCTTGGCAAGGGCAATGGCTCCAGTGTTGTCACAGAAGAGTTTGATTGGCCCCGACGCATTGGGTATGACTCCTAGGTTGGTGATGAACTCCTTCACCCAAATCGCTTCATGCGCTGCCTTCGAGGCTGCCATGTACTCCGCTTCACATGTAGATCCCGCCACGACGTCTGCTTGCAGCTGCACCAGCTAACTGCTCCACCATTCAACATATACACGTATCCGGTTTGTGACTTAGAGTCATCCGGATCCGAGTCGAAGCTAGCGTCGATGTAACCCTTTACGACGAGCTCTTCGTCACCTCCATAAACGAGAAACATGTCCTTTGTCCTTTTCAGGTACTTCAGGATATTCTTGACCGCTGTCCAGTGTTCCTTGCCGGGATTACTCTGGTATCTTGCTACCAAACTTACGGCAAGGTTTACATCAGGTCTGGTACACAGCATGGCATACATAATAGATCCTATGGCTGAAGCATAGGGGATGACACTCATCTCTTCTTTATCTTTTGCCGTGGTCGGTGACTGAGCTGAGCTCAATCTCACACCTTGTAACATAGGCAAGAACCCTTTCTTGGACTCATCCATTTTGAACTTTTTCAAAATCTTATCAAGGTATGTGCTTTGTGAAAGACCTATGAGGCGTCTCGATCTATCTCTATAGATCTTGATGCCTAATATATAAGCAGCTTCTCCAAGGTCCTTCATTGAAAAACATTTGTTCAAGTAGGCCTTAATGATGTCCAAAAATTCTATATTATTTCCCATCAAGAGTATGTCATCCACATATAATATGAGAAATGCTACAGAGCTCCCACTCACTTTCTTGTAAACGCAAGCTTCTCCATAAGTCTGCATAAACCCAAACGCTTTGATCATCTCATCAAAACGAATATTCCAACTCCGAGATGCTTGCACCAGCCCATAAATGGATCGCTGGAGCTTGCATACTTTGTTAGCATTCTTAGGATCGACAAAACCTTCCGGCTGCATCATATACAGCTCTTCCTTAAGATGCCCGTTAAGGAATGCCGTTTTGACGTCCATCTGCCATATCTCATAATCATAGTATGCGGCAATTGCTAACATGATTCGGACGGACTTAAGCTTCGCTACGGGAGAGAATGTCTCGTCTTAGTCAATCCCTTGAACTTGTCGATAACCCTTAGCGACAAGTCGAGCTTTATAGATGGTGACATTACCATCCGCGTTTATCTTCTTCTTAAAGATCCATTTGTTTTCTATTGCTCGCCGATCATCGGGCAAGTCAGTCAAAGTCCATACTTTGTTTTCATACATGGATTCTATCTCGGATTTCATGGCTTCTAGCCATTTGTTGGAATCTGGGCCCGCCATCGCTTCTTCATAGTTCGAAGGTTCACCGTTGTCTAACAACATGATTTCCAGGACAGGGTTGCCGTACCACTCTGGTGCAGAACGTGTCCTTGTGGACCTACGAAGTTCAGTAGCAACTTGATCCGAAGTACCTTGATCATCATCATTGGTTTCCTCTTCAGTTGGTGTGGGCATCACAGGAACATTTTCCTGTGCTGCACCACTCTCCCGTTCGAGAGGTAGTACTTCATCGAGTTCTACTTTCCTCCCACTTACTTCTTTCGAGAGAAACTCCTTTTCCAGAAAGCATCCGTTTTTGGCAACAAAGATCTTGCCTTCGAATCTTAGGTAGAAGGTATACCCTACAGTTTCCTTAGGGTATCCTATGAAGACGCATTTTTCAGACTTGGGTTCGAGCTTTTCAGGTTGAAGTTTCTTGACATAAGCATCGCATCCCCAAACTTTTAGAAACGACAGCTTAGGTTTCTTCCCAAACCATAATTCATACGGTGTCGTCTCAACGGATTTAGACGGTGCCCTATTTAAAGTGAATGTAGCTGTCTCTAGAGCGTATCCCCAAAATGATAGCGGTAAATCGGTAAGAGACATCATAGACCGCACCATATCCAATAGAGTGCGATTACGACGTTCGGACACACCGTTTCGCCGAGGTGTTCCAGGCGGCGTGAGTTGTGAAACGATTCCACATTTCCTTAAGTGTGTGCCAAATTCGTGACTTAAATATTCTCCTCCACGATCTGATCGTAGGAACTTTATCTTTCGGTCACGTTGATTCTCCACCTCATTCTGAAATTCCTTGAACTTTTCAAAGGTCTCAGACTTGTGTTTCATTAAGTAGACATACCCATATCTACTTAAGTCATCAGTGAGAGTGAGAACATAACGATATCCTCCGCGAGCCTCAACGCTCATTAGACCGCACACATCGGTATGTATGATTTCCAACAAGTTGGTTGCTCGCTCCATTGTTCCGGAGAACGGAGTCTTGGTCATTTTTCCCATGAGGCATGGTTCGCATGTGTCAAATGATTCATAATCAAGAGACTCTAAAAGTCCATCAGCATGGAGCTTCTTCATGCGCTTTACACCAATGTGACCAAGGCGGCAGTGCCACAAGTATGTGGGACTATCGTTATCAACTTTACATCTTTTGGCATCTACACTATGAACATGTGTAATATTACGCTCGAGATTCATTAAGAATAAACCATTGACCATCGGAGCATGACCATAAAACATATCTCTCATATAAATCGAACAACCATTATTCTCAGACTTAAATGAGTAGCCATCTCATATTAAACGAGATCCAGATACAATGTTCATGCTCAAACTTGGCACTAAATAACAATTATTAAGGTTCAAAACTAATCCCGTAGGTAAATGTAGAGGCAGCGTGCCGATGGCGATCACATCGACTCTGGAACCATTCCCGACGTGCATCGTCACCTCCTCCTTCGCCAGTCTCCGTTTATTCCGCAGCTCCTGCTGTGAGTTACAAATATGAGCAACGGCACCGGTATCAAATACCCAGGAGTTACTACGAGTACTGGTAAGGTACACATCAATTACATGTATATCAAATATACCTTTGGTGTTGCCGGCCTTCTTATCTGCTAAGTATTTGGGGCAGTTCCGCTTCCAGTGACCCTTCCCCTTGCAATAAAAGCACTCAGTCTCAGGCTTGGGTCCATTCTTTGACTTCTTCCCGGTAACTGGCTTACCAGGCGCGGCAACCTCCTTGCCGTCCTTCTTGAAGTTCTTCTTACCCTTGCCCTTCTTGAACTTAGTGGTCTTATTGACCATCAACACTTGATGTTCTTTCTTGATTTCAGCCTCTGCTGACTTCAGCATTGAGAACACTTCAGGAATGGTCTTTTCCATCCCCTGCATGTTGTAGTTCATCACAAAGCTCTTGTAGCTTGGTGGGAGCGACTGGAGGATTCTGTCAATGACCGCCTCATCTGGGAGGTTAATGTTCAGCTGGGTCATACGATTGTGCAACCCAGACATCTTGAGTATGTGCTCACTGACAGAACTATTTTCCTCCATCTTACAACTATAGAACTTGTCGGAGATGTCATATCTCTCGACCCGGGCGTGAGCTTGAAAAACTATTTTCAGCTCTTCGAACATCTCATATGCTCTGTGATGCTCAAAACGCTTTTGGAGCCCCGGTTCTAAGCTGTAAAGCATGCCGCACTGAACGAGGGTAATCATCAGCACGAGACTACCAAGCATTCATAATGTCTTGGTTCTCTGGGACGGGAGCGTCACCTAGCGGTCCTTCTAGGACATATTGTTTCCTGGCAGCTATGAGGATGATCCTCAGGTTCCGGACCCAGTCCGTATAGTTGCTGCCATCATCTTTCAGCTTGGTTTTCTCTAGGAACGCGTTGAAGTTCATGTTGACATGAGCGTTGGCCATTTGATCTACAAGACATATTTGCAAAGGTTTTAGACTAAGTTCATGATAATTAAGTTCTAATCAAATTATGAACTCCCACTTAGATTAGACATCCCTCTAGTCATCTAAGTGTTAGACGATCCGAGTCGACTAGCCCGTGTCCGATCATCACGTGAGACGGACTAGTCATCGTCGGTGAACATCTTCATGTTGATCGTATCTTCCATACGGCTCGTGTTCGACCTTTCGGTCTCCGTGTTCCGAGGCCATGTCTGCACATGCTAGGCTCGTCAAGTTAACCCTAAGTGTTTTCGCTGTGTAAAACTGTCTTACACCCGTTGTATGTGAACGTAAGAATCCATCACACCCGATCATCACGTGGTGCTTAGAAGCGACGAACTGTAGCAACGGTGCACAGTTAGGGGAGAACACTTCTTGAAATTTTGTAAGGGATCATCTTATTTACTACCGTCGTCCTAAGTAAACAAGATGCATAAACATAATAAACATCACATGCAATTATATAAAGTAGTGACATGATATGGCCAATATCATATAGCTCCTTTGATCTCCATCTTCGGGGCTCCATGATCATCTTGTCACCGGCATGACACCATGATCTCCATCATCATGATCTCCATCATCGTGTCTTCATGAAGTTGTCACGCCAACGACTACTTCTACTTCTATGACTAACGTTTAGCAATGAAGTAAAGTAAGTTACATGGCGTTCTTCAATGACACGCAGGTCATACAAAAAATAAAGACAACTCCTATGGCTCCTGCCGGTTGTCATACTCATCGACATGCAAGTCATGAATCCTATTACAAGAACATGATCTCATACATCACAATTCATCATTCATCACAACTTCTGGCCATATCACATCACATGATCAATCGCTGCAAAAACAAGTTAGACGTCCTCTAATTGTTGTTGGATCTTTTACGTGGCTGCAATTGGGTTCTAGCAAGAACGTTTTCTTACCTACGAATAACCACAACGTGATTTTGTCAACTTCTATTTACCCTTCATAAGGGCCCTTTTCATCGAATCCGCTCCAACTAAAGTGGGAGAGACAGACACCCGCCAGCCACCTTATGCAACTAGTGCATGTTAATCGGTGGAACCGGTCTCACGTAAGCGTACGTGTAAGGTTGGTCCGGGCCGCTTCATCCCACAATACCGCTGAAGCAAGAAAAGACTAGTAGAGGCAAGCAAGTTGACAAGATCCACGCCCACAACAAAATTGTGTTCTACTCGTGCAAAGAGAACTACGCATAGACCTGGCTCATGATGCCACTGTTGGGGAACGTTGCAGAAAATTAAAATTTTTCCTACGGTTTCACCAAGATCCATCTATGAGTTCATCTAAGCAACGAGTCAAGGGAGAGAGTTTGCATCTACATACCACTTGTAGATCACGAGCGGAAGCTTGCCAAGGGGATGGTGATGATGGAGTCGTACTCGAACGTGATTCGGATCACCGATGTCCTAGTGCTGAACGGACAACACCTCCGCGTTCAACACACGTACGGGACGGGAGACGTCTCCTCCGTCTTGATCCATCAAGGAGGAAGGAGAGGTTGAGGAAGGCAGCTCCAACGGCAGCACGACGGCGTGGTGCAGTTGATGCGGCAGTATTCCGACAGGGCTTCGCCAAGCACGTACGGAGGAGGAGAGGTGTTGGGGAGGGGAGGGGCTGCGCCTTGGCTTGTGGTGTGTGTTGCAGCCCTCCCCTCACCCCTTTATATATAGGGGAAAGGGCAAGGGGGGCCGGCCCTCTAGGGAAAACCCTAGGGGGGCGGCGGCCAAGGGGTGGGGGGCTTGCCCCCCAAGCAAGGGGGGTGCGCCCCCTTTAGGGTTTCCCCCCCAACCCTAGGCGCATGGGCCCAAGGGGGGGGGGGGGCGCCAAGCCCACTAGGGGCTGGCTGCTATCCCCACGCAGCCCAAGTGCCCCCCCGGGAGGGGTGGGCCCTCCCAGTGGACCCCCGGAACCCTTCTGGTGGTCCCGGTACAATACCGGTATGACCCCGAAACTTTCCGGTGCCCGTTTCACAACTTCCCATATATAAAACTTTACCTCCGGACCATTCCGGAACTCCTCGTGACGTCCGGGATCTCATCCGGGACTCCGAACAACATTCGGTAGTCACATACTAGTCTTCCTAACAACCCTAGCGTCACCGAACCTTAAGTGTGTAGACCCTACGGGCTCGGGAGACATGCAGACATGACCGAGACCACTCTCGGGCAATAACCAACAGCGGGGTCTGGATACCCATGTTGGCTCCCACATGCTCCTCGATGATTTCATCGGTTGAACCACGATGTCGAGGATTCGATCAAACCCTGTATACAATTCCCTTTGTCAATCGGTATGTTACTTGCCAGAGACTCGATCGTCGGTATCCCAATACCTCGTTCAGTCTCGTTACCGGCAAGTCGCTTTACTCGTACCATAATGCATGATCCCGTGGCCAACACTTTGGTCACCATGAGCTCATTATGATGATGCATTACCGAGTGGGCCCAGAGATACCTCTCCGTCATACGGAGTGACAAATCCCAGTCTCGATCCGCATAAAACAATAGATACTTTCGGAGATACCTGTAGCGCACCTTTATAGTCACCCAGTTACGTTGTGACGTTTGATACACCCAAAGCACTCCTACGGTATCCAGGAGTTACACGCTCTCATGGTCAAAGGAAGAGATACTTGACATTGGCAAAGCTCTAGCAAACGAACTACACGATCTTTGTGCTATGCTTAGGATTGGGTCTTGTCCATCACATCATTCTCCTAATGATGTGATCCCGTTATCGACGACATCTAATGTACATAGCCAGGAAACCATGACTATCTGTTGATCACAACGAGCTAGTCAACTAGAGGCTCACTAGGGACATATTGTCGTCTTTGTATCCACACGTGTATTACGATTTCCGGATAGTACAATTATAGCATGAATAAAAGACAATTATCATGAACATTGAAATATAATAATACTTTTATTATTGCCTCTAGGGCATATTTCCAACACCCTGCTCATCATGGCGGCTCATAGGGGTCCGGAATACTGATGCCATCGGAACAGCCCCCAAGCGTGTCGTCTTGCACCTGATAAAACGAATCTATTGAACCGGCGGACGAATCACCGTCTGAGAGGACGGCCGTCTCACCCCTATCATCAGATCCTTCAGAAAATTCCTCTCTGTGCACATAGCCCACGAAGGCACGCCTTATGACAGGTTGAGTCCGGGTCTTCCTCGCACGCTGAGCCGTCTCGATGAGGTCGGTGCAGTTGTCCGGCTCAGGGCCCGGCTCACCGATCCTACCGATGAAGACGTGGATTCCGCCGAAGGGGGCCCGGTATCCGTACTCAATTGAGCCGGCGTCGGGACCCCAGCCTTCATCGTCGATGTAGATCTTGCCGCGACGACTCTTGGTCATCCGGCCCACCACGTATCCCTTGAGCCCTTCGAAGTTGCCCTTCATCAACTCAAATCCATCGTGCGCTGGCCTCTCCCTCTCTTGTGTTGGGGAACGTAGTAATTTCAAAAAAAATCCTATGCACACACAAGATCATGGTGATGCATAGCAACAAGCGGGGAGAATGAGTCCATGTACCCTCGTAGACCGAAAGCGGAAGCGTGAGCACAACGCAGTTGATGTAGTCGTACGTCTTCATGATCTGACCGATCCAAGTACCGAACGTACGGCACCTCCGAGTTCAGCACGCGTTCAGCTCGATGACGTCCCGCGAACTCCAATCCAGCAAAGCTTCATGGGAGAGTTCCGTCAGCACGACGGTGTGATGACGGTGATGATGTTGCTACCGATGCAGGGCTTCGCCCAAGCACCGCTACGATATGACCGAGGTGGAATATGATGGATGGGGGCACCGCACACGGCTGGGAGAGATCAACAGATCAACTTGTGTGTCTCCAAGGGGTGCCCCTCTCCCCCGTATATAAAGGAGTGGAAGAGGGGGAGGGCCGGCCCTCTCTATGGCGCGCCCTAGGGGAGTCCTACTCCCACCGGGAGTAGGATTCCCCCTTTCCTAGTAGAACTAGGAGCCCTTCCAAGTAGTAGGAGTAGGAGAGAAGGAAAGGGAAACGAGAAGAGAAGGAAGGAGGGGGCGCTGCCCCTCCCCCTAGTCCAATTCAGACTAAGCCTTGGGGGCGCGCAGCCTCCCCTCTCTCTTTCCCCTAAAGCCCAATAAGGCCCATATACTCCCCGGCGAATTCCCGTAACTCTCCGGTACTCTGAAAATACCCGAATCACTCGGAACCTTTCCGATGTCCGAATATAATCGTCCAATATATCGATCTTTACGTCTCGACCATTTCGAGACTCCTCGTCATGTCCCCGATCCCATACCGGACTCCGAACTACCTTCGATACATCAAAACACATAAACTCATATTATAAATCGTCACCGAATGTTAAGCGTGCGGACCCTACGGGTTCGAGAACTATGTAGACATGATCGAGACATGTCTCCGGTCAATAACCAATAGCGGAACCTGGATGCTCATATTGGCTCCCACATATTCTGTGAAGATCTTTATTGGTCAAACCGCATAACAACATACGTTGTTCCCTTTGTCATCGGTATGTTACTTGCCCGAGATTCGATCGTTGGTATCTCAATACCTAGCTCAATCTCGTTACTGGCAAGTCCCTTTACTCGTTCCGTAATACATTATCTTGTAACTAACTCATTAGTTACAATGCTTGCAAGGCTTATAGTGATGTGCATTACCGAGAGGGCCTAGAGATACCTCTCCGATGATCGGAGTGACAAATCCTAATCTCGATCTATGCCAACCCAACAAACACCATCGGAGACACCTGCAGAGCACCTTTATAAGCACCCAGTTATGTTGTGACGTTTGGTAGCACACAAAGTGTTCCTTCGGTATTCGGGAGTTGCATAGTCTCATAGTCATAGGAACATGTATAAGTCATGAAGAAAGCAATAGCAGTAAAATTAAAACGATCAAGTGCTAAGCTAATGGAATGGGTCAAGTCAATCACATCATTCTCCTAATGATGTGATCCCATTAATCAAATGACAACTCATGTATATGGCTAGGAAACTCAACCATCTTTGATCAACGAGCTAGTCAAGTAGAGGCATTCTAGTGACACTATGTTTGTCTATGTATTCACACATGTATTATGTTTCCGGTTAATACAATTCTAGCATGAATAATAAACATTTATCATGAAATAAGAAAATAAATAATAACTTTATTATTGCCTCTATGTCACACCTTAGCTAGTTCATGCATTAGAGTGTTGCATCATGTTTATCTTTCATCAGAAACTTGAAATGGGGATGACAGAACCCCCAGCCCCCCCCCTGAAAGGCTGAAACCAACTAGGGTTTACTAAAAATATTTTCAATGAACCTCAAATGCCCTTCTAAAATGTCCATCATTTTTGTCTTGGCTTAGAACCTCTGCCAAAATTGGTTCACATTTTTCTAGGACACATAAGGTCACTGGATTAAATCATTAGCTATTGAGTTTGGGCATTTAAATAATGTAAAATATTTTAAATGCTCAAATAATTCTGGAAATAAGTGTGGGCTGTTGGAAATATTCTAAACAAAGCCCCTAATTTTTTTAGGATTTTTGGAAATGCCTAGCTATTTTTAATAAAGCCACACAGTTATAGAAAAAAATAGAAAAACAATTAAAATGAAAAAAGAGAGAGAGAGAAAGGCCAGAGGCCACTTACCTGCACTCGGCCAGCCCACCTGGCCCGTGCCAGTCACCACCCACCTCTGCTAGTAGGTAGAGGAGGGACACCGCGATGCCGCCGAGCTCGCCACGCCACCTCCCTGCCTGCCTGCATCACCCGCGCCAGCGCAACGCCTCGAAGGGCCTCCTCGGCGGCGCCCCGAGCCCCT
>NC_041387.1:39821925-39900334 GCF_002162155.2 Triticum dicoccoides | reverse complement strand
GTCGTGAAGTCGCGCCCACCGTCGTCCTCGCGCCACCCCGCCGTGTCCACAAGCTCCGCCGTCGTCCGCTTCACCGAGCCAGCCGAGCCTCGAGCGCTCGAACGCTCTGCACTGCCTCCACCGACCTTGCCTTCACTGCCCGTCGTCGGAGATCCACTTCGCTGTCGCCGCTGCAGCAGCTCATCCCCGACCTCGTCGTCTGCTCCGCCGTGACCACCGTGAGCCCAGCTACCTCGCCATCCTCTCTGTTCCTACTCTCGAGCATCATAGTGACCGCATGAAGCTCAATCGCACGCGCTGCCGCCGAGCTCGTCGCCGACGTGACTCCGGCCATGCAACGGCCTCGCCACCCTGCCCGTTAGCCTCACCGCATCCCGAGGAGCCCGCAGCACCACTCCACGCACCTCGCCGTGCCTCCTAGCGATAAGCCCGAGCTCGCCCAAGGTCCGGCAGCCGCCAAGGTCGTCGTCGGCAATGTTTCCGGCCAAGCCGAGCCCAACCACCGCCACCACTGGACGCGACTCATCCCCAGCTTCACGTAGATGCCCTCCGTCGCCCTTTTGGTCATCGAAGCACGAAACCCGCACCTCTCCGCCGTCCCCGGCCCTGCCGGCGATGAGCCCCGGGTCAACTCCGGCGAGTTTGACCCGGGTTGACCCCAGTTTGACCCCCTCTAGGTCAATGACAGGTGGGGCCATGTCCTGCTAGTTAACCTAGGATTAGGACTAACTAAAGTTAGTTAGTCTAATGACACTGACACGCGGGACCCACTGGTCAGGTTTGACCTGGACCGTCCCCGTTGACTGCTGACGTCACCTTGACGCAATGCTGACACAATAACTCATTTACTGGATTTATTCCTATAAAGGAAATTCCAAAAAATGCTACAAACTTAAAAAATTCATAGAAATTAATCTGTAGCTCCAAATGCAAAGTGTTATATATGAAAAATGATGAGAAAATCCAATCTATCCATCTGTACTGGTTTCATGAATGTTTAAGAAAGTTAACCTGCTGTTTAGTGCAGAACATGATAAAGCACTATTAAAGGCCATATAAGAGCTTGGAACTTGAATCTTTGATTCAAAATGGTTCAAACCCATCTGGTCTTAGTTGCATTAGCCTAATACACTCATCTTGCCATGTCTCATGCATGCATCATATTGTTGCACATTGTTTGGTGATGATTGTATATCGGTGCTCTCTGCGGCAGGTTCTGCCCCCAAAGTGTATCGCGAGTATCCAAACGAGGAGCAATACCAGTCCACGGACCCGCAAGGCAAGCAACCAACCATTTGATCATATCGATACAAACCCATGTTCTCGTGTTTGCTCTCTTTTACTGCATTTAAGACAACCTGTTTCAAACTGCTGTGTGCTAAGGTAGTTGAACCCATTTCCTCTGCATGACCTGTCATTGCCACAGTAACTAGATGAAACCCACTAGCATGTGTAGGAGTTGATTGAGCCATGTGTATGTGTTTCCTACCTTGCTATGCCTGCTATGCTTAGAGTTGTGTCAGGTCTGGTTCATCCGGGTGATGGGCTAGAGTGAAAAGATCATGTCGGTAATGAGAGTGATGTGTTGAACATGATTTGGTAAAGGTATCGATGAGAGGCCATGTACGAGTACACGGTGGGTTGTTTCATTGGAACTATCCTTAAGCACTGAGATCTGTATGTGTGATTTAAGATTCAGCTACTACCATACATTGGGCCCTGAAATATGACCTCGCTCGACTTCTTATCCACCCTAGTCCTCTCTCCAGGAGTTGCAAGTAGTTTCTGGTGTTTGTAGCTTATTGGAGGCCGTGGGCAGCGCTGACCTCGGGGTGGGCTGTGATGCGGTAGGTACGTGGCACGGTGTACCGGATGCCCGTTTGGTATCTCGAGAACCCTGCACACATCGTTCGGGGCCGTATGTGGAAACCTCGGCCGGACTTTCTGTGGATGGAACCTGAATAGGCGATAAACCTGGACTAGAGACTTAGGTGTTTAGGTAGGTCATGGTCTGCACCCACGTCGGTTTTAGCTTGAAGTCTGCCGAGCACATGTCGTGTGCAGACGCTAAGTGGTGGACACATGTATGAAGAAGTACACCCCTGCAGGGTTAACATCATCTATTCGAATAGCCGCGCCTGCGGTAAGGACTACTTGGTTACCTATACAGTTCATAGACAAGTAAATGGATACTACTAAAAGCCTCAAGATAAGCGTGAGTGCCGAGGATGGCTCTTCCGTATGATGATGGAGGTGGATCCTTGGTAGTGTATTGAAGTGGTGTGTAGTGGACTCGAGTGCGCAAAGCAATTTCAAGTTGGTGTCTCGTAAGATAGCTTAGCCAAGAGTCAAAGCTAGCTTGCTGCAATAACCCCACCATCCCTTCTTGATAATGTGCATGTATGTAGGATCTGATGTAAGTCTTGCTGAGTACCTTTGTACTCATGTTTGCTCAATTTACGTTTTACAGAAGATGCTGCAACCCCTTCTGATGGGTTCTTCATAGACGTCGATGTCGACGAGTAGGATGAAGCCCAGGTGGTGATCCTGAGCTCACGATGGACCTTGTAGTGTAGTTAGGCTTTCTCAAGCCTCTTTTATTTTCTAGTTATCTGTACTCAGACATGTTACTTCCACTGTTGGCTTGTATGTTTGTATGACTTGAATTTTGTCTCGTGTCACCCGTACTTGTGTGTATGATATGTATGGCTCTCTGAGCCTTTAAATAAAGTACTTGAGTTGTAGTGTCATGTTGTGATGCCATGTTGTGTTTGCACATATCGAGCATATTGTGTGTATGATTTAAATGCTTGGTATGTGTGGGATCTGACTATCTAGTTGTTTATCCTTGGTAGCCTCTCTTATCGCGAAATGTCTCCTAGTGCTTCCACTGAGCCCTGGTAGCTTGCTACTACTCCGGAACACTTAGGCTGGCCGGCATGTGTCCTTCTTCGTTCCTGTGTCTGTCCCTACGAGGAAATGCCACGCGATGACTACCGGAGTCCTGTTAGCCCGCTACAGCCCGGTTTATCGGAGTCCTGCTGGCCCAGTGCTACAGCCCGGATTCACTCGCTGATGACCGACACGTTCGTTGTTGGGTCATGTATGCCTTTCCCTGTTAGTTAGTGCCACTTTGGGTTCACGACTAGCCATGTCAGCCCGGGCTCCATGTCATATGGATGCTAGCGACACTATCATATACGTGTGCCAAAAGGCGCAAACGGTCCCGGGTAAGGTAAGACGACACCCGTGGGAATACCGTGCGTGAGGCTGCAAAGTGATATGAGGTGTTACACGCTAGATCGGTGTGGCATTGGGTCGGGGTCCTAACTGCGTTGGCATCAGAGCCGGACTGCCTATAGGTTCTCCAAGCCAAACTGGTCGATGTTGAGTCTAGAAATGCTTTAGTTATATGTAGGGGAATTGATTGTGGGATGGAACGTAAGGCTCTTTTTACTCCTTTACCTCATGGCATTCTAATCTGAGTTAGTCCATTCTTTCCATCGGGGGTTAAGTATTAGGATCTCTTCTCTCTATCAGGTTCACGTGTTACTAATCAGTAGTACCTTATAGGATTGATGGATACAAGCCTAGTTCAGATTTACTACCCCATTATGTTGATAAGATGGACCTAGAACCTTGATATGATGTTGTTGAGTGTCTATGCAATCCTTTGCAAAGTGTCTCAAAATCTTTTTTGAGCATTTACAGCCGTTATGTTGTCCAATTTCTGCTAGAAATTCTAATGCCTTTGCATTACATCGTGTTTCAGATGGCCTCCCGCACCCAGAATCAAGTTGTTCGGTTGAGTCGATGCCTCAATGTACCTGGCCACACTGCCATGCTGGTTCGCGTAATGATCGAGGCTAGCTACCGATGGTATCCCGAGTATACCATTGAGGAGCAGTATAGAGATTTCAATCAAAGCCAATACCTCTGCATAGTCAGGATATACCCTTCCTATCCTGGATCCACTGAACCCCTCCATTGCTCATATGGACTTGGGGTTACCATCGAGATGTCCGTGCAGGATGCTGCTTATTCGATGATGACTATTATGCGGGCTAGAACTGCCTTGCTTTGGAACACTGAGTTCTGCTATATGCCAGCATCACTCCCTGGGGCAGAAGGTTACTACACGGCTCTTTACACCGACTCTGCTCATGAGGATTCGCTACTCCGCACTACAGCAGAGATGCTTGAGGATAAGGACTGTGAGAATCATGCCTTGCGATTGGAGCTTTTCAACACTCGGTCTGATCATTGGGCCACCTTGACCTGGTTTGCTCCTGCTGTGCAGGCTAGGTATATGGATATGCGGGATCTGTACCCCGTGCGGTCTAGTCTGCCGGATCGTATGGATTGGCGTGATGTAGGGGGCATCACTCCTCCCTGTGGACCTTGTCTGCCGCCATTTGTTGGACCAAGGCCACATCTGTGTCCTTATGGACCGCAAGCTCCACAGGATCGACTATTTCCAGATGATCACGTCCAGCTTCCAGGACATGGGGGTAATTTCTATGAAGATTACAACGGAGATGTCTGAGTTGATGGTAGCACCACTAGTATTGTAACAGTTATATCATCCACAGTTCTGCGTGACTCATGGGATATGACTTAGTGTGTACCAAATTCCGGAGGTGTAGAAAAATAATGTATAGGAGCTTGGGATGCCTCCGATGAGATGTAATCTTCCTTTCACCGCAGTTGTACTCAGTTTGGTCTTGTACTAAACCTTGTATGGTGTGTATGACGATGGAATAAATGTAGCAGTTTCTGTATTTACCATGTCAAACGGATGAACATCTTGCATTCCGAGTTATCCCTTACATTCTGCATTTCTATGTCAGAATCTTATCATTCTGGACTAAACCATTGTCTTGTTTTCCTAGGATGGTCAACACACGCAACAACCTTGCTCCCCCGGAGCAGGCTGAAGGCAGTGGGGCTAGGGTTGCGAACCTGCCTCATCCTCCTTCTCTGGCTGAGGTCATGCTGGAGGCCGAGAGGAACAAACGGGAGACCAACCGTTTGCTGGAACGCATCGAACAGAACACAACACTGCACTAGAGGAACAACTTGGTGTCACTCAGTGACTTAATCAAGTTACATCCACCCACCTTCCATCACTCCGTCGAGCCCCTCGACGCTGATGATTGGCTTCGCAGCATTACCCACAAGCTACGTTCTGCACTTGTAGCTGAAGCTGACAAGGTTACTTTTGTTGCCTATCATCTTGAAGGCCCCGCCAGTCTCTGGTGAGAGAACTATGAGGCCATGTGCCCAGCTGGCCAGGTCACTACTTGGGCAGAATTCAGTGAGGCTTTCCGTGAACATCACATTCTGGAGGGTCTTATGGATCGTAAGCGTGAGGAGTTCTGCAGTTTCACCCAAGGTAGACTCTCTATGGATGCATACAGCAGGGAGTTCGGTAACCTAGTACGTTATGCAACCGAGAAAGTTTCCATCGATGCCAAGAAGCAGGCAAGGTTCCGCAAGGGACTTAGCCCCAAGCTTCACCGTGATCTCTGTCTGCACGAGTGCACTTCCTTCCAGAAGCTTGTGAACAAGGCCATCAGTGCTGAGACAGTGAGGCCATGCGCCCAGCTGGCCAGGTCACTACTTGGGCAGAATTCAGCGAGGCTTTCCGTGAACATCACATTCCAGAGGGTCTTATGGATCGTAAGCGTGAGGAGTTCTGCAGTTTCACCCAAGGTAGACTCTCTATGGATGCATACAGCAGGGAGTTCGGTAACCTAGCACGTTATGCAACCGAGGAAGTTTCCATCGATGCCGAGAAGCAGGCAAGGTTCCGCAAGGGACTTAGCCATGAGCTTCACCGTGATCTCCGTCTGCACGAGTGCACTTCCTTCCAGAAGCTTGTGAACAAGGCCATCAGTGCTGAGACAGGTCAGACTGATTTCGAAGCAACACACAAGCATGACCATGACACTGGTTCCTCATTCGGTTCTGGCTCACAGAAGTGCCGGGTGTGGGTGCCTAACACCACCCTGCCACCCAGGTTCACAACGAGGCCATCCTATCAGGCGCCTCGCCCAGCTCAGCAGTATGCACCAGCTAAGTCCTATGGTGGTTCAACCAACAATGCTCCTCCACACACCAGCTCTGTGACGTGTTTCAAGTGTGGAGAACCGGGCCACTACATGCGAGAGTGTCCCCAGACCAACCCCAATCCCAACCAGTCTAGAAAGGCTGTTGGCCGTGGCAACCCAACAGGGAAGGTGTACTACGCCAAGCCGTCCACCGCTACACGTGGCCATGTGAACTGTGTCTCGGCTAAAGAGGCTCAAGAGGATCCTAACGTCGTTCTCGGTACGCTCCTTGTTAATTGCCACCCGGCATCTCTTCTTTTCGATACTGGAGCATCTCATTCATTTATATCGGAGAGCTATGCCCGTTTTCATAACACCACATTTTGTGATATGCCCACCTCCATGGTAATTCAAACCCCGGGATCCAAATGGCAAACTTCTAGAGTAAGCCATGGAAATGAAATCCAAGTTGACAGACTTGTTTTCCTTGCGTCTTTGATAGCTCTCAAGTCCTCGGACATTAATATCATCTTGTGTATGGACTGGATGTCAGCCCATCATGCCAAGATTGATTGCTTCTCTAGGACTGTTCAACTTACCCATCCATCGGGCGAGATAGTCAATGTCTTGACCCGAATAGCAAAGCGACAGCTATATTCTCTTAATGCCAGTCCTTTACCAGACCTCGAAGACGTTCCGGTAGTCCATGACTTTCCGGATGTCTTTCCAGAAGAATTGCCAGGTGTTCCACCTGACAAAGATGTTGAGTTCGTGATAGATCTTATTCCAGGAACTGTCCCAATCTCTAGGAGACCCTATAAGATGGCACCACTAGAACTAGCCGAGCTTAAGAAACAACTCAATGAGTCCTTGAAAAAGGGTTTCATCCGTCCTAGTTCGTCTCCATGGGCTTGTCCCGTTCTCTTCATTACGAAATGGATGGTACGGATCGGATGCTTGTAGATTATCGACCCGTTAACTTGTTCACAATAAAGAACAAGTATCCGCTCCCCAGGATCAACGACCTGTATGATCAGCTCGTTGGATCCTCAGTCTTCTGTAAGATGGATTTGAGGTTGGGCTACCATCAAATCAAAATCAAGAACGGGGACATTCCCAAAATGGCCTTTGTTACTCGTTACGGCCAATACGAGTACACCGTCATGTCCTTCGGTTTAACCAACGCCCCAACCACTTTCTCTCGGTTAATGAACTCAATCTTCATGGAGTATTTGGATAAATTCGTCATGGTTTACCTCGATGATATACTCATCTACTCCAAGAATGAGGAAGAACATGCCGAGCATCTAAGGCTAGTGTTGATGAAACTTCAAGAGCATCGCCTTTATGCCAAATTCTCTAAATGCGAATTTTGGTTGCCAGAAGTGACCTTTATAGGCCATGTAATCTCTGGTAAGGGTATTGCTGTCAATTCCGAGCGAGTTCAAGCCATTCTTAATTGTACTCCACCTGAATCGGTCAAGCAAGTTTGGAGTTTCCTTGGCTTAGCGAGCTATTGTCGCCGCTTTGTCTAGAACTTCTCCAAAGTTGCTAAACCTCTAACTGAACTCCTCAAGAAAGACAAAAAGTTTGAGTGGACCCCACAGTGCGAGCACAGCTTCCAGGAACTGAAAAGATGCCTAATATCTGCTCCCGTACTGGTACCACCAGATTTCTCCAAGGACTTTGTTATCTATTGCAATGCCTCGCGACAAGGACTAGGTTGCATTCTCGTGCAAGATCGTCACGTAATTGCTTATGCTTCACGGCAATTGCACCCACATGAGGAAAATTATCCTACACATGATCTAGAGCTTGCAGCTGTAGTCCATGCACTCAAGACCTGGTGACGTTACCTCCTTGGTAATCGTTGTGAAATCTTCACCAATCACCAAAGTCTGAAGTATATATTCACCCAACCGGATTTGAATCTCAGGCAAAGACGTTGGGTCGAGTTGATCACAGATTTCGACTTAGGGATAACTTACACCCCAGGAAAAGCCAATGTCATGGCTGATGCACTAAGTCGTAAGTCTTATTGTAACAATCTGATGTTACAACAAAGTCAACCACTTCTCCATGAGGAATTTCTAAAGCTTAACCTTCACATTGTTCCTCAAGGATTCCTTTCCACCTTGGTGGCGAAACCTACACTTACGGATCAAATCATCGCTGCCCAAAAGTGAGATAAAGGGATATCCCGGATCAAGGAGAACATTGCTAGCGGAGATGCTAAATGTTTCTCTACAAATGATCATGGTGTTGTGTACTTTGAGAACCGTCTAGTGGTTCCCAAGAACCAGCATCTACGGCAGTTGATCCTTAAGGAGGCTCATGAATCTCCTCTCACCATTCATCCCGGAAGTACCAAGATGTATCAGGACCTACACCAGAGGTTCTGGCGGACTAGGATGAAGAGAGACATTGCTCAATTTGTTGCTAACTGCGACGTCTGTCGTCATGTAAAAGCAGAGCATCAATGGCCTGCTGGCACCCTTCAACCCTTAACTATTCCTGAATGGAAACAGGATAAAATTGGTATGGACTTCATCACCAGTTTTCCCAGGACCAAGAGAGGGAATAATGCTATCTTCGTTGTTATCGATCGTCTTTCCAAAGTGGCCCATTTCTTGCCTGTTCACGAGAATATAAACGCTAGTCAACTAGCAGACTTGTATATCTCCCGAATAGTGTCCCTCCATGGTGTTCCATTGGAAATTAACTCGGATCGAGGAAGTCTCTTCACCTCTCGATTTTGGGAAAGTTTCCAAAATGCTATGGGAACCCGCCTTTCCTTTAGCACCACCTTTCACCCTCAGTCGAGTGGTCAAGTAGAGCGCGTCAACCAGATTCTAGAAGACATGCTTCGAGCTTCTGTTATCTCATTTGGAATGGATTGGGAGAAATGCCTTCCATTTGCCGAATTTGCTTATAACAACAGTTATCAATCTAGCTTGGGTAAAGCCCCTTTTGAAGTTCTCTATGGACGAAGGTGTCGAACGCCTCTTAAATGGTCAGAAACCAGGGAAAGACAATTCTTTGGCCCGGATATGATCCAGGAAGCAGAAGAGCAAGTTCACATCGTTCGTCAAAAGTTGAAAACAACCCAATCTCGTCAAAAGAGCCAATATGACCGAAAACATAAGGCTATGACTTTTGAGGTTGACGAGAAGGCTTACCTTTGGGTTACTCCTCTGAAGGGAACCCATCGCTTCGGTATCAAAGGCAAATTGGCTCCTTGCTACATTGGACCCTTTCGCATTCTTGCCAAACGAGGAGAAGTTCCCTACCAATTGGAACTACCTCCGCACCTCTCCAGAGTCCAGGATGTCTTCCACGTTTCCCAACTCAGGCGTTGCTTCTCGGATCCTATCCGTGGAGTGGACCACGAAACGCTTAATCTCCAAGACAATCTCACATATTGAGAATACCCCGTTCGTATCCTCGATCAAGCCGAGCGTACCACTCGACGACATAATATCAAGTTTCTCAAGGTTCAGTGGTCGCACCTGTTGGGGAACGTAGCAGAAATTCAAAATTTTCCTACATGTCACCAAAATCTATCTATGGAGAAACCAGCAATGAGGGGAAGGAGAGTGCATCTACATACCCTTGTAGATTGCTAAGCGGAAGCGTTCAAGAGAACGGGGTTGAAGGAGTCGTACTCGTCCTGATCCAAATCACCGGAGATCCTAGTGCCGAACGGACGACACCTCCGCGTTCAACACACGTACAGCCCGGTGACGTCTCCCATGCCTTGATCCAGCAAGGAGAGAGGGATAGGTTGAGGAAGACGCCATCCAGCAGCAACAAAACGATGTAGTGGTGGTGGAGGAGCATGGTGATCCAGCAGGGCTTCGCCAAGCACCGCGAGATATGAGGAGAAAGAGAGGTAGGGCTGCGCCAACAAGAGAAGAAACTTGTGTGTTGGGCTGCTCCTATGCCTCCACTATATATAGGGGGAGAGGGGGCTGCGCCCCCACCTAGGTTTCCACCCCTAGGGGCGGCGGCCAGCCCTAGATCCCATCTAGGGGGGCGGCCAAGGGGGGAGAGGGGGAAACTTGCCCCCCAAGCAAGGTTGGGCGCCCCCTCCCCAAACCCTAGGCGCCTTGGGCCCTTGTGGGGGGGCGCACCAGGCCATCTGGGGCTGGTCCCCTCCCACACTTGGCCCATGCTGCCCTCCGGGGATGGTGGCCCCACTTGGTGGACCCCCGTGACCCTCCCGGTGGTCCTGGTACGTTGCCGATAAAACCCGAAACTTTTCCTGTGACCAAAACAGGACTTCCCATATATAAATATTTACCTCCGGACCATTCCGGAACACCTCGTGACGTCCGGGATCTCATCCGGGACTCTGAACAACATTCGTTAACCACATACAAACTTCCTTTATAACCCTAGCGTCATCGAACCTTAAGTGTGTAGACCCTATAGGTTCGGGAACCATGCAGACATGACCGAGACAGCTCTCTGGCCAATAACCAACAGCGGGATTGGATACCCATGTTGGCTCCCACATGTTCCATGATGATCTCATCAGATGAACCATGATGTCGAGGATTCGATCAATCCCGTATACAATTCCCTTTGTCTAGCGGTACTGTACTTGCCCGAGATTCGATCGTCGGTATCCCGATACCTTGTTCAATCTCGTTACCGGCAAGTCTCTTTACTCGTTCCGTAACACATCATCCCGTGATCAACCCCTTGGTCACATTGTGCACATTATGATGATGTCCTACCGAGTGGGCCCAGAGATACCTCTCCGTTTACACGGAGTGACAAATCCCAGTCTTGATTCGTGCCAACCCAACAGACACTTTGGGAGATACCCGTAGTGCACCTTTATAGCCACCCAATTACGTTGTGACGTTTGGTGCACCCAAAGCATTCCTACGGTATCCGGGAGTTGCACAATCTCATGGTCTAAGGAAATTATACTTGACATTAGAAAAGCTTTAGCATACGAACTACGATCTTTGTGCTAGGCTTAGGATTGGGTCTTGTCCATCACATCATTCTCCAAATGATGTGATCCCGTTATCAACGACATCCAATGTCCATGGTTAGGAAATCATAACCATCTATCGATCAATGAGCTAGTCAACTAGAGGCTTACTAGGGACATGGTGTTGTCTATGTACCCACACATGTATCTGAGTTTCCTATCAATACAATTATAGCATGGATAATAAATGATTATCATGAACAAGGAAATATAATAATAACTAATTTATTATTGCCTCTAGGGCATATTTCCAACCGTCTCCCACTTGCACTAGAGTCAATGATCTAGTTCACATCGCCATGTGATTAACACTGATAGGTCACATCGCCATGTGACTAACATCCAAAGAGTTTACTAGTGTCACTAAACTAGTTCACATCATCATGTGATTAAGACTCAATGAGTTCAGGGGTTTGATCATGTTTTTCTTGTGAGAGGGGTTTTAGTCAATGGGTCTGCAATATTCAGATCCGTATGTACTTCGCAATTCTCTAGGTCATATTGTAAATGCTGCTTCCACGCTCCACTTGGAGCTATTCCAAATGGTTGCTCCACTATACGTATCCGGTTTGCTACTGAGAGTCATTCGGATAGATGTTAAAGCTTGCATCGATGTAACCCTTTACGTCGAACTCTTTATCACCTCCATAATCGAGAAACATATCCTTATTCTTCTAAGGATAATTTTGACCGCTATCTAGTGATCCACTCCTTGATCACCTTTGTACACTCTTGCCAGATATGTAGCAAGGCACACATCAGGCGCGGTACACAGCATAGCATACTGCAGAGCCTACGTCTAAAGCATAGGGGACGACCTTCGTCCATTCTCTCTTTTCTCCCTTGGTCGAGCTTTAAGTCTTAACTTCATACCTTACATCTCAGGCAAGAACTCCTTCTTTGACTGATCCATCTTGAACACCTTCAAGATCATGTCAAGGTATGTGCTCATTTGAAAGTACTATTAAGCATTTTGATCTATCTTATAGATCTTGATGCTTGTTGTTCAAGTAGCCTAATCCAGGTTTTCCATTGAAAAACACTTTTTAAATAACCCTGTATGCTTTCTAGAAATTCTACATCATTTCTGATCAAAAATATGTTTACAACATATACTTATCAGAAATTCTGTAGTGCTCCCACTCACTTCTTTGGAAATACAAGTTTCTCATAAACTTTGTATAAACCCAAAATCTTTGATCATTCCATCAAAGCGCATATTCTGACTCCGAGATGCTAGCTCTAGTCCATGGAAGGATCGCTAGAGCTAGCATACCTTTTAGCATCCTTAGGATCGACAAAACCTTTCTGATTGTATCACATACAACCTTTCCTCACGAAAACTAGTAAGGAAACTCGTTTTGACATCCATCTGCCAGATTTCATAAATGCAACTAATGCTAGCATGATTCCGACGGACTTAAGCATCACTACGAATGAGAAAATCTCATCGTAGTCAACTCCTTGAACTTGTGAAAAACTCTTCGCCACAAGTCGAGCTTCATAGACGGTGACATTACCGTCCACGTCCGTCTTCTTCTTAAAGATCCATTTATCTCAATGGCTTGTCGATCATCGGGCAAGTCCACCAAAGTCCATGCTTTGTTCTGATACATGGATCCTATCTCAGATTTCATGGCTTCTAACCATTTGTCGGAATATGGGCCCACCATCGCTTCTCCATAGCTCGTAGGTTCATTGTTGTCTAGCAACATGACCTTCAAGACAGGATTACTGTACTACTCTTAAGTAGTACGCATCCTTGTCACCCTACGACGTACGGTAGTGACTTGATCCGAAACTTCATGATCACTATCATAAGCTTCTACTTCAATTGGTGTGGGCGCCACAGGAACAACTTCCTATGTCCTGCTACACTAGTTAAAGTGACGGTTCAATAACCTCATCAAGTCTCCACCATGCTCCCACTCAACTTTCCGAGACAAGCTTTTCCTCGAGAAAGGACCTGATTGAAGAAACAATCCCTATTGCTTTCAGATCTAATTAGGAGGTATACCCAACTGTTTTGGGTGTCCTATGAAGATGCATTTTATCCACTTTGGGTTCGAGCTTATCAACCTGAAACCTTTTTCACATAAGCGTCGCAGCCCCAAACTTTTAAGAAACGACAAATTAGGTTTCCCAAACCATAGATCAAACGGTGTCGTCTCAACGGAATTACGTGGTGCCCTATTAAAGTGAGTGCGGTTGTCTCTAATGCCTAACCCATGAACGATAGTGGTAATTTGATAAGAGACATCATGGTATGCACCATATCCAATAGGGTGCAACTATGATGTTCGGACACACCATCACACTACGGTGTTCCAAGCGGTATTAATTGTGAAACAATTTCCACAATGTCTTAATTGCGTGCCAAACCTCGTAACTCAGATACTCATCTCTATGATCATATCATAGACATTTTATCCTCTTGTCACGATGATCTTCAACTTCACTCTAAAATTACTTGAACCATTCAATAATTCAGACTTGTGTTTCATCAAGTAAATATACTCAACATCTACTCGAATCATCTGTGAAGTAAGAACATAACGATATTCACTGCATGCCTCAGCACTCATTGGACTGCACACATCAAAATGTTTTACTTCCAACAAGTTGCTATCTTGTTCCATCTTACTGAAAACGAGGCTTTTCAGTCATCTTGCCCATGTGGTAAGATTTGCATATCTCAAGTGATTCAAAATCAAGTGAGTCCAAACGATCCATCTGCATGGAGTTTCTTCATGCGTATACACCAATAGACATGGTTTGCATGTCTCAAACTTTTCAAAAACGAGTGAGTCCAAAGATCCATCAACATGGAGCTTCTTCATGCGTTTTCTACCAATATGACTTACATGGCAGTGCAACAAGTAAGTGGTACTATCATTACTATCTTATATCTTTTGGCATGAAAATGTGTATCACTACGATCGAGATTCAATAAACCATTCCTTTAGGTGCAATACCATTAGAGATATTATTCAAATAAATAGAGTAACCATTATTCTCCTTAAATGAATAACCGTATTGCGATAGACATAATCCAATCATGTCTATGCTCAACGCAAACAACAAAAGACAATTATTCAGGCTTAATACTAATCTTGATGGTAGAGGGAGCGTGCGATGTTTGATCACATCAACCTTGGAGACACTTCCAACACATATCGTCAGCTCACCTTTAGCTAGTCTCCATTTATTCCATAGCTTTTATTTCGAGTTACTAACACTTAGCAACCGAACCGGTATCTAATACCCTGGTGCTACTAGGAGTACTAGTAAAGTACACATTAACATAATGTATATCCAATATACTTCTATCGACCTTGCCAGCCTTCTCATCTACCAAGTATCTAGGGTAATTCTCCTCCAGTGGCTGTTCCCCTTATTATAGAAGCACTTAGTCTCAGGTTTGGGTTCAACCACGGGTTTCTCCACTAGAGCAGCAGCTGATTTGCCGTTTTCATGAAGTATCCCTTCTTGCCCTTGCCCTTCTTGAAACTAGTGGTTTCACTAACCATCAACAATTGATGCTCCTGTTGGGGAACGTTGCAGAAAATAAAAAATTTCCTACGGTTTCACCAAGATCCATCTAGGAGTTCATCTAGCAACGAGTGATAGGAGTGCATCTACATACCTTTGTAGATTGCGAGCAGAAGCGTTCAAGAGAACGGGGTTGAGGGAGTCGTACTCGTCGTGATCCAAATCACCGATGACCAAGTGCCGAACGGACATCACCTCCGCGTTCAACACACGTACGGAGCGGATGACGTCTCCTCCTTCTTGATCCAGCAAGGGGGAAGGAGAGGTTGATGAAGATCCAGCAGCACGACGGCGTGGTGGTGGATGCAGCAGAGTTCCGACAGAGCTTCGTTGAGCTTCTGCGAGAGGGAGAGGTGTAGCAGGGGAGAGGGAGGCGCCAAGACTTCAGCATGCGGCTACCCTCCCTCCTCCCTCTTTTATATAGGCCCCTAGGGGGGCACCAGTCCTAGAGATGGGATCTCTAGGGGGCGGCGGCCAAGGGGGGTGGAGTGCCCCCCAAGGCAAGTGGAGGCGCCCCCTCCCTTAGGGTTCCCAACCCTAGGCGCAAAGGGGGGCCCAGGGGGGCGCACCAGCCCACCAGGGGCTGGTTCCCCTCCCACTTCAGCCCATGGGGCCCTCCGGGATAGGTGGCCCCACCTGGTGGACCCCCGGGACCCTTCCGGTGGTCCTGGTACAATAACGGTGACCCCCGAAACTCTCCGGATGGCCGAAACTGCACTTCCTATATATAATTCTTTACCTCCGGACCATTTCGGAACTCCTCGTGACATCCGGGATCTCATCTGGGACTCCGAACAACTTTCGGTTTGCTGCATACTCATATCTCTACAACCCTAGCGTCACCAAACCTTAAGTGTGTAGACCCTACGGGTTCGGAAGACACGTAGACATGACCGAGACGGCTCTCCGGTCAATAACCAACAGAGGGATCTGGATACCCATGTTGGCTCCCACATGCTCCTCGATGAGCTCATCGGATGAACCACGATGTCGAGGATTCAATCAACCCCGTATACAATTCCAATACCTCGATCATCGGTATCCCAATACCTCGATCAGTCTCGTTACCGGCAAGTCACTTTACTCGTACCGTAATGCATGATCCCGTGACCAGACACTTGGTCACTTTGTGCTCATTATGATGATGCATTACTGAGTGGGCCCAGAGATACCTCTCCGTCATACGGAGTGACAAATCCTAGTCTCGATCCGTGTCAACCCAACAGACACTTTCGGAGATACATGTAGTGCACCTTTATAGTCACCTAGTTACGTTGTGACGTTTGATACACCCAAAGCACTCTTACGGTATCCGGGAGTTACATGATCTCATGGTCTAAGGAAAAGATACTTGACATTGGAAAAGCTCTAGCAAAACGAACTACACGATCTTGTGCTATGCTTAGGATTGGGTCTTGTCCATCGCATCATTCTCCTAATGATGTGATCCCGTCATCAACGACATCTAATGTCCATAGTCAGGAAACCATGACTATCTGTTGATCAATGAGCTAGTCAACTAGAGGCTCACTAGGGACATATTGTGGTCTATGTATTCACACGTGTATTACGATTTCTGGATAATACAATTATAGCATGAATAAAAGACAATTATCATGAACAAGGAAATATAATAATAATCCTTTTATTATTGCCTCTAGGGCATATTTCCAACAACTCCTTCTTGATTTCTACTTTCACGGTGTCAAACATCGCGAACATCTCAAGGATCATCATATTTATCCCTGATATGTTATAGTTCATCATGAAGCTCTAGCAGCTTGGTGGCAATGACTTTGGAGAAACATCACTATCTCATCTGGAAGATCAACTCCCACTCGATTCAAGTGATTGTCGAACTCAGACAATCTGAGCACAAGCTCAATGATTGAGCTTTTCTCCTTAGTTTGCAGGCTAAGAAAATCGTCGGAGGTCTCATACTCTAGGGAGCTTTTCTCTCTAGAGTTCTGGTGTTGATCATGTTTTCCTTGCGAAAGAGGTTTAGTCAACGGATCTGCGACATTCAGATCCATATGTACTTTGCAAATATCTATGTCCCCATTTTGAACATTTTCACGGATGGAGTTGAAACGACGCTTGATGTGCCTGGTCTTCTTGTGAAACCTGGGCTCCTTGGCAAGGGCAATAGCTCCAGTGTTGTCACAGAAGAGTTTGATCGGCCCCGACGCATTGGGTATGACTCCTAGGTCGGTGATGGACTCCTTCACCCAAATTGCTTCATGCGCTGCCTCCGAGGCTGCCATGTACTCCGCTTCACATGTAGATCCCGCCACGACGCTCTGCTTGCAGCTGCACCAGCTTACTGCTCCACCATTCAACATATACACGTATTCGGTTTGTGACTTAGAGTCATCCAGATCTGTGTCGAAGCTAGCATCGACGTAACCCTTTATGGCGAGCTCTTCGTCACCGCCATAAACGAGAAACATGTCCTTAGTCGTTTTCAGGTACTTCAGGATATTCTTGATCGTTGTCCAGTGTTCCTTGCCGGGATTACTTTGGTACCTTCCTACCAAACTTACGGCAAGGTTTACATCAGGTCTGGTACACAGCATGGCTTACATAATAGATCCTATGGCTGAAGCATAGGGGATGACACTCATCACTTCTTTATCTTTTGCCGTGGTCGAGCATTGAGCCAAGCTCAATCTCACACCTTGCAATACAGGCAAGAACCCTTTCTTGGACTGATCCAGTTTGAACTTCTTCAAAATCTTATCAAGGTATGTGCTTTGTGAAAGACCTATGAGGCGTCTCGATCTATCCCTATAGATCTTGATGCCTAATATGTAAGCAGCTTCTCCAAGGTCCTTCATTGAAAAACACTTATTCAAGTAGGCCTTAATGCTGTCCAAAAGTTCTCCATCATTTCCCATCAAGAGTATGTCATCTACATATAATATGAGAAATGCTACAGAGCTCCCACTCACTTTCTTGTAAACGCAGGCTTCTCCATAAGTCTGCATAAACCCAAACGCTTTGATCATCTCATCAAAGCGAATGTTCCAACTCTGAGATGCTTGCACCAGTCCATAAATGGATCGCTGGAGCTTGCACACCTTGTTAGCATTCTTAGGATCGACAAAACCTTCCGGCTGCATCATATACAGTTCTTCCTTCAGATGACCGTTAAGGAATGCCATTTTGACGTCCATCTGCCATATCTCATAATCATAGTATGCGGCAATTGCTAACATGATTCGGACGGACTTCAGCTTCGCTACGGGAGAGAAACTCTCATCGTAGTCAACCCCTTGAACTTGCCGATAACCCTTAGCGACAAGTCGAGCTTTATAGATGGTAATATTACCATCCGCGTCCGTCTTCTTCTTAAAGATCCATTTGTTTTCTACCGCTCGCCGATCATCGGCCAAGTCTGTCAAAGTCCATACTTTGTTTTCATACATGGATTCTATCTCGGATTGCATGGCTTCAAGCCATTTGTTGGAATCTGGGCCCGCCATCGCTTCTTCATAGTTCGAAGGTTCACCGTTGTCTAACAACATGATTTCCAGGACAGGGTTGCCATACCACTCTGGTGTGGAACGTGTCCTTGTGGACCTACGAAGTTCAGTAGCAACTTGATCTGAAGTACCTTGATCATCATCATTAATTTCCTCTCTAGTTGGTGTAGGCACCACAGGAACATTTTCTTGAGCTGCACTACTTTCTGGTTTAAGAGGTAGTACTTCATCGAGTTCTACTTTCCTCCCACTTACTTCTTTCGAGAGAAACTCTTTTTCCAGAAAGGATCCGTTCTTGGCAACAAAGATCTTGCCCTTGGATCTTAAGTAGAAGGTATACCCAATGGTTTCCTTAGGGTATCCTATGAAGATGCATTTTTCCGACTTGGGTTCGAGCTTTTTAGGTTGAAGTTTCTTGACATAAGCATCGCATCCCCAAACTTTTAGAAACGACAGCTTAGGTTTCTTCCCAAACCATAATTCATACGGTGTCTTCTCAACGGATTTAGACGGAGCCCTATTTAAAGGGAATGTAGCTGTCTCTAGAGCGTAACCCCAAAATGATAGCGGTAAATCGGTAAGAGACATCATAGGCCGCACCATATCCAATAGAGTGCGATTACGACGTTCGGACACACCGTTACGCTGAGGTGTTCCAGGCGGCGTGAGTTGTGAAACGATTCCACATTTCCTTAAGTGCGTACCAAATTCGTGACTTAAATATTCTCCTCCACGATCTGATCGTAGGAACTTTATCTTTTGGTCACGTTGATTCTCTACCTCATTCTTAAATTCCTTGAACTTTTCAAAGGTCTCAGACTTGTGTTTCATCAAGTAGACATACCCATATCTACTCAAGTCATCAGTGAGAGTGAGAACATAACGATATCCTCCACGAGCCTCAACGCTCATTGGACCGCACACATCGGTATGTATGATTTCCTCTCCAGTTGGTGTAGGCACCAGAAGAACATTTTCTTGAGCTGCACTACTTTCCGGTTCAAGAGGTAGTACTTCATCGAGTTCTACTTTCCTCCCACTTACTTCTTTCGAGAGAAACTCTTTCTCCAGAAAGGATCCATTCTTGGCAACAAAGATTTTGCCTTCGGATCTGAGGTAGAAGGTATACCCAATGGTTTCCTTAGGGTATCCTATGAAGACGCATTTTTCCGACTTGGGTTCAAGCTTTTCAGGTTGAAGTTTCTTGACATAAGCATCGCATCCCCAAACTTTTAGAAACGACAGCTTAGGTTTCTTCCCAAACCATAATTCATATGGTGTCGTCTCAACGGATTTAGACAGTACCCTATTTAAAGTGAATGTGGCTGTCTCTAAGGCGTATCCCCAAAATGATAGCGGTAAATCGGTAAGAGACATCATAGATCGCACCATATCCAATAGAGTGCGATTATGATGTTCGGACACACCGTTACGCTGAGGTGTTCCAGGCGGCGTGAGTTGTGAAACAATTCCACATTTCCTTAAGTGCGTACCAAACTCGTGACTTAAATATTCTTCTCCATAATCTGATCGAAAGAACTTTATTTTTCTGTCACGTTGATTCTCCACCTCACTCGGAAATTCCTTGAACTTTTCAAAGGTCTCAGACTTGTGTTTCATCAAGTAGACATACCCATATCTACTTAAGTCATCAGTGAGGGTGAGAACATAACGATAGCCACCGTGAGCCTCAACGCTCATTGGACCACACACATCAGTATGTATGATTTCCAACAAGTTGGTTGCTCGCTCCATTGTTCCGGAGAACAGAGTCTTGGTCATTTTGCCCATGAGGCATGGTCCGCATGTGTCAAATGATTCATAATCGAGAGCCTCTAAAAGTCCATCAGCATGGAGCTTCTTCATGCGCTTGACACCAATGTGACCAAGGCGGCAGTGCCACAAGTATGTGGGAGTATCATTATCAACTTTACATCTTTTGGTATTCACATTATGAATATGTGTAACATTATGTTCGAGATTCATTAAGAATAAACCATTGACCATCGGGGCATGACCATAAAACATATCTCTCATGTAAATAGAACAACCATTATTCTTGGATTTAAATGAGTAGCCATCTCGTATCAAACGAGATCCAGATACAATGTTCATGCTCAAACTTGGCACTAAATAACAATTATTGAGGTTTAACACTAATCCCGTAGGTAAATGTAGAGGTAGCGTGCCGACGGAGATCACATCGACCTTGGAACCATTCCCGACGCACATCGTCACCTCGTCCTTCGTCAGTCTCCACTTATTCCGCAGCTCCTGCTGTGAGTTACAAATATGAGCAACAGCACCAGTATCAAATACCCAGGAGTTACTACAAGTACTGGTAAGGTACACATCAATTACATGTATATCAAATATACCTTTAGTGTTGCCGGCCTTCTTGTCCGCTAAGTATTTGGGGTAGTTCCGCTTCTAGTGACCCTTCCCTTTGCAAGAAAAGCACTCAGTCTCAGGCTTGGGTCCATTCTTTGATTTCTTCCTGGCAACTAGCTTACCGGGTGCGGCAACATCCTTGCCATCCTTCTTGAAGTTCTTCTTACCCTTGCCCTTCTTGAACTTAGTGGTTTTATTAACAATCAACACTTGATGTTCCTTCTTGATTTCTACCTCTGCTGACTTCAGCATTGAAAATACTTCAGGAATAGTTTTCACCATCCCCTGCATATTGTAGTTCATCACAAAGCTCTTGTAGCTCGGTGGGAGCGACTGAAGGATTCTATCAATGACCGCCTCATCCGGGAGGTTAATGTCCAACTGGGACAGGCGGTTGTCCAACCCAGACATTTTGAGTATGTGCTCACTGACAGAACTATTTTCCTCCATCTTACAACTATAGAACTTGTCGGTTACTTCATATCTCTTGACTCGGGCATGAGCTTGGAAAACCATTTTCAGCTCCTCGAACATCTCATATGCTCCATGTTGCTCAAAACGCTTTTGGATCCCTGGTTCTAAGCTGTAAAGCATGCCGCACTGAACGAGGAAGTAATCATCAGCACGTGACTGCCAAGCGTTCATAACGTCTTGGTTCTCTGGGATGGGTGCTTCACCTAGCGGTCCTTCTAGGACATATGCTTTCTTGGCAGCTATGAGGATGATCCTTAGGTTCCGGACCCAGTTCGTATAGTTGCTGCCATCATCTTTCAGCTTGGTTTTCTCTAGGAACGCGTTGAAGTTCATGTTGACATGAGCGTTGGCCATTTGATCTACAAGACATATTTGCAAAAGTTTTAGACTAAGTTCAGGATAATTAAGTTCATCTAATCAAATTATTTAATGAACTCCCACTCAGATTAGACATCCCTCTAGTCATCTAAGTGTTACACGATCTGAGTCGACTAGGCCGTGTCTGATCATCACGTGAGACGGACTAGTCATCATCGGTGAACATCTCCATGTTGATCGTATCTTCCATACGACTCATGTTCGACCTTTCGGTCTCTGTGTTCCGAGGCCATGTCTGTACATGCTAGGCTCGTCAAGTTAACCCTAAGTGTTTTTGCATGTGTAAAACTGTCTTACACCCATTGTATGTGAACGTAAGAATCTATCACACCCGATCATCACGTGGTGCTTCGAAACGACGAACTTTAGCAACGGCGCACGGTTAGGGGGAACACTTTCTTGAAATTATTATAAGGGGTCATCTTATTTACTACCGTCGTTCTAAGTAAACAAGATGCATAAACATAATAAACATCACATGCAATTATATAGTAGTGACATGATATGGCCAATATCATATAGCTCCTTTGATCTCCATCTTCGGGGCTCCATGATCATCTTCGTCACCGGCATGACACCATGATCTCCATCATCGTGTCTCCATGAAGTTGCTCGCCAACTATTACTTCTACTACTATGGCTAACGGTTTAGCAATAAAGTAAAGTAATTACATGGCGTTAAATCATTGACACGCAGGTCATACAATAATTAAGACAACTCCTATGGCTCCTGCCGGTTGTCATACTCATCGACATGCAAGTCGTGATTCCTATTACAAGAACATGATCTCATACATCACAATATATCATTCATCACAACTTTTGGCCATATCACATCACAAGGCAATTGCTGCAAAAACAAGTTAGACGTCCTCTAATTGTTGTTGCATCTTTTAGGTGGCTGCAATAGGGTTCTAGCAAGAACGTTTTCTTACCTACGAAAAAGCCACAACGTGATTTGTCAACTTCTATTTACCCTTCATAAGGACCCTTTTCATCGAATCCGCTCCAACTAAAGTGGGAGAGACAGACACCCGCTAGCCACCTTATGCAACTAGTGCATGTCAGTCGGTGGAACCTGTCTCACGTAAGCGTACGTGTAAGGTCGGTCTGGGCCGCTTCATCCCACAATACCGCTGAAGCAAAATAAGACTAGTAGCGGCAAGAAAGTTGACAACATCTACGCCCACAACAGATTTGTATTCTACTCGTGCAATAGAGAACTACGCATAGACCTAGCTCATGATGCCACTGTTGGGGAACGTTGCAGAAAATAAAAAATTTCCTACGGTTTCACCAAGATCCATCTAGGAGTTCATCTAGCAACGAGTGATAGGAGTGCATCTACATACCTTTGTAGATTGTGAGTGGAAGCGTTCAAGAGAACGGGGTTGAGGGAGTCGTACTCGTCATGATCCAAATCACCGATGACCAAGTGCCGAACGGACAGTACCTCCGCATTCAACACACGTACGGAGCGGATGACGTCTCCTCCTTCTTGATTCAGCAAGGGGGAAGGAGAGGTTGATGAAGATCCAGCAGCACGACGGCGTGGTGGTGGATGCAGCAGAGTTCTGGCAGAGCTTCGCCGAGCTTCTGCGAGAAGGAGAGGTGTAGCAGGGGAGAGGGAGGCGCCAAGACTTCAGGGTGCGGCTGCCTTCCCTCCCCCTCCTTTATATAGGCCCCCAGGGGGGCGCCGGCCCTAGAGATGGGATCTCTAGGGGGGCGGCAGCCAAGGGGGGTGGAGTGCCCCCCAAGGAAAGTGGAGGCGCCCCCTCCCCTAGGGTTCCCAACCCTAGGTGCAGAGGGGGCCCAGGGGGGTGCACCAGCGCACCAGGGGCTGGTTCCCCTCCCACTTCAGCCCATGGGGCCCTTCGGGATTGGTGGCCCCACCCGGTGGACCCCCGGGACCCTTCCGGTGGTCCCGGTACAATACCGGTGACCCCCGAAACTCTCCCGATGTCCGAAACTGCACTTCCTATATATAATTCTTTACCTCCGGACCATTCTGGAACTCCTCGTGACGTCCGGGATCTCATCCGGGACTCCGAACAACTTTCGGTTTGCTGCATACTCATATCTCTACAACCCTAGGGTCCCCGAACCTTAAGTGTGTAGACCCTACGGGTTCGGGAGACCCGTAGACATGACCGAGACGGCTCTCCGGTCAATAACCAACAGTGGGATCTGGATACCCATGTTGGCTCCCACATGCTCCTCGATGATCTCATCGGATGAACCATGATGTCGAGGATTCAATCAACCCCGTATACAATTCCCTTTGTCAATCGGTACGTTACTTGCCCGAGACTCAATCGTCGGTATCCCAATACCTCGTTCAGTCTCGTTACCTGCAAGTCACTTTACTCGTACCGTAATGCATGATCCCGTGACCAGACACTTGGTCACTTTGAGCTCATTATGATGATGCATTACCGAGTGGGCCCAGAGATACCTCTCCGTCATACGGAGTGACAAATCCCAGTCTCGATCCATGTCAACCCAACAGACACTTTCGAAGATACCTGTAGTGCACCTTTATAGTCACCTATTTACGTTGTGACGTTTGATACACCCAAAGCACTCCTACGGTATCCGGGAGTTACACGATCTCATGGTCTAAGGAAAAGATACTTGACATTGGAAAAGCTCTAGCAAAACGAACTACACGATCTTGTGCTATGCTTAGGATTGGGTCTTGTCCATCACATCATTCTCCTAATGATGTGATCCCGTCATCAATGACATCTAATGTCCATAGTCAGGAAACCATGACTATCTGTTGATCAACGAGCTAGTCAACTAGAGGCTCACTAGGGACATATTGTGGTCTATGTATTCACACGTGTATTATGATTTCCGGATAATACAATTATAGCATGAATAAAAGACAATTATCATGAACAAGGAAATATAATAATAATCCTTTTATTATTGCCTCTAGGGCATATTTCCAACAGCTCCTTCTTGATTTCTACTTTCGCGGTGTCAAACATCGCAAACATCTCAAGGATCATCATATTTATCCCTGATATGTTATAGTTCATCACGAAGCTCTAGCAGCTTGGTGGCAATGACTTTGGAGAAACATCACTATCTCATCTGGAAGATCAACTCCCACTCGATTCAAGTGATTGTCGCACTCAGACAATCTGAGCACAAGCTCAACGATTGAGCTTTTCTCCCTTAGTATGCAGGCTAAGAAAGTCATCGAAGGTCTCATACCTCTTGATGTGGGCACGAGCCTAAAATCCCAATTTCAGCCCTCGAAACATCTCACATGTTCTGCGACGTTTCGAAATCGTCTTTGGTGCCTCATCTCTAAACCGTTTAACTGAACTATCACGTAGTTATCAAAACGTGTATGTAAGATGTTCGCAACATCCACAGATGACGTTCGAGGTTCAGCACACTGAGCGGTGCATTAAGGACATAAGCATTCTACGAAGCAACGAGGACAATCCTCAGTTTGCGCACCTAGTCCGCATAATTTCTACTATCAACTTTCAACTGAAATTTTCTCTAGGAACATATCTAAAATAGTAGAACTAAAACGCGAGCTTACGACATAATTTGCGAAGATCTTTTGACTATGTTCAGGATAATTAAGTTCATCTTATGAACTCCCACTCAGATAGACATCCCTTAGTCATCTAAGTGATTTCATGATCCGAGTCAACTAGGCTGTGTCCGATCATCACGTGAGACGGACTAGTCATCATCGATGAACATCTTCATGTTGATCGTATCTACTATACGACTCATGCTCGACCTTTCGGTCTCTTGTGTTCCGAGGCCATTTCTGTACATGCTAGGCTCGTCAAGTCAACCTAAGTGTTTCACGTGTGTAAATCTGGCTTACACCCGTTATATGTGAACGTTAGAATCTATCACACCCGATCATCACGTGGTGCTTCGAAACGACGAACTTTCGCAACGGTGCACAGTTAGGGGAACGCAGCAGAAAACAAAAATTTTCCAACCTACGCACCAGCCCAGGACCACTATGGAGACTGCATACATGGTTTGATCTTTTTCGTTACCGACTCATAGCGCAGCGGGAAGTAGAGTCGATGACGAACGGCGGTGCAGATCCCCGCAGCTAGGATTTACAACCTCCCAACCGCGAGGATGTATACCCTCATCTACTCCTCAGACAGCCCTCCGGGAGACGGTTGAACAGCCCCCCCCCCCCTGACGGTGTCGCGGACAGCCCTTCGGGAGGACCATCGAAACTCGAACGGTCACTCGGACAGCCCTTCGGGAGGACCTTCGAAACTCAGATGGTCACACGAATAGCCCTTCGGGAGGCACTCACGAACTAAGACCTAAACTACGATCTCTCTACAGAGTTGCACACATACGGTTTCATCTATCCGGCAGGGCTTCGCCGTCCAGAACTAGTTCCTGCCGGAACCTAGACAGCCTTGCGGCTCTACGAAACTCTTTTCGTGGGAGGGAGAGAAGAAGCCAGATCATGCATGGCACTTGTATGTGAGAAGGGATTTGTCTTTAGGCAGCCCCCTCCACCCCTATTTATAGGCCAAGCCCAAGGGTGGCTTCTCCAAGAAGCCAAGGGGATAATACCAAAAGGCCTTCAAGGTGGCTTCTCCAAGAAGCCAAGAAAAAAGCACTTTCACTATTCATGACGACATTTTTTAGCGTCCGTTCGAACTGAAAATATTTATGTGGGCTCAGAACATTTCCATTACCCACTAAAAATAATTTTCAACACGTTCCGAAACAATTTCGGTTTAGTGATTTTCATCTGCGCAAAGCAAACAAGAATGCGTTTTTACTATTCATGAAGACAATTTTTCGCGTCCATTAAATCCGAAAATATTTCTGTGGGTCTTAGAATAGTTCCAGTACCCACTAAAATGATTTTGGATTTGTTCTGAAACAATTTCAGATTAGTGTATTTCATCTACGAAAAACATCTGAAGTGGTTCCGGCAGCCCCGGAGCATATCCGGTTATTATCCCGAAAAATTCCAGAAAGCTTCCAGAATGATTCTGGCACCCTCCAAGAATTATCAGGCATGTGCCGAAACCAATTTGACTGAACGGTATCCCCTGAAACAACTTTTCAGTTTCACCGGAACTCATTCGATGACCTCTCTCTGCGGAACCATTTCCGCTCTCCGAAACTTTTCCGGTGTCCGAAACTTTTTCGGTGATTTTCTCTTAGACTCTCTGTCTAGTATTCAACAGATAAATGACCCTTAAGCGTGTGACCCTATAGGTTTGGTGAAGTATAGACATGACCCGGAACACCTTCCGATCAATGATCAACATCAGAGCCGTGGACACCCATATTGACCCCTATACCCACACGAATGAATATTCGAGTGAACCTCCAGTTGCCGTGTGCTATTCCTGTTGCTTCGCGATATGTTACAAAGACCCGAGGTTAGATTTACTTGCATCCCCGTGGATCAAAACTTGTCCACTATGCTACTTACCTCGTTACTGGTTTTGTTCTCTTTTCTCGTTTCCGTGTTCCAGCATCCCTGTGATCAAATCACACTGTGTCTGGCCAGACAATGATGGATACCGTAACACCGAGAGGGCCCGAGAATATCTCTCCATTGTCGGAGGAGCAAATACCAATCTTGAGCTATTAAGTTACTTGACATACTTTTCCATGAACCCGTAAGCCGCCGTAATAGCCACCCATTTACGGATGACGTTTAACAAACCCCAAAGTTCATGAATCAAGAATGAAGAAACTCGATACTCTCATGGTCTAAGGAATCATGCAAATGTTAACCATCTCTGTGTTATTTACCATTAACTTGTGATGAAAGAATATCATAGCATAACATCAAACCGGGTCGATTCAACACAAATGTTCTCTTAACATTGTGCCCTCAAAGTTGCTGGCATAGACATGCCCATGATTGGGAAAACATAGTCATCATGCAACACTTGAGATAGTCTTAGAGGCATGACTAGAAATACATTTTACCGTTTATTATTCCACACGTGCACATGGGTTTTCCCCAGAGCCTTTATGGATATACAGGCTCGGGAACCACAACAGTTATAGCATGGAACATAAACATGATTATGAACATGGAGATAAATAATAGCATTTATTATTGCCTCTAGGGCATATCTCCTACAGACTCCCACTTGCACTAGAGTCAATAATCTAGTTAATGCTAATGCACCTTACACCTATGGCATGCTGGTGTAAAAAAGCTTCGCATGTGGTATAGCCTGATGTCCATCAGATCTGACAACTTCAGCTCCATGTCTATCTCTGCATATCCTCGCATTTTCACGCTTTCACAAAATTCATATTTTGTGCGGAATTGGCTTTGTATAAATGTGAATCACAGGTTGAACCTGGATTCCTCAGACTGAGTTATAGAGAAACTACCTGCAGTAGTGTCCCATTGACAAAAGCCGTCTTGGAACCATACTAAGTTCATGAATGAACTATATGATTCAACATCTTGTTTGTCGCTTCTAAAGCGTCAACATACTTAGTCATTTGTTATAGAATTCGCCACAGTATCCTGTTAGGAACAATTTCCAACTACCGTGCCACCATATTGTGTATTACACAAAACCCTTAACTTAAATCGAAAATCGCATGGAGAAAAGATGAAGACTGTATCGATGTAAAATTTTACAATGAACTCTTAATGATCTCCGCTTGCGAGAAAACATATCATCAGTACTTACTCTAGTACTCAATGACATCTTTTACTGTTCTCCCATGATCAGTACTTTGATCACTTTAGTATCCATAGTCGCAACACCTTGGGAGTATCGGACATTTCTGGTTATTTTACATACCATGGAATGCATGATTAATCCAAACACAAAAGTGTGTGGAATCTGCATCATGTATTTTGCTCATCAGTGTTTTGGGACACCGAGTCTTGCAAAAAACTCTTCCATGTGACTCCGGCAAGAATCACTCCTTGGCGGTTTTAAATGCTAAAAGGTTTTAGCACCTTGTCAATATGTATTCATTGCTTAGCCCTATTAGGTAAATCTATCTCCATAGATCATTATGCCTAATATTGAGGCTATTTAGCCTAAGCACTTCATCAAAAAACTATTTTCAAATGAAGTCCTAATTTGTGTCAAGAAATTTATTTCCAATTAACAATGTGTCAAGCACACAAGGTTTTTAGAAATATTATTATGCTCCCACTTACTTTCTTGAATTACAAGCATCTTTGTTACCCATTGATGAAGTCAAACCCCTTTGACCATTTCATCAAAGCACGAAGATTCCAACTCCATTTTGCTCTCTTCTGTCCATCGCTGGAACTCTGAAGTTTGCACCCTTACTAGCATCCTCTGGATAGACAAAATGCCTTGGACTGTAACACATGCAAGTCCTTGGTTTCATTTCCATTAGATGGAAATCCTATTGTCATCCATGTTTCATATCTCATGATTGAAATATGTATTAATTGCTAGTTCAACCCGAACCGACTTTAAGCATCGCTACGATGAAAACAACCTCATCATAGTCAACTCTTGAACTTGTTATTTCAACAAGTCGAGCTTTATGGATAAAACATTTTTATTCGTATCAGTTTTAAGTTCCATAAATATTCGTTAGACTCTAAGTCTTCTGAAAGGTGTATCAAGGTTTTAATCTTGAATCACTTATATGGAAACTAACTCGGGTTGTATTGGCATTTAGCCAATTCCGGAGTCAGGGCCCATCAATGCTTCCTTGTGTATCATAGGTATAATATTGTCTAACAACAATATCTCGTTTGTGCACCTGACAGTTTTGCACGAGCCTTGCCTACGTGGTTCAGCTGCAAGTTCGACCGAAGTTCATACATTTTATTGTAGAGACTTCCATATCAGTCGCAGTAGGAAACTCTGGAATTACTTCCAAGGTCTCTTTCCTTTGATCTGATGATGAAGATACTGTTTATCTCGTCGATTTGCACTATTCTCCCACTCACCTTTTTGAAAGAACAATTTTCTTCAAAATCACACCGTTCTTTATGGCAAAACTTTTTGCCTTAGTATAGTGGTGAGGGAATACCCAATAATTTGGATAACCTACAAAGTAGCACTTGTCTGATTTGGAATAGGTTTGTAACCTTTTATACAAGCCCAATATTCCAAATGTTAAGAAAAGATATAACATGGTTGGGCGTACCATACCATGCCATCATTTCAACAGACCCGATGGAGCTCTTTTCAGTGGAAAAAGCCGCAGTCTCTAAAGCATTACTCTTTAAAAGTGATAATGGCAAATTTATTTATGTCATCTTTGATCTTACCATGTCATAAATGGTTTGATTACATCTTCACAGACATTCCACTCATAGTGGTGTTCCGGGAGGTGTAAGTTATGAAACTCTTTTCACAACTCATCAGACATTCGCTAAACTTGTAACTCAAATATTTCTTTCTGCAATCAAATTGTAGAAACGTAATTTCCTTGTTACAATAACTTGTACTTCATTTTTGTAAACCTTTCGAATGATTTCAAAAGATCCAGACTTACGTCTCATCAAGAAAATATCCTTATATCTACTTGAGTCATTTCTGAAGATATATAAATCCACTACTTGCAACAACATTTATTGAACTACACACATCAAAATGTATGATCACCAATAAGTTTGTTGCTCGTTCCTTATGGCCCGTGAACGGTATTTCAGTCACTTCACTTTTCGGAGGAAAGTTGCAAGTGTCAGATGATTCAAAATCAAACGACTTCCAAAATCCATCATAATGGAATTTTTCCATGCGAGTTTCTCCAATGTGACCAAATGTAGTGCCACAAATGTGTGATATTCTCATAGTCTCGCGACATTTAGCGTCAGCGTTATGGATGTATCATATTACCATCAATATTCATAACATACATCCCATCTTGGATGGAAGCATGGCCCTTCATGTTATTCAGAATACTTAACAACAATTGTTGGTTTTATGAACAACTCTTTCGCAACAAACATTGTGCAATGGGCTAGAGTGTATGAAACTCTAAAATGAATTATGAAAGTAAACCCAGAGGTATTTATTATTATCAATATTCATAACATACATCTCATTCATAATGAAAGTATGGCCCTTGTGTTATTCATAACATCGAACATAAAAAGTTCTCTTATGAACAACCTTCTTGCAAGATACCTGATGCAATGGGCTAGAGTTTGCAAAACTCTAAATGAATTATGAAAATAAATATAGACGGCAATACACTGATGGAAGGTATAGTAACATTTACTATGTTCCCTGTGTATACCTTAACCTCATTTCTGGCTAGTCTTTTTAGGCCATAGTAGCTCTTACATTGATTCTCAACAGAATGCAATCAAGCGGGTATCTTTGTGATGAACTCACAATACCCAAGAATTAGTGATTAACATGTTTAACCATAATTCCCAAGAACTGTATCTTTGACCAGCCTACTTATACATCAAAAACTTGCATGACATTCATACATGAGCTAGATATTCCAGTCATCTTTCTTTCTGCCTTTATACTTCTAACAGTTTAACTTATAGTATTTCTCCTACTCGCAAAAGAAGCACCCAACTTAAGAGTGGCGTTAGCCCCGGACTTCCTAGGCGTGTAAGTCACACTAACACCCTTTGGACACTTCCTTTCTCTTTAAGTTGTTGTTTTATTCACCTTCCATCATACGACAGGCATTCTTCTGGATCCCTTTCCCAACAGTCAAATACATAGTAAACACTTTTACTAATACTTGCAAATAAACATTACTTTGGATATTTCATATCTTTCAGCCTTTGTTTGTATCTGAAAATTAATTTTCAGTTCCATGAATATCATATAACTATCCCAACTTTCGAAGTTTGGGTTTCATGGAAGCAAACATATTCCACTTGATCGTAACAGAATTCTAGCTTTTGGATCGAAGGACGAGAGTCACATGATCCATAGCATTAGCGGGAGGATACGGAAATCATGCGATAGGACAAAGTCCTTCTCAGCACTTTTGAGGACAATCCTCACATTACGTTACCAATCGTAAAGTTTTAACCAGATATTTAACAGCTATTCAATTTTAACAGGGAACGTGGAAACGCGAGCCACTATTCTACAACTATTTTGCAAGAAACACTTAGACAGTGTTCATAATTAATTGCACTGAGAATTAAGCATGTTAATTCAACAGTGTGCTCCCACTCAAATCAGTATCTCTCATAATTGATTGTGAGTGATTCAAGATCCGTATTTCAATTGTTCACCATTGGTGTAACACCACTGATGATGAAAATCTCAACCGGTAGGCCAACTTGCCAATCACATCTCTATGTGACTCTTGTTCATCTTTCGATGCGAGTGTTCTGAGCTCATGACGGTCATGCCTGAACGTCAAGTCAACCAAGTGATCTCGATGCGAGGTCTCAACTCACCCGCCTCACACATCCCTAATCGTTCGTACCCGTGTGACACGGCGCACCCCGAAAAGTTAGGTGCCGTGACGGTGCTACACTTGGGAGAACACTAACTACTTGATATTTTTGTGAGATCACCCTAATAAAAAGCGACTACAGCGCAATCAAGAAGGGTGCATCATAAGGGATAAACATCTCAGGCAATTCATAATACCATGATATGGTATAGCCCTTTCTGATGGAGAAGTCTTTCATTTCTTCGTCTTCGGCAATTGCGTCGGCGTTCACCTTTGCTAAGATTTCCACCACCTTGTCGATGCACCAGATAATATTGCTATCTCTATAGCTAATAAAATAAGTGCATTACTTAAGGTTGACACGTAGGTCATTAAAGTGACAATCATATGGCTCCAGCCATCATGCCGAATCATGACACGCAGGTCATGTTAATTTACATTATATAGTCATCTCATACATAATCAAATTATTATGAGCACTGCTATACCACATCACATGCAAACCATCCTGCAAAACCAAGTTAGACGCCTCTAATCGGTTCATACAAAAAAAGTTTTACGTGGCTTCTAAGGTTTCGACTTAAACAGCAGCTACCAACGTTTTATCAAGTATGATTATTCAAGTTCCTAGATTAGCATCTCGGGGTGTATGAAACACGAGATAATTAAATCTCGAGCCCCATACTAAACTTAGTCATACGCATGACCCCCGTGCAGATCATATCTGCAATGCCCTTTCATCTGCGAATTTCATCTTTCTTTTGACTACGGCAGAACACAAAGAACTGATAGCACTTCCATGATCAATCAGGATCACGGATTGCTAGAACTTTGTCAAATTCCACCATGTTGTCTCGATATTGAGAAAACACAATTCTAGGGAAGCAACAAACACGTCGGGTAACAGATTTCATCTGTCACCCGCATAAATAATTTTCAGCAATAGGTCTCATCTACTCCAAAATTATATTATGCAATACCCATACATCTCCATGTATTCTAGATCATAACCTGCATCTACGCATAGCACGGCTCTTGATGCCACTGTAGGGGAACGCAGCAGAAAACAAAAAATTTCCAACCTACGCACCAGCCCAGGACCACTATGGAGACTGCATACGTGGTTTGATCTTTTTCGTTACCGACTCGTAGCGCAGCGGGAAGTAGAGTCGATAACGAACGGCGGTGCAGATCCCCGCGGCTAGGATTTACAACCTCCCAACCACGAGGATGTATACCCTCATCTGCTCCTTAGACAGCCCTCTGGGATACGGTCGAACAGCCCCCCCGACGGTGTCGCGGACAGCCCTTCGGGAGGACCATCGAAACTCGAACGGTCACTCGGACAGCCCTTCGGGAGGACCTTCGAAACTCAGATGGTCACACGGACAGCCCTTAGGGAGGCACTCACGAACTAAGACCGAAACTACGATCTCTCTACAGAGTTGCACACATACGGTGTCATCTATCCGGCAGGGCTTCGCCGTCCAGAACTAGTTCCTGTCGGAACCCAGACAGCCTTGCGGCTCTACGAAACTCTTTTCGTGGGAGGGAGAGAAGAAGCCAGATCATGCATGGCACTTGTATGCGAGAAGGGATTTGTCTTTAGGCAGCCCCCTCCACCCCTATTTATAGGCCAAGCCCAAGGGTGGCTTCTCCAAGAAGCCAAGGGGATAATACCAAAAGGCCCTCAAGGTGGCTTCTCCAAGAAGCCAAGCAAAAAGCACTTTCACTATTCATGATGACATTTTTAGCGTCCGTTCGAACTGAAAATATTTATGTGGGCTCAGAACATTTCCATTACCCACTAAAAATAATTTTCAACACGTTCCGAAACAATTTCGGTTTAGTGATTTTCATCTGCGCAAAGCAAACAAGAATGCGTTTTTACTATTCATGAAGACAATTTTTCGCGTCCATTAAATCCGAAAATATTTCTGTGGGTCTTAGAATAATTCCAGTACCCACTAAAATGATTTTGGATTTGTTCTGAAACAATTTCAGATTAGTGAATTTCATCTGCGAAAAACATCTGAAGTGGTTCCGGCAGCCCCGGAGCATATCCGGTTATTATCCCGAAAAATTCCAGAAAGCTTCCAGAATGATTCGGGCACCCTCCAAGAATTATCAGGCATGTGTCGAAACCAATTTGACTTAATGGTATCCCCTGAAACAACTTTTCAGTTTCACCGAAACTCATCCGATGACCTCTCTCTGCGGAACCTTTTCCGTTGTCCGAAACTTTTCTGGTGTCCAAAACTTTTTTGATGATTTTCTCTCAGACTCTCTGTCTAGTATTCAACAGATAGATGACCCTTAAGCGTGTGACCCTATAGGTTCGGTGAAGTATAGACATGACCCGGAACACCTTCCAATCAATGATCAACATCGGAGCCGTGGACACCCATATTGATCCCTATACCCACACGAATGAATATTCGAGTGAACCTCCAGTTGCCGTGTGCTATTCCTGTTGCTTCGCGATATGTTACAAAGACCCGAGGTGAGATTTACTTGCATCCCCGTGGATCAACAACTTGTCCACTATGTTAGTTACCTCGTTACTGGTTTTTTTCTCTTTTCTCGTTTCCGTGTTCCAGCATCCCTGTGATCAAATCACACTGTGTCTGACCAGACGATGATGGATACCGTAACACTGAGAGGGCCCGAGAATATCTCTCCATTGTCGGAGGAGCAAATCCCAATCTTGAGCTATTAAGTTACTTGACACACTTTTCCATGAACCCGTAAGCCGCCGTAATAGCCACCCATTTACGGATGACGTTTAACAAACCCCAAAGTTCATGAATCAAGCATGAAGAAACTCGATACTCTCATGGTCTAAGGAATCATGCAAACGTTAACCATCTCTGTTTTATTTACCATTAACTTGTGACAAAAGAATCTCATAGCATAACATCAAACCGGGTCGATTCAACACAAATGTTCTCTTAACATTGTGCCCTCAAAGTTGCTGGCATAGACATGCCCATGATTGGGAAAACATAGTCATCATGCAACACTTGAGCTAGTCTTAGAGGCATGACTAGGAATACATTTTACCGTTTATTATTCCACACGTGCACATGGGTTTTCCCCAGAGCCTTTATGGACATACGGGCTCGGGAACCACAACAGTTATAGCATGGAACATAAACATAATTATGAACATGGAGATAAATAATAGCATTTATTATTGCCTCTAGGGCATATCTCCTACACTCTTGTGTTCCGAGGCCATGTTTGTACATGCTAGGCTCGTCAAGTCAACCTAAGTGTTTCGCGTGTGTAAATCTGGCTTACACCCGTTGTATGTGAATGTTAGAATCTATCACACCCGATCATCACGTGGTGCTACGAAACGATGAACTTTCGCAACAGTGCACAGTTAGGGGGAACACTTTCTTGAAATTTTTAATGAGGGATCATCTTATTTACTACCGTCGTTCTAAGCAAATAAGATGTATAAACGTGATAAACATCACATGCAATCAAATAGTGACATGATATGGCCAATATCATTTTGCTCCTTTTGATCTCCATCTTCGGGGCTCCATGATCATCATCGTCACCGGCATGACACCATGATCTCCATCATCGTGTCTCCATGAAGTTGTCTCGCCAACTTATTACTTCTACTACTATGTCTACCGGTTAGCAATAAAGTAAAGTAATTACATGGCGTTGTTCAATGACACACAGGTCATACAATAAATAAAGACAACTCCTATGGCTCCTGCCGGTTGTCATACTCATCGACATGCAAGTTGTGATTCCTATTACAAGAACATGATCAATCTCATACATCACATATCATTCATCACATTCTTCTTGGCCATATCACATCACATAGCATACCCTGCAAAAACAAGTTAGACGTCCTCTAATTGTTGTTTGCATGTTTTACGTGGCTGCTATGGGTTTCTAGCAAGAACGTTTCTTACCTACGCAAAAGCCACAACGTGATATGCCAATTTCTATTTACCCTTCATAAGGACCCTTTTCATCGAATCCGATCCGACTAAAGTGGGAGAGACTGGCACCTGCTAGCCACCTTATGCAACAAGTGCATGTCAGTCGGTGGAACCTGTCTCATGTAAGTGTACGTGTAAGGTCGGTCCGGGCCGTTTCATCCCACAATCCTACCGAATCAAGATTGGACTAGTAACGGTAAGCATATTGAACAAAATCAACGTCCACAACTACTTTGTGTTCTACTCGTGCATAGAATCTACGCAATAGACCTAGCTCATCATGCCACTATTGGGGAACGTAGTAGAAATTCAAAATTTTCCTACGTGTCACCAAGAGCTATCTATGGAGAAACCAGCAACGAGGGGAAGGAGAGTGCATCTACATACCCTTGTAGATTGCTAAGCGGAAGCGTTCAAGAGAACGGGGTTGAAGGAGTCATACTCGTCGTGATCCAAATCACCGGAGATCCTAGTGCCGAACGGACGGCACCTCCGCGTTCAACACACGTACAGCCCGGTGACGTCTCTCATGTGTCGGTGTACTAGAGTAGGGGTACCCTAGTGCCCCGAACTTGTGCACGGGCAGCTGCAGCGCCCCGCGGCAAGGGCTTGCCGGTTGACCGCCAAGGTACTCCGTGGCTCCTTTGGAGCCATTCAAGAACAAAGTATTCAAGTCAAGAAGACAAGGCCCAGGCAAGAGGAGCTTGCCGGGAAGGCCAACCGAGGCATCTCAAGGAACTTGCCATGATGCACCACGCGTCCCGACAAGGCCCGGTGAGCGACAAGCTTCCGGGCGCGACAAGACAACGACCGCGGCAAGACGCTTGCCGCGGCAAGCGGCCACTCTGTGCCCACGCTCTAGCGCATCCACCAACGTGTCATCCTGGGGGCCTTTCCAGGCACGCGTGGCGGAAGGCTGTGTAACAAGCGCTGCGCGGTGGCATGCGACGCTGACAAGATCGCCATCGTGGCAGGCGGTGGCGCCCCTGACGGTCCTTTTCTGCACTGTTTTGGTGACACAGACGGGCATTTAATGCCCTTGTCCCCTGTCGTCAGGGTTAGGTAGAGTACACTGTACAAGTAGTTGTACCTGCCACCTCTCTTTTTACGTTTTTACCCTTGTTTACGCTGCCACCTGTCGGTGACCCCTTAAGCATATAAAAGGAGGCCCATGCGCAACGTAGAGGGGGTTCGGATCATTTCGAAGCCAGAAAAACACTTAGCTCTCTGGGGCAAGAACACAATACAATCAGACAAGCAGCAGTAGGAGTATTATCTCTCCGGAGAGCTCCGAAGCTGGGTATACTGCTCGTGTGCCTCGCCTCGATCTGCTCTTCGTGCGACCTCCGCCCCCCCGCCGAACCGAAAGGGACTCGGTCCGCCGGTCCCATAGCTGTTCGTGGATCAGTTTCCCCGACATCTTTGGCGCGCCAGGTAGGGGAGCGTCGAGATTGTGTGAACCTGATCCGGCGTTCACACGAGCTAGATCTTCATTTTCTTCATCGACATGCCACCGAAGAAGAAGGCTTCGGAGGCAGCTGCTCCGTCCGTGTCGATCCCACCGCCACCGGAGCAAGCAGGTGGTGGGATGGATGCTGGCGGAAGAACAGACATCGATGAGGAAGCTCACGGTGCTGCCAGGTCCAAGGACAAGGCTGCACAAACCTCGGTGTCTGTACATCCGCCGCGCCCCTCTCAGGAGGCGGAGGACCGACAGCGTCATGGTATTCGCAGTACCATACGCTTGTTGGACCAAGATCAAGCTGGTGGGTCTCAGGGCGCTCAAGACCAGCATGCACGTCAACGCGCCGGCATGAGCGAGACACGGTCGCCTGGACGAGATACTGCTCCTTCTAACATAGTTAGAAGTCCAAGCATGTCCCGCTCCTTGCGCCGTTCGCCACTGCCACCCACCACTCCAGCGGAAGCTTTGGCACGAGCTCAACTGCTCCTGGATTACCCACCGACGTTGGACAAGATCGACGAATGGAGGGCCACCATTCAGAGCCTCATCGGCTACGCCAATGGCGACACTCCGCGGCAGCCGAATACAACGCTGCCGCGGCAGGACTGCCAGGCACGAGCCGGTGGCGGCGAAACTGGTGGGGGTGCAACCACCATGCACTCTCCACCCCGAAGGCCAAGATCGCCGACTCGCCAGATCCACCTCGACAGTGACTCCACCGCATCGTCGGATCCACGAGCTCGTCGCGATCAGCGCCAAGTTCTTCACGATAGACAACAAGAAGATGCTCGAACTCACATCGAGCGACGAAGGGAAGCGCGGCGTCAATCCGACCAGCACACTGGGCCTTCTGTCGACATGCATGCGCCAGGGGAACCAGGTGACTTGCCATACGCGGTAGATTGCCCTGCGTTCACTTGTGAGCTGCGGCAAGTCCAGTGGCCAAGTAGGAAAATTTTCAAGCCATTTGTACCGGAGAAGTACGACGGCAAGACGCACCCGTCGGAGTTCCTCAGCATCTACACCATCGCAGTGCAAGCTGCCGGAGGGCGAGACGACAAGATCCTTGCCAACCACTTCCCGCTGGTACTCAAACCCAACGCCAGATCCTGGCTCATGCACTTGCCGGACAACTCCATATCTTCCTGGGCGGATCTGTGCCATCAGTTTGTCGGCGCCTTCACAGGCGGCCACAAGCCTCATGGCCAAGAAAGCGACCTTCATCTGCTCGCCCAGAAGGAAGGAGAGCCCCTGCGCAAATACATTCAGAGATTCAGCAACGTACAACACAACATCCCAGATATCCACCCTGCCGCGATAATCAGCGCATTCCATTAGAACGTGCGGAACCGCAAGATGCGGGAGGAGATGGCGATGTGCAAGATTAGAGACGTCAGTGAGCTATATGCCCTGGCCAACAAGTGTGCACGTGTTGAGGAAGGGAGGAGACTCCCCGGAGAGAATATAGGAGCAGGAGGATCTGATAGTGAGGATACTGCCCCGGCAAGGAAAAACCGGCGGCGGAATAACAGAAAGAAGAAAGGCAAAGAGGTGCTAGTTGTTGAGCAGTCCGGCAACAGAGGTGGCGCCAAGAAAGCCAAAGCTGGTGGCTCCGGCAAGGAGATTGCCGCAGAGGCTGTGGCGGTCGCTGACAAGCAGGACGGCACCAACAAGCAGTACTGCAAGATCCACCGCACCAAGGGCCATGACCTCCAGAGCTGCAAGAAAGTCGAGCAGCTTGTCGAGCAGCAAAAGGCTGAATACGAGCGGCGCGACAAGGAGAAAGCCCAGGAAGGTGCTGGAGAATCCGGCAAGAAACGTCCCGGCCGAGGGGGACGCCGCGGCAAGGCCAAGCAGCGGCAAGGAGACAGACCTCCCCGCGGCCGCGACAAGGATGAAGATGACGACGACGACGAAGACATGGATGATGACGAGACCGATGAGCAGGAGTTCCAGAAAGCCACAGAGGTCCTGTGCGTTGACGGCGGTGCTTCTCTGCATACTTCACACCGCCAGCTCAATGAATGGGTGCGGGAAGTCAATGCGGCAGAACCACCCATCGAGTCACGCAGGCCTCTAAAATGGTCCAGCACGCCTATCATCTTTGATATTGAGGACCACCCTGATCGCATAACTGCGGTCGGGTGCTTGCCAATGTTGGTTTCACCAACTATCCGCAACCTCAAGGTCACTAAGATGCTAGTTAACGGTGGGGCCGGCTTGAACCTGATCTCCTCCGCGGTGCTCCAGAAACTCCAGATCCCTGACAGCGAGCTTGAAGAGACCGGAACATTTCAAGGAATCAATCCGGGAAGGAGCAAGCTGAAGGGAAAGATCACGTTGCCGGTAACATTTGGCAGCGAGCTGAACTTCAGGACTGAGAGGGTCACTTTTGACGTTGCTGACTTCCCATTGCCTTACAATGGGATACTCGGCCGTCCAGCACTCGCCAAATTCATGGCAGCCTCTCACTATGCATACAACATACTGAAGATGCCAGGCCCGATAAGCGTCATCTCTGTCCCTGGCGACAAGAAGGATGCTCTTATCTGCGCCGACAAGATCTACCGGGAGGCAACGGCCGCAACAGATCGCAAGTCACTTGCCGCTGAAGCTCCCGGGGGGAAGAAGAAGACCAAGTCCGGCAAGAGTTCTGATGCCCACTCCGGAAAGCGCACCTCTTCGGAGTGCTGCGCTACCGTCGAGGACGCACCATCGAGCTCCACCGGCAAGTGTAAGAAGGCAATGGCAGCTCCACCAGAGACTAAGAAGGTGTCTGCCAAGGAGGACGACACTGGTGGTACTTTCACCATCAGTGCCACTCTCGATCCCAAATAGGAAGGCGCGCTCGTTGCTTTCCTGCGGGCGAACGTCGACGTGTTTGCATGGCAACCGTCTGACATCCCCGGTGTTCCCAGGAAAGTAATCGAGCACCATCTTGCCGTCTGTCCTCATGCGCGGCCCGTCAAGCAGAAAGTCAGGAAACAAGCGGTGGAGCGCCAAGAATTCATTGCAGAAGAAATCAAGAAGTTGGAAGCAGCAGGCCTTGTCAGAGGAGTGCTCCATCCTACGTGGTTGGCCAATCCTGTTGTCATACGCAAAGCCAACGGGAAATGGAGGCTTTGTATCGATATTACCGATGTGAATAAAGCTTGTCCCAAAGACCCATTTCCCTTGCCGCGCATCGACCAGATTGTTGACTCCACAGCCGGATGTGACTTGCTTTCATTTCTTGATGTATACTCAGGATACCATCAGATCTTCATGGCAGAAGAGGATGAGGAGAAGACCGCATTCATCACCCCATGTGGCACGTACTGTTTCGTACAGATGCCTTTCGGTTTAAAGAATGCTGGTTCAACATTTGCAAGGGTAGTCCATCATGCTTTTGAGCCGCAAATGCACAGAAATGTGGAAGCCTACATGGATGACATAGTGGTCAAGAGCAAAGACAGGACGACCCTGATTCAAGATTTAGACGAAACATTTGCAAATCTGCGCAAGATCAACCTCAAGCTGAACCCCGAGAAGTGTGTGTTTGGAGTCCCCTCCGGCAAGCTTCTCGGGTTCTTTGTGTCTCAGCGGGGAATTGAAGCCAATCCCGACAAGATCAAGGCCATTGAGCAGATTGAAGCACCAAAGCGCGTCAAGGATGTACGAAGACTTGCCGGTTGCGTGGCTGCTCTCAGCAGGTTTATCTCTAGATCTGCTGAGCGCGCCCTGCCGTTTTTCAAAATATTGAAAAAGGCAGGTCCAATGAAATGGACTCCGGAAGCGGAGGCTGCACTTCAGGACTTGAAGAACTACCTATCCTCTACTCCAACTGTCAGGACCCCGACTCAATGCCACATCGATCTAGCATGTAACACCTCATATCACTTTGCGGCCTCACGCACGGTATTCCCACGGGTGTCGCCTTACCTTTGCCCGGGACCGTTTGCGTCTTTTGGCACACGTATATGATAGTGTCGCTAGCATCCATATGATAAGGAGCCCGGGCTGACATGGCTAGTCGTAAACCCAAAGTGGCCCAAACTTACAGGGACAGGCATCCATGACCCAACATCGAACGTGTCGGTCATCAGCGAGTGAATCCAGGCTGTAGCACTGGGCTAGCAGGACTCCGGTGAACCGGGCTGTAGCGGGCTAACAGGACTCCGGTATTCATCGCGTGACATTTCCCCGAAGGGACAGACACAGGAATGAAGAAGGACACATGCCGGCCAGCCTAAGTGTTCCGGAGCAGTAGCAAGCTACCATGGCTCAGTGGAAACACTAGGAGACATTTCCCGGTAAGAGAGGCTACTAAGGATAAACAACTAGATAGCCAGATCCCACACATACCAAGCATTTCAATAACATACACACAATATGCTTGATATGTGCAAATACAACATGGCATCACAACATGACTCTACGACTCAAGTATTTATTCATTAGGCTCCGAGGAGCGAGATATTACAAACATGGGTCTCATGACCCAACAATCAGAGCATACAAATCAAAGCACAAGCGGAAGCTATCATGTCTGGGTATAGACATCTATAACTGAAAAAGGGCTGAGAAGCCTGACTATCTACCAGATCCTGCCGGGGCACAAGATCGTAGCTGAGGTAACAAGCTAAACGTCGAAGTCCACGCGAAACTACTAGTGAGACCGAAGTCTCTCTGCAAAAACATAAAATAGGCAAACGTGAGTACAAATGTACCCGGCAAGACTTACATCAGAACTAACTACATATGCATCATTATCAATAAAGGGGATGGTGGGGTTTAACTGCAGCAAGCCAGCTTTGACTCGGTGGCTATCCTGAACTACGACTGCAATGTAACTCTTTTGAGGTGGCGCACACGAGTCCACATATTCACCATATCAATACACCACTATGGATCCGCTCTCGTCTCCCTACGAGAACGCCATCCATAGCACTCACGCTTATCTTGCGCATTTTAGAGTATCCACTTTCACTTGTCTATGAACTGATATAAGCAACCCAGAAGTCCTTTTCCGCGGACACGGCTATTCGAATAGATGATATTAACCCTGCAGGGGTGTACTTCTGCATACATGTTTCCACCACTTAGCGTCTGCACACGACATGTGCTCGGCAGACTTCAAGCGAAAGCCGACGTGGGTGTAGACCACGACCTACCTAAACACCTAAGTCTCTAGTCCAGGTTTATCGCCTATTCGGGTTCCATCCATGAGGAGATCCGGCCGGAGTTTCGCTCACAGCCCCAAACGATGTGAACAGGGTTCCGTGACACCAAACGGGCGCCCGGTATACCCGGCCACGTGCCTACCGCATCACAGCCCACCCCTACGGTCAGCGCTGTCCACGGCCTCCAGCATACTACAAACACCAGAAACTACTTGCAACTCCTGGACAGAGGACAAGGGTGAATAAGAAGTCGAGCGGGGTCATATTTCAGGGCCCAATGTATGGTAGTAGCTGAATCATGGATCACAAACACAGAACTCAGTTCCTGAGGACGGCTTCAATGAGACAACCCACCATGTACTCCTACATGGCCTCTCACCGCTACCTTTACCAAATCGTGTTCACACACTTAGCTCACACACAGTAGGACATGTTCACACACCTCTAATTCATCCCCGATGAATCAGACCTGACTCAACTCTAAGCAGTAGCAGGCATGACAAACAAACATGAATGACTAGGCACAACAGGGCTCAAACAACTCCTACTCATGCTAGTGGGTTTCATCTATTTACTGTGGCAATGACAGGTCATGCAGAGGATAAAGGGGTTCAACTACCGCAGCATGTAACAGTTGAATCGGTGTTGTCCTAATGCAGTAAAAGAGAGCAGGAGCGAGAGAGTGGGATTGTATCGGAATGAACAAGGGGGTTTTGCTTGCCTGGCACTTCTGGAGATATCATTGAGTCTTCATCAGTGTCAACGATCACAATGTCGGAACATCGTCTACCGGGAGGGAACAGATACCGGCAAACACAGAAGAAACACAATCAATGCAATGCACAATATGATGCATGATCATGACATGACAAAATGAATGTGCTTTGGGCTAATGCAACTAGCAACAGATTAAATGAAGTTGGTTTGAATACAAGATTCAAATTCAAACTCCATATGTGATTATTCAAATGCCATTCACTTCATTTGTCCTAAACATTAGTGATAAGTTGTTCTAACATGCATGAAAATGGTACAGATGGATTCCTTGAATTTTTCTGATAATTTTCCATATATAAATTATTTAATTTGGAGTTACAGTTGAATTTCTATGATTTTTAGAAGTTTTAGGCATTTTCTGGAAATTCCTGATTATTTTTAAATCCAGAAAAAAATACTTATTGCGTCAGCCCCACGTCACAGTGACGTCAGCAGGGTCAACTGGGCTGGCTCGGGTCAAACCTGACGTGTGGGGGCCACACGTCAGTGACACAGGAGCTAATCCCGGTCAAACCCAGCGCTGACTGGGGTTTGACAAGGGGTGGGGCCCACTGTCAGTGGCTGTGGGGGTGTTTAGTGTGGTCATTAGTGCTGACTAAATCAGCGCCACGTCACCCTCGCCGGAGTTACGCCGGCGGCGACCACAGAGCACGGCGGGGGACGCCGGACTTGCGCTAGGGGCATCGGATCGACGCGCCAGGGGCACCAGGAGGTAGCCTGCGCCCGTGCGCATCTAGGGGGACCAACGGGAGGTGCGGGGGTGGCCGGGGTTCGCCGGAGTGGAGCCCGAGGCGGCGGCCGGAGTTCGGCCATGTGCGGGGTTGGGCTGCGGCGCGCTAGGAGAGAAACTGATGGTCCAAACGGCATCCGCGGGCCACCAGAAGCGCGCTGGTGCCACGGGTTCGAGCAGAGGGGCTCGGGTCAGGAGAGCTACGCGGCCATGGCGGACGGCGGTGCTCGGGAATGTGGTCGGGGGTGCTACGGCACGGGAACGAGTAAAATGAAGGAGGGGAAACGGAGTGGAGCTCACAGGGGTTGCGACGGTGGCCTTGGGGAGCTCGGGGAGGCACCGGAGCCGACGAATTTGACGAAGATGGCCGGCGGTCCCAAGGTTGAAGAAGACATCGAGAGCGGTGTTGCGGCACGTCTGGGGCCTCGTGGCTCGTTGAGGAGGTAGAGGGAGGACCGGCGGAGCTTCCTGGGGCGTCGGTGAGGCTAGGGGTGGCCGGTGGCCATGGGTACGACGACGATGACGGCAAGCTCCGCTCGGTGGTGTGCGCGGGAGGGAAGCAGAGGAGGGAACGGGGTCCAGGAGAAGAGAGGGGAGGTGCAGGGGGCGAGGGGGAGTGCGTGGCTCCCTCGGGTGCCTCCAGCGGCGAGCAGGTAAGCAGGAGGTGGCCGGAGCGTGCGCGCGCGCGTCGGGCACACGCCCTCCTGCCTACTGGCAGGAGGTTGAAGACGGTGGCGACCATGGTGGGCTGGGCCGCACAGTGCTGGACCAGCACAGGAGCTGGGCCGGCTCTGGTGGGCTGCACGGGTGAGGCCAGGTAAGTCCAGGTAAGTTCTGTTTTATATTTTTTTCTGTTCTGTTTTGTTTTATTTAATTTATTTTGCCACTGTTTTGAATTTAAAATAATTCAAACAATGCCAAAAACTCCTCTGAATATTTTATATTGCTAGATGGACTTTTCCAAAAGCTTATAAAATATTTCAGGGGTATTTGAAATTATATTCTAATTATATGAATATAATTCAAATTCAAATAGCTAATGAATTAAATCCAAAGTCCCAAAAATAAATCCTTAAAAATGTTCAATATTTTGGTTGGGACCAGAACCCTTACCAAAAATTATCAAACATTTAAGAGGAGCACTTTCTAGCAATGAATGAGATTTCTAGGGTTTTTGCCCCTCTTTTATTTAGGGTTTTGAGGCTTCCAATATTCCTCAATTCAAGTTTCAAAAATATAGACATGATGCACACATGAAGCTAGCCTAGAGCAATGCCAGAAGCTAGGGATGTGACAACTCACCCCCACTAAACAAGAATGTCGTCTCGAGATTCAAGCATAGGGTAGGATGAAGGGGAAACGCAACTAGTACAATCTTCACGATCCAGGGTGCACTTCAGTTGAACGTTGATTCATTCACCATCATTGTCTTGATGTCTTGTTCTGAGAACTCCAGCTAATCATGACAACGAGAGGAAAAGAGAGACCCTAAAAGAATGGTTCTTCTCGAAGGTCGAACAACTCAGGATTAACTCACGGAATGAGACATAGCAACATCTCTCGAGCTGAGAGGCGAAGCACACATCCATAGGAATGGAGTGAAGCAGATGACGAAGGTTCACTAGGTAGACAACAATTTCACGCTTAAGAAGGTGGTAATCGATTGCCAACGTAGCGAGGAGTTGAGTTGCCATGATACCACAACGATACACCTTAGGGAAGGTGACTCGTAGAGATATCCCCTTAAATGGCAAAAAGAATTACTTTTGATTCAGAGATCATTGAAACTCTTTAAACCAGCCTAAGACAATTCTCGAGCGATCGTTTGGAGGGGGTCGGTAGAAGGGCATACTCAAACTTGGATGATGTGGATTACCTTGTTGAAGACAACGTAATGGATGAATTTGCTTATCACCGGAAATGGAAGAGACCCATGGTAGAATGATACATTGGCGGTGCAAGCTAGGAACAAAATGCAAATGCTGGGAATGATTCTGGTAACTGGGGAAGAACCCAACAATAGGGAGTGAATTCACTGTTTGAGAAGGTCACAGCATTGCCGAGGAAACTGAGAGGAATCCCAGTTAGTGCCGATGATAACTCGTAGCGCTTGTGCGTGCTCTCAAGAACTTGAGCATTTTCATATTCATCAAGGTTTTACCAACATCCGTGTCAAGGGTCCGGTAACACAACCTACTACCATGATGAATGGTGATGGAGGATGCAGATGCAAAGGAAGATAACACTTCTCAGATTTCATCTTAGCGGGGCCAAGGGAATAAAATCTGGATGATCGACCGAGAGACATTTAGCACTCCGCTTCTAATGTTCTCCTGGATGTGCTAGTATAACCCATTCATAGATATGGTTTGATATCTAAAACATCAAGTAAAAGGTCGGACTTCGGGAACACAAAAATCCATAGGGGCAACTAGGGGGTAAACCCTACGAAATCCCTATGGGGAGGTGGCCAACTTCTTCAATCAAGATACTACAATAATAGGTCTGAGGAACCAATATTATAGTTCTTGGGGAAATGTTCCAACCATCATATCTGCCTGAGATTCAGATCTGGTTGGTGTTAGAATATTCCAGACCCATCGAGTCTAGGAAGAAAAATGAAAGTTTGCAACACAAATCGACGAGATGACGTTGCGGGATTCTCGGGAGATGAACTACGATAGCAAGCTCCAAAACATGAGCTGGTTCTGCTACTAACATGTGAACACGTTGTCCCAGACAAGCATGACCACATAGTAGTCTTATAATAAAACACTACCGAGTTCAGGAGGGGGAACCATCAATGAGGGTATCGAAGTCCTTACATAAGTCCGGATTAGCTCTTATGAAGGAACTCCTTCTCCTTGAACAAATCAACCAGTGGCTTGGTGTGCTAGGGATACATATAGATTGAAGGTTGCAAGTCTTCAAACCATAGCATTCTTCGCACGTGTGCATGACTGATTTGGAATGATTCCAAAGAAAGCAACATTGACTTTCTCGAATCCACGGCGGCAACTTGCATCAGATGCACATGAATTAAAGGAAGTCACTACCTTCATCCAAACATATGCTTCATGAGCTAGCATGAACAAATGCTTTCAAAAATTTCCAACACTAGCTTAATGCTCAACAAAATCATGGAGGAGATAAGGATGTTGTCAATGGGCTCAACAACAATTCATCCGGGTTTCCTTTTAAAAGGAATTCCATAGTTAAGTGAACACGGTGATAGCATTGGTCAGACCAAAGATGTAATGGTGTATGCTCGAGGGATCAACCACGAATAATACAACATTACGAGCATCGTTGGTACTGATTTGATTTGACGATGGCCCACACTCAAATCAAAGGAATGATAAGACAATAGGTCCAACAACTGATCACAGGGACCAATCGATGAAGATATCATCTTTCTTCAACACACACTACACAAGAATATCCCTTTGGAACGAACTAAGTCAGACAAGCTTTTATCTTCCAACTCTCCAAGTTGTTGTCCAGCTTAACCAACTAGCTCAGGGATATCTAACACCGATTCTTGGAAAGAAGGTGGTTCATAAGAAACCAACTTGATCACGGGCTCAACATAACGGTCAGGTGACGACCTGGTGATACTTCCGAGAAGACATTGAGAAAATCACGAACCACCGGTATGTTACTAAGCTCGAGAACAATCTCGCTTTTGAGGGCAAGACGATATAATCAAATGAGTGAGGACTTGACAAGATCCTAACTCATCAACCAAAGAGTGCACCAGGAAATAAGGACTAGGTAGCACGATCGATCTTAGAATGGTGATTCAATAACCAACACACTAAGAATGAGGTTATCGTCCATTTAACTACCAAGCAATGGAGTTGCTAGCAGTATTGATTTCACACGCCATGATTCATTTGTCGGCATTCCGGTTACAATAACACGGAAACCAAGAAATTATCAATGATGATCAGAAGTATTACTGCGTCAAGAATTCATAAGATGGTGTGCAATTCCCATGATATTCCTGATATAAAGATGGTAATACTTCAAGATAGAACAGACCAGAAGCTGGATTGGCATTTTGATCTGCGGAATACAATTGCTTTGACCCAATCCTAGATATGGATGAGATTCTGGAGTTTGTTTCTCCTATTCATTCTGAATAGAATGGCTTGGCGGACCACAAGGGTAATAGGCATCGACGAACGAATGCACGCATACTCTTGACTATCAATTGATAGACGAGGGTCAGAAGACAACTAAAGAGGGACAACTCAAAGGAACATACGATTTTCTGAGTTGTGGATGCATGGTTTAGCATGTCGAACGAATTCCACATATTTCTTCCGGATAACCCATGCAGAAAGGTAGAACTGGCAGAGTCACAATATAGCATGGAGAACTCGTCAAAAATAATACTGTTGTGATATTTCAGTTCAACGAGGAACTTCTGCCATAAGTAGTTCATGGTATCTGGAAGAAGAAGATACCACGGACTTCAAGGACTATTGCAAAGGTTACTAATATCCTAAAGGCACTAGCAATTACTATCAACATGAAGTAGGTAGAGTGAATCTCGGGTTCAGAACCCAGGAGTAGAATACCTACTACTAAGTAGCATCACGGAATGCTTTCGAGGATAAAGGCCAGAATCATCACACTGGGAACACAAATCATGGCTAAATTACTAGATGATCCCCTAAGACACCTAGGGTCATAATAATATCTCCAACATATATGTCAAGGTAACGGAGTACCTCCACTCACTGATTAGTGTGGTTAATCTGGCCCATGGGAACATTGAAACGGGAAGAAAGGATTTGCAAATGCATCAGACTACTTAGAAACCTGGGATGACTCGGACAGCATAACGGCTGTAAATGCTCAGAAAAGATTTGAGACATTCACAAAAATGGTGGCATAACCACTCAGAAGCACAATATCAAGGTCTCGAGATCAATAATTAACATACAGAGGTAGAAACTGAACTGAGGCTTAAACCCAACAATCTTATAAGTCCACTGATTAGTAACACGTGATCCTAATAGAAAGAAGGGATAGCCTAGTTCTTAATCCCCGTAGAAGAGAAGATGATGACTCAGATCAGAAGACCATGAGGTATAAGGAGTAAAAAGAGCCTTACGTTCCATCCCACAATCAATTCCCTTATATAACTAAAGAATTTCTAGACTCAACTTCGACCAGTTTGGCTTGGTAATCCTACAGGCAGTCAAGCTCTGATACCAACGCTGTCAGGACCCCGACTCAATGCCACATCGATCTAGCATGTAACACCTCATATCACTTTGCGGCCTCACGCACGGTATTCCCACGGGTGTCGCCTTACCTTTGCCTGGGACCGTTTGCGTCTTTTGGCACACGTATATGATAGTGTCGCTAGCATCCATATGATAAGGAGCCCGGGCTGACATGGCTAGTCGTAAACCCAAAGTGGCCCAAACTTACAGGGACAGGCATCCATGACCCAACATCGAACGTGTCGGTCATCAGCGAGTGAATCCAGGCTGTAGCACTGGGCTAGCAGGACTCCGGTGAACTGGGCTGTAGCGGGCTAACAGGACTCCGGTATTCATCGCGTGACATTTCCCCGAAGGGACAGACACAGGAACGAAGAAGGACACATGCCGGCCAGCCTAAGTGTTCCGGAGCAGTAGCAAGCTACCATGGCTCAGTGGAAACACTAGGAGACATTTCCCGGTAAGAGAGGCTACTAAGGATAAACAACTAGATAGCCAGATCCCACACATACCAAGCATTTCAATAACATACACACAATATGCTTGATATGTGCAAATACAACATGGCATCACAACATGACTCTACGACTCAAGTATTTATTCATTAGGCTCCGAGGAGCGAGATATTACAAACATGGGTCTCATGACCCAACAATCAGAGCATACAAATCAAAGCACAAGCGGAAGCTATCATGTCTGGGTATAGACATCTATAACTGAAAAAGGGCTGAGAAGCCTGACTATCTACCAGATCCTGCCGGGGCACAAGATCGTAGCTGAGGTAACAAGCTAAACGTTGAAGTCCACGCGAAACTACTAGTGAGACCGAAGTCTCTCTGCAAAAACATAAAATAGGCAAACGTGAGTACAAATGTACCCAGCAAGACTTACATCAGAACTAACTACATATGCATCATTATCAATAAAGGGGATGGTGGGGTTTAACTGCAGCAAGCCAGCTTTGACTCGGTGGCTATCCTGAACTACGACTGCAATGTAACTCTTTTGAGGTGGCGCACACGAGTCCACATATTCACCATATCAATACACCACTATGGATCCGCTCTCGTCTCCCTACGAGAACGCCATCCATAGCACTCACGCTTATCTTGCGCATTTTAGAGTATCCACTTTCACTTGTCTATGAACTGATATAAGCAACCCAGAAGTCCTTTTCCGCGGACACGGCTATTCGAATAGATGATATTAACCCTGCAGGGGTGTACTTCTTCATACATGTTTCCACCACTTAGCGTCTGCACACGACATGTGCTCGGCAGACTTCAAGCGAAAGCCGACGTGGGTGTAGACCACGACCTACCTAAACACCTAAGTCTCTAGTCCAGGTTTATCGCCTATTCGGGTTCCATCCATGAGGAGATCCGGCCGGAGTTTCGCTCACAGCCCCAAACGATGTGAACAGGGTTCCGTGACACCAAACGGGCGCCCGGTATACCCGGCCACGTGCCTACCGCATCACAGCCCACCCCTACGGTCAGCGCTGTCCACGGCCTCCAGCATACTACAAACACCAGAAACTACTTGCAACTCCTGGACAGAGGACAAGGGTGAATAAGAAGTCAAGCGGGGTCATATTTCAGGGCCCAATGTATGGTAGTAGCTGAATCATGGATCACAAACACAGAACTCAGTTCCTGAGGACGGCTTCAATGAGACAACCCACCATGTACTCCTACATGGCCTCTCACCGCTACCTTTACCAAATCGTGTTCACACACTTAGCTCACACAGAGTAGGACATGTTCACACACCTCTAATTCATCCCCGATGAATCAGACCTGACTCAACTCTAAGCAGTAGCAGGCATGACAAACAAACATGAATGAGGTGGCACAATAGGGCTCAAACAACTCCTACTCATGCTAGTGGGTTTCATCTATTTACTGTGGCAATGACAGGTCATGCAGAGGATAAAGGGGTTCAACTACCGCAGCATGTAACAGTTGAATCGGTGTTGTCCTAATGCAGTAAAAGAGAGCAGGAGCGAGAGAGTGGGATTGTATCGGAATGAACAAGGGGGTTTTGCTTGCCTGGCACTTCTGAAGATATCATTGAGTCTTCATCAGTGTCAACGATCACAATGTCGGAACATCGTCTACCGGGAGGGAACAGATACCGGCAAACACAGAAGAAACACAATCAATGCAATGCACAATATGATGCATGATCATGACATGACAAAATGAATGTGCTTTGGGCTAATGCAACTAGCAACAGATTAAATGAAGTTGGTTTGAATACAAGATTCAAATTCAAACTCCATATGTGATTATTCAAATGCCATTCACTTCATTTGTCCTAAACATTAGTGATAAGTTGTTCTAACATGCATGAAAATGGTACAGATGGATTCCTTGAATTTTTCTGATAATTTTCCATATATAAATTATTTAATTTGGAGTTACGGTTGAATTTCTATGATTTTTAGAAGTTTTAGGCATTTTCTGGAAATTCCTGATTATTTTTAAATCCAGAAAAAAATACTTATTGCGTCAGCCCCACGTCACAGTGACGTCAGCAGGGTCAACTGGGCTGGCTCGGGTCAAACCTGACGTGTGGGGGCCACACGTCAGTGACACAGGAGCTAATCCCGGTCAAACCCAGCGCTGACTGGGGTTTGACCAGGGGTGGGGCCCACTGTCAGTGGCTGTGGGGGTGTTTAGTGTGGTCATTAGTGCTGACTAAATCAGCGCCACGTCACCCTCGCCGGAGTTACGCCGGCGGCGACCACAGAGCACGGCGGGGGACGCCGGACTTGCGCTAGGGGCATCGGATCGACGCGCCAGGGGCACCAGGAGGTAGCCTGCGCCCGTGCGCATCTAGGGGGACCAACGGGAGGTGCGGGGGTGGCCGGGGTTTGCCGGAGTGGAGCCCGAGGCGGCGGCCGGAGTTCGGCCATGTGCGGGGTTGGGCTGCGGCGCGCTAGGAGAGAAACTGATGGTCCAAACGGCATCCGCGGGCCACCAGAAGCGCGCTGGTGCCACGGGTTCGAGCAGAGGGGCTCGGGTCAGGAGAGCTACGCGGCCATGGCGGACGGCGGTGCTCGGGAATGTGGCCGGGGGTGCTACGGCACGGGAACGAGTAAAATGAAGGAGGGGAAACGGAGTGGAGCTCACAGGGGTTGCGACGGTGGCCTTGGGGAGCTCGGGGAGGCACCGGAGCCGACGAATTTGACGAAGATGGCCGGCGGTCCCAAGGTTGAAGAAGACATCGAGAGCGGTGTTGCGGCACGTCTGGGGCCTCGTGGCTCGTTGAGGAGGTAGAGGGAGGACCGGCGGAGCTTCCTGGGGCGTCGGTGAGGCTAGGGGTGGCCGGTGGCCATGGGTACGGCGACGATGACGGCGAGCTCCGCTCGGTGGTGTGCGCGGGAGGGAAGCAGAGGAGGGAACGGGGTCCAGGGGAAGAGAGGGGAGGTGCAGGGGGCGAGGGGGAGTGTGTGGCTCCCTCGGGTGCCTCCAGCGGAGAGCAGGTAAGCAGGAGGTGGCCGGAGCGTGCGCGCGCGCGTCGGGCACACGCCCTCCTGCCTACTGGCAGGAGGTTGAAGACGGTGGCGACCACGGTGGGCTGGGCCGCACAGTGCTGGACCAGCACAGGAGCTGGGCCGGCTCTGGTGGGCTGCACGGGTGAGGCCAGGTAAGTCCAGGTAAGTTCTGTTTTATTTTTTTTTCTGTTCTGTTTTGTTTTATTTAATTTATTTTGCCACTGTTTTGAATTTAAAATAATTCAAACAATGCCAAAAACTCCTCTGAATATTTTATATTGCTAGATGGACTTTTCCAAAAGCTTATAAAATATTTCAGGGGTATTTGAAATTATATTCTAATTATATGAATATAATTCAAATTCAAATAGCTAATGAATTAAATCCAAAGTCCCAAAAATAAATCCTTAAAAATGTTCAATATTTTGGTTGGGACCAGAACCCTTACCAAAAATTATCAAACATTTAAGAGGAGCACTTTGGAGCAATGAATGAGATTTCTAGGGTTTTTGCCCCTCTTTTATTTAGGGTTTTGAGGCTTCCAATATTCCTCAATTCAAGTTTCAAAAATACAGACATGATGCACACATGAAGGTAGCCTAGAGCAATGCCAGAAGCTAGGGATGTGACACCAACACTTGTCGCACCTAGGCCACAAGAGAAGTTGCTGCTGTATATAGCAGCAACCAATCAGGTGGTTAGTGCTGCGTTAGTGGCGGAGAGGGAGGCAGATGATGAGCCAGCAACCACGGCAGATGCATCCAGCGACAAGCAGGGGGCTTCACCGGCAAGCTCTGGTCCGGCAAGCTCTGGTCCGGCAGGCTCTTGTCCAGCAAGCTCTGGTCCCGTCAAAGATGGATCTACGCAGACGCATAAGGAGATGCAGAAGAGAATGGTGCAGCGCCCAGTTTACTTTCTCAGTTCCCTTCTGCAGGGGGCTAGGTCAAGGTACTCTGGTGTGCAGAAATTGCTTTTCAGCCTTCTCATGGCCTCGAGAAAGCTGCGCCATTACTTCCAAGCACATGAGATCACAGTTGTCACTCGTTTTCCGCTGAAGAGGATACTGCAAAATCCGGAAGCAACGGGCAGGATTGTCGAGTGGGCACTGGAACTGTCAAGCTTTGGCCTCAAGTTTGAGAGCACCTCAACTATCCAAAGCAGGGCATTGGCGGAGTTCATAGCAGAATGGACACCAACACCAGATGAAGAAATTCCAGAAACGAGCATTCCCGTCAAGGAAGCAGACAAAGAGTGGCTGATGTACTTTGATGGTGCCTTCTCGCTGCAAGGCGCTGGTGCGGGCGTGCTGCTTGTCGCACCCACCGGAGAGCACCTCAAGTACGTAGTCCAGATGCACTTTCCCAAGGAGCAAGCAACGAACAACACTACAGAGTATGAAGGCTTGCTTGCTGGTCTCAGGATCGCGGCAGACCTTGGGATTAAGAAGCTCATTGTCAGGGGTGACTCAAAGCTTGTCGTCCGCCAAGTGAACAAGAATTACCAGAGTCCGTTGATGGAAGCTTACGTTGATGAAGTAAGAAAGCTAGAAGAGCACTTTGACGTCCTACAAATGGAACATGTTCCAAGAGCTCAGAACGACATTGCCGATGGCCTGTCAAAGTGCGCCGCACTTAAGTTACTTGTGGAACCAGGGATCTTTGTGCTCAAGCTGACCCAACCGTCTGTAACACCATCAACTGGGCAGAGCAAGAAGAGAAAGTTGATTTCTGGTGACTATTTTCCGGCAGAGCTTCCCGAAGCCGCCGCCAAGAAGGTTCCCAAGATCAACACCAAGAGTGCTGAGGAGCAGTCTGCTCCGGCAAGCCTTAGGGTTTGTTCCGTTGAAGCAGACGCTCCCGACAAGTTTTGCTCCGGCAAGCTTGCCGGGGAACATCAAGCTCCGGCTGAGCCGCAGGTTCTCGCCGTAGAAGCGGATGTTCCCGCAGCAGCAGATGTGCCTTTAGTCCTTGTTGTCGAGCCACAAGCTCCAGCATGGGCACAGCAAATTGTCCATTTCCTTCAGACAGGAGAACTTCCCGAAGAGCAAGAAGAAGCGGAAAAAGTAGCCCGGCAGTCAAGTATGTACCAGTTTGTCGACAACATACTGTACAGAAGAAGACTCAACGGTGTGAAATTAAAGTGCATTTGCCGGGAAGACGGACAGAAGCTGTTGGCAGAGATACATGGAGGCATATGTGGTCACCACATTGGCGCAAGAGCACTTGCCGGCAAAGCTTTCCGGCAAGGTTTCTTTTGGCCAATAGCCCTCCAGGATGCAACTGCACAAGTAACCAAGTGTGAAGCGTGCCAGTTCCATTCCAAGCAGATACACTAGCCAGCTCAAGCTCTCCAGACGATACCTTTATCCTGGCCATTTTCGGTCTGGGGGCTCGATATCCTCGGCCCCTTCCCCCGAGCTGTCGGGGGCTTCGAGTACTTGTACGTTGCAATCGACAAGTTCACAAAGTGGCCGGAAGTGGAACCAGTGAGGAAGGTGACAGCATAGTCAGCAGTCAAGTTCTTTAGGTCGATTGTTTGCCGTTTCGGGATCCCTAACAGGATCATCACCGACAATGGCACACAATTCATGAGCCGCACCTTCATGCAGTACGTCCAAGATCTTGGCGCCAAGGTCTGCTTTGCTTCTGTTGCTCATCCGAGAAGCAACAGTCAAGCGGAGAGGGCAAATGCTGAAGTGCTGCGTGGGCTCAAGACCAGGACTTTCGACAGGCTGCACAGGTGCAGAAGAAACTGGATCGAGGAGCTGCCAGTGGTTCTTTGGTCAATCAGGACGACGCCAAATCGAGCCACTGGCCAGACGCCTTTCTCTCTAATCTATGGAGCAGAGGCAGTTCTCCCCATGGAACTCGTATACGGGTCACCTCGAGTGCTTGCTTATGATGAGCTTGAGCAAGAGCAGCTGCGACAAGATGACGCGCTGCTCCTTGAGGAGGACCGTCTTCAGGCTGCTGTACAAGCTGCTCGATACCAGCAAGCTTTGCGCCGCTACCATAGCCGCAAAGTTTATGCCAGAAGCTTCGAGGAAGGCGACCTTGTTCTTTGGCGCGTTCAGTCCGCCAAGAATTCCAACAAGTTGACGCCAAAGTGGGAAGGCCCTTACCGGGTGAAACGAGTCACTAGGCCGGGCGCTATCCGCCTTGAGACCAAAGATGGCATTCCGGTGAGCAACTCCTGGAACATTGAGCATCTTCGTAAGTTTTACCCATAGGGCGCGGTTGCGGGAACCTGTTCCGGCAACCACCTTTTGTTCAAGTCTTGCCGATGTTGCATGTAATCCTTTGTACAAAGCCGGGCACAGATCCCGTGCATAAGTAAAGCTCATGTGCTCCGCACACCTTGTCAATTTCATGCATTACTTTCTTTCTTGCATACATTATCTGACACTTTGTGCAGCACCTACCCCCGGTAAGCAATAACGAGCCGAAAGGCCCCATATCTTTATTTTCTCTTCTTTCTTTTTCTCAAACAAAGGAAAGAAAGGCTCCCTCGCACACAAGTTTGCCAGGGGGAAGGGAGAAGATAATGGGTAGACCAGGCGTCGTTTAAGGAAGGTTCGCCTTGCCGGGAAGCAAACGACAGAAAAGCTAGGTTGCCAAAGTCTGAGCAATTAGTTTTAATTTTTTTTAGTTATCTTCCTCGAACGACTGTGCTTTGTATGAAAAACCTGTGCGCGGAGGAACCAACTCGTAGCTAGTTGTGCCCTTACCTTGTTTCGAGTCCGCTCAACAACTTAAGTGTGCTGCAACTAGTCGCGACAAGGTTTCTTGTCAGGAGCGGCACCGCCAGCAGGCTACTGACGTCCCGCACTCACCGCTCACGGCTCGGGTGCCTGCGCCGACAAGTTCCCTAAAAGCGTAGGGTAAAAACATACAAACCAAGGGATCTAGTAAAGGAAATAGCATAGCGATCATTATCCAAAATAAAGTTATATTACAAGATAACTTGTCGCAGCTCTAATAGATTGTTCCCATGACATGACCAGCAGCGACAAGGAAAAAGATAAGACGGGCGGCCTAGTCTAGGCGACCGCCCTCAACCCTCTTGATCTCGCTCACCTTGTCCACAATGGGTGCGACAAGGGCCTTGAGCGCTTCTAGATCGGCGTCGGGCGGCAAAGACCTGAGGACGTTGGTGAGGTTGAGGCCTGGGTTGCGGAAGGCCACCTTCACCAGCACCTTCTGAAGAACTCCCGCGCAAATCCTGCGCGACTCGTCGGCTGGCTGCTTTGGGATTTTCTCCCGAAGCCGCTGGAGGGCTGTCGCCACGCCCTTGAAGAACAAGCTGAGCTTGGCGCTGGGTTGGAGATGCTCGTCGGAAGAATACCCGAAGACCTCCATCCCCAGCTGTGCCAGCTCCCCGTCGATGACTGCGGTGATATTCACCAGACCCTCGGTCCAGTGCTCCACAGTCTCCCTAAATGAGTTCTGGGTGACGGCAATGCTCGCCAGCAGCGCCTCGTCGGACTTGATCTTCTCCGACAAGGTCACCTCTCGCTCCTTGGCGCCGTCCAGCGTCTGAGTCAGCGTGGCCAGCTTCAGCTCGAGATCCGCGTTGGAGTCCTTGACGGCGCTGAGCTCCTTGCCCCTCTCAGCGAGAAGACCCTGCAGCTCACCATGGGCGGCAGCATCCTTCTCGCGCTCGTGCTTGAGCACGGCAAGCTCCTCGCCGCTCGTCTTGAGATTGGCCTCCAGCTGCGCCACCTTCGCCTCCAGCTCTTTCTTGGCGGCCTCAGCAGCTGCGGCAGCATCCCTTGCTTCCTTGAGAGCGCCGTCAATTGCTTGCTCGCGCGCGGAAAGCTCTTCCTCGTGGCTATCAAGGTTGACCTTGCGCTGCACCAAATCACCCTCCCGCGCAGATAGCCTCTCGGCAGCAAGCCGCTGCTGCTCTTCAACCTCAGCCTTCGCGAGGAGGAAGGCTTTCCTCTCCTCGGCGACTTGCTCCCGCTCCTCTGCCAGGCTCCGGAGAGTTTCCTGCCTGAGACCCCGGAGCTCCTCCGCGCGCTTCTCGATGTCAACTCCCGCCCTCGCGACAAGCGCTTCTCGGGAAGCCAGCTTGGCTTGTCGGGCGCGGTAGAGCGACATCAGTTTCAGCAGCAGTCGCTCCTCCTCAGGCTCGTCACTGCTGCTGCTTGGCGCGTCGACCAGCTTCAGCCCGGCGGAGGCAAGCACTTCTCCATCTAGGATTTCTCCTTCGAACGGCGCCCTGGAGCTTGACGCCTAGGGAAGCTTGATGAAGATACCATCGCCGGCCTTCAAGTAGGCGCCGGGCTGGGGCTCTTCCAAGCCTGGCTCTGCGGCAGCGGCGGGGGGATCGGCGGTCGGTGCAGAGCCTGGCGCTCATGCGGCGTCGGGGCCGTCAGTACGATCGCCCGAATCCCTCGCCGGCTTCTGCGGCGGCAGCCTTGGTAGCCTCTTCGCCGGCGGGCTCATCAGCGCCGACCTCTCCTTCAGCGGCCTCGGTTTCCATCGGCTCTGTGGCGGATGGATCTGAAGAACGAAGAAGGGAGAGAAGTCAAGCGAATATGCAAAAAGAAAGTCAGAAGAAGAAAAACCCAAAGGCAAGTTTTTAGGCAAGTGGATTATCTGTGCTAGGATCTGCGATCGCGGTCTCAACCGCCGGAGGATCACTGGTGTCGTCCCTTGCCGGAGAACTGGCCCTTGCCGGAGAGTTCTCCCTTGCCGGAGAGCGCTCGCTTGCCGGGGACTCCTCCCTTGGTGGTGTAGTCGAAGCAGATGGCACTTCGGGGGTGGCTTCCAGGCCCTCCTGGTGAGGCTGCTCTGCTCCTACACAAATCCAACAATCAAGATATCAGCAAAGAAAGAGCAACCATGAGCGCCTGTCAGCAAGAAGTAAAACCATGTACTTACGCTGGGGGCTGCGCTGGGGGCTGCTTTGGGGAGTAGTTGCCAGGTCCGTCAAGGTGGTCTCAGACACGCCCCCTGCTGACACGGTGGGATCATCTTCGATGACAATCACCGAGGCCTTGGTTATCTTCGCCGCTCTCTGGGCCAGCATCCTGAAAAGGAATGAATTCAGATCGAAGCAAGTCAGATACAGGACGAAAGCAACAAGATTGAAGAACTACGAGGACAGCAGGAAATCTTACTCTTCTTCTTCCTCGTCGGAGCTGAGCGCGGAAAGATCGAAGTCCGGCTCGCCTCCGGTGTGACGAGGCGGAGGAGTAGGCTCCCTTGCCCGCTTGGCAGGAGCAGCAGCGGTGGACCAGGAAGACCCCGCTCCAGTTGCCGCAGCGGCGTGAGGCGCTCCCGCGGCAACGGTGCTTGCCGCGGTAGAGCGTGTCGTGCGGCTCGGCAGCTGTTGACCCGTCTGCCGCCTCGCTACGTCCCCGGCCTTGCGGGGGCGCCTTCTTGGTGCAGCCGGGGGCTCCCCTTGCAGCAAGTTGTCTGAAGGTTCGGGCTCTTCCTCGCCGGGCTCGCTCGGCTCAGCTTCAGGGCCGGCAAGATCTTCCTTGCCGACAAACTCCTCGCGCTCAGCAAGGCTTGCCGCCTCTGCTGCCTCTGCCACCTCCATGGTGAACCCGAACTCGCCCGCGGCAGCTGCTGCCGCAGCCTCTTCCATCCTAGTGGCGATGCGTTGCAGCTCTGCGTCGGTAGTGTCACGGGTGAGGCTCTTCTGCTCGTCGGCGCGGATCGGCACTTCCTCCAGGCTGTCGAAGAACGCCCGCACGACGTCATCCGCAGGCTCTTGCCAAGTTGGGGCGATTCCGTGCGAATCGCACAACGGCATCATCGCGCGGATCCGGTCGAGCGAAGAATTGTTGCACAACGGAACAACGCTCCTCGGCAACATGAATGGATGCTGAGGATCGCATTTGAACAGCTCCAGGAGCATCGCATCCAGCTCCAGTACGGTGAAGTTGAAATTGAGGCCCGGGCGCAACCTCATGATATCCGCTGAGTTCTTAAACTCCCAGGCAGGTCTCCCTCTCTCCTGCAGGGGGGTGATGCGGCGACGAAGGAAATCTGCACCAACAGCGCCTACAGTGAGCCCGGCAAGCCTAAGACGAAGGATTCTGGTGACGGCGATCTTCAGCCGATCGTCTTCCGGGGCCACGTTGCTCCAATCGTTGCCGCGTACTATTGGGGCTTGGCGCACGGCAGTGAACGGTTGCGGGTTCTCCTCGACGATCCAGCATCACTCCGCTCTCCACTCCTCCCATTTGCTGTGAAGCTCTCCCTCCAGATAAGCTTCTTTCTTGCCGACCCTCGAGATCCAGGCGATTCCTCCGGCAAGGGGCTCTCCTCTCTCGACCCGAGGCATGAAGAAGTGGCAGAAAAGGGCTATGTTTGGGTGGACTCCGACAAAGTTTTCGCACAAATGTGCGAAAACTGCCATGGTCAGAACGGCATTGGGGGTGAAATCAAGGAGGCGGAGCCCATAGGTGTTCAAAATGTCGCAGAAGAATTCCGAGAAGGGCGGACAGAGCCCGCAATAGAAGAACAGCGCGAAGAAGGGGTACCCGTTTGGAGCCAGCTCCGAAGCAGCGGCCGGGAGTACCCTCGTACGCGGATGCGCTCGCGTCTCCGTCGACCAAAAGAGGTAATAGTACTCCCTCAGCTCCTTGGCGCCGAGCTAAGGGGGGAAGATGGCCCGCTCCTTCCACAGCGCCGCGAGCTGCTGCGCCTCGGCCGACTTCACGCCCTTCCCCTTGTCGGCTTTCGGAGCCATGGCGGGGTTGGCGGGGGAGATCGACAGCGTTGGTGGTGCTGGTGGCGACGGGGGGTGGAGCGCTGCTCTCTTTCTGCTTCGAGAAGAAGGGGGGAGCGGCGGAGATTTTTGGAGTTGGAGCAACAAGCGGCGAGATGGGCGAACTGCCCCTGTTTCCCCTGCTTATAAAGAGGGAGGGGGCGGACGTTTCGCCCTTCTGAATAAAGAAACCACCCATGATCTCTCCCACGACGCCGCATTCGACGCGTGCCGTTGGGAAGGGCGCGGTGGATACGGAGTAAGATACGGCGTGGCCCAGGCCGCGTGTGCCCGTGCCCTATTTTGGGCCTGGCCCAACAGCGCTCGGCACCGTGTGTGGCCCAGGCCCGGGGGCTCCTGTCGGTGTACTAGAGTAGGGGTACCCTAGTGCCCCGAACTTGTGCACGGGCAGCTGCAGCACCCCGCGGCAAGGGCTTGCCGGGTCACCGCCAAGGTACTCCGTGGCTCCTTTGGAGCCATTCAAGAACAAAGTATTCAAGTCAAGAAGACAAGCCCCGGCAAGAGGAGCTTGCCGGGAAGGCCAACCGAGGCATCTGAAGGAACTTGCCATGATGCACCACGCGTCCCGACAAGGCCCGGTGAGCGACAAGCTTCCGGGCGCGACAAGACAACGACCGCGGCAAGACGCTTGCCGCGGCAAGACGCTTGCCGCGGCAAGACGCTTGCCGCGGCAAGCGGCCACTCTGTGCCCACGCTCCAGCGCATCCACCAACGTGTCATCCTGGGGGCCTTTCCAGGCACGCGTGGCGGAAGGCTGTGCAGCCAGCGCTACGCGGTGGCATGCGACGCTGACAAGATCGCCATCATGGCAAGCGGTGGCGCCCCTGACGGTCCTTTTCTGCACTGTTTTGGTGACACAGACGGGCATTTAATGCCCTTGTCCCCTGCCGTCAGGGTTAGGTAGAGTACACTGTACAAGTAGTTGTACCAGCCACCTCTCTTTTTACGTTTTTACCCTTGTTTACGCTGCCACCTGTCGGTGACCCCTTAAGCATATAAAAGGAGGCCCATGCGCATCGTAGAGGGGGTTCGGATCATTTCAAAGCCAGAAAAACACTTAGCTCTCTGGGGCAAGAACACAATACAATCAGACAAGCAGCAGTAGGAGTATTATCTCTCTGGAGAGCTCCGAAGCTGGGTAAACTGCTCGTGTGCCTCGCCTCAATCTGCTCTTCGTGGGACCTCCGCCCCCCCACTGAACTGAAAGGGACTCGGTCCGCCGGTCCCATAGGTGTTCATGGATCAGTTTCCCCGACATCTTTTGGCGCTAGAAGACCGCCGATCCCCCCGCCGCTGCCGCAGAGCCAGGCTCCGAAGAGCCCCAGCCTGGCGCCTACTTGAAGGCCGGCGATGGTATCTTCATCAAGATTCCCTGGGCGTCAAGCTCCAGGGCGCCGTTTGAAGGAGAAATCCTAGATGGAGAAGTGCTTGCCTCCGCCGGGCTGAAGCTGGTCGACGCGCCAAGCAGCAGCAGCGACGAGCCTGAGGAGGAGCGGCTGCTGCTGAAACTGATGTCGCTCTACCACGCCCGACAAGACAAGCTGGCTTCTCGAGAAGCGCTTGTCGCGAGGGCGGGAGTTGACATCGAGAAGCGCATGGAGGAGCTCCGGGGTCTCAGGCAGGAAACTCTCCGGAGCCTGGCAGAGGAGCGGGAGCAAGTCTCCGAGGAGAGGAAAGCCTTCCTCCTCGCGAAGGCTTAGGTTGAAGAGCGGCAGTGGCTTGCTGCCGAGAGGCTATCTGCACTGGAGGGTGATTTGGCGCAGCGCAAGGTCAACCTTGACAGCCATGAGGAAGAGGTTGCCGCGCGCGAGCAAGCAATTGGCGGCGCTCTCAAGGAAGCAAGGGATGCTGCCGCAGCTGCTGAGGCCGCCAAGAAAGAGCTGGAGGCAAAGGTGGCGCAGCTGGAGGCCAATCTCAAGACGAGCGGCGAGGAGCTTGCCGTGCTCAAGCACGAGCGCGAGAAGGATGCTGCCGCCCATGGTGAGCTGCAGGGTCTTCTCGCTGAGAGGGGCAAGGAGCTCAGCGCCGTCAAGGACTCCAACACGGATCTCGAGCTGAAGCTGGCCATGCTGACTCAGACGCTGGACGGCGCCAAGGAGCGAGAGGTGACCTTGTCGGAGAAGATCAAGGCCAACGAGGCGCTGCTGGCGAGCATCGCCGTCACCCAGAACTCATTTAGGGAGACTGTGGAGCACTGGACCGAGGGTCTGGTGAATATCACCGCAGTCATCGACGGGGAGCTGGCGCAGCTGGGGATGGAGGACTTTGGGTATTCTTCCGACGAGCATCTCCAACCCAGCGCCAAGCTCAGCTTGTTCTTCAAGGGCGTGGCGACGGCCCTCCAGCGGCTTCGGGAGAAAATCCCAAAGCAGCTGGCCGACGAGTCGCGCAGGATTTGCGCGGGAGTTCTTCAGAAGGTGCTGGTGAAGGTGGCCTTCCGCAACCCAGGCCTCAACCTCACCAACGTCCTCAGGTCTTTGCCGCCCGACGCCAATCTGGAAGCGCTCATGGCGCTAGAAGGAGGGAGAGAAGTCAAGCGAATATGCAAAAAGAAAGTCAGAAGAAGAAAAACCCAAGGGCAAGTTTTTAGGCAAGTGGATTACCTGTGCTAGGATCTGCGGTCGCGGTCTCAACCGCCGGAGGATCACTGGTGTCGTCCCTTGCCGGAGAACTGGCCCTTGCCGGAGAGTTCTCCCTTGCCGGAGAGCGCTCCCTTGCCGGGGACTCCTCCCTTGGCGGTGTAGTCGAAGCAGATGGCACTTCGGGGGCGGCTTCCGGGCCCTCCTGGTGAGGCTGCTCTGCTCCTACACAAATCCAACAATCAAGATATCAGCAAAGAAAGAGCAACCATGAGCGCTTGTCAGCAAGAAGTAAAACCATGTACTTACGCTGGAGGCTGCGCTGGGGGCTGCTTTGGGGAGTAGTTGCCAGGTCCGTCAAGGTGGTCTCAGACACGCCCCCCGCTGACACGGTGGGATCATCTTCGATGACAATCACCGAGGCCTTGGCTCTCTTCGCCGCTCTCTGGGCCAGCGTCCTGAAAAGGAATGGATTCAGATTGAAGCAAGTCAGATACAGGACGAAAGCAACAAGATTGAAGAACTACGAGGACAACAGGAAATCTTACTCTTCTTCTTCCTCGTCGGAGCTGAGCGCGGAAAGATCGAAGTCCGGCTCGCCTCCGGTGCGACGAGGCGGAGGAGTAGGCTCCCTTGCCCGCTTGGCAGGAGCAGCAGCGGTGGACCGGGAAGACCCCGCTCCAGTTGCCGCAGCGGCGTGAGGCGCTCCCGCGGCAACGGTGCTTGCCGCAGTAGAGCGTGTCGCGCGGCTCGGCGGCTGTTGACCCGTCTGCCGCCCCGCTACGTCCCCGGCCTTGCGGAGACGCCTTCTTGGTGCAGCCGGGGGCTCCCCTTGCGGCAAGCTGTCTGAAGGTTCGGGCTCTTCCTCGCCAGGCTCGCTCGGCTCAGCTTCAGGGCCGGCAAGATCTTCCTCGCCGGCAAACTCCTCGCGCTCGGCAAGGCTTGCCACCTCTGCTGCCTCTGCCCCCTCCACGGTGAAACCGAACTCGCCCGCGGCAGCTGCTGCCGCAGCCTCTTCCGTCCTAGTGGCGATGCGCTGCAGCTCCGTGTCGGTAGTGTCACAGGTGAGGCTCTTCTACTCATCGGCGCGGATCGGCACTTCCTCCAGGCTGTCGAAGAACGCCCGCACAACGTCATCCGCAGGCTCTTGCCAAGTTGGGGCGATTCCGTGCGAATCGCACAACGGCATCATCGCGTGGATCCGGTCGAGCGAAGAATTGTTGCACAACGGAACAACGCTCCTCGGCAACATGAATGGATGCAGAGGGTTGCGTTTGAACAGCTCTTGGAGCATCGCATCCAGCTCCAGGACGGTGAAGTTGAAATTGAGGCCCGGGCGCAACCTCATGATATCCGCTGAGTTCTTAAACTCCCAGGCGGGTCTCCCTCTCTCCTGCAGGGGGGCGATGCGGCAACGAAGGAAATCTGCGCCAACGGCGCCTACAGTGAGCCCGGCAAGCCTGAGGCAAAGGATTCGGGTGACGGCGATCTTCAGCCTGTCGTCTTCCGGGGCCACGTTGCTCCAATCGTTGCCGCGTACTATTGGGGCTTGGCGCACGGCAGTGAAGGGCTGCAGGTTCTCCTCGACGATCCAGCACCACTCCGCTCTCCACTCCTCCCATTTGCTGTGAAGCTCTCCCTCCAGATAAGCTTCTTTCTTGCCGACCCTCGAGATCCAGGCGATTCCTCCGGCAAGGGGCTCTCCTCTCTCGACCCGAGGCATAAAGAAGTGGCGGAAAAGGGCTACGTTTGGGTGGACTCCGACAAAGTTTTCGCACAAATGTGCGAAAACTGCCATGGTCAGAACGGCATTGGGGGTGAAATCAAGGAGGCGGAGCCCATAGGTGTTCATAATGTCGCAGAAGAATTCCGAGAAGGGCGGGCAGAGCCCGCAATAGAAGAACAGCGCGAAGAAGGGGTACCCGTTTGGAGCCAGCTCCGAAGCAGCGGCCGGGAGTACCCTCGTACGCGGATGCGCTCGCGTCTCCGTCGACCAGAAGAGGTAATAGTACTCCCTCAGCTCCTTGGCGCCGAGCTGAGGGGGGAAGATGGCCCGCTCCTTCCGCAGCGCCGCGAGCCGCTGCGCCTTGGCCGACTTCACGCCCTTCCCCTTGTCGGCTTTCGGAGCCATGGCGGGGGTGGCGGGGGAGATCGACGGCGTTGGTGGTGCTGGTGGCGACGGGGGGCGGAGCGCTGCTCTCTTTCTGCTTCGGAAGAAGGGGGAGCGGCGGAGATTTTTGGAGTTGGAGCAACAAGCGGCGAGATGGGCGAACTGCCCCTGTTTCCCCTGCTTATAAAGAGGGAGGGGGCGGACGTTTTGCCCTTCCAAATAAAGAAACCACCCATGATTTCTCCCACGATGCCGCATTCGACGCGTGCCGTTGGGGAGGGCGCGGTGGATACGGAGTAAGATACGGCGTGGCCCAGGCCGCGTGTGCCCGTGCCCTGTTTTGGGCCTGGCCCAACAGCGCTCGGCACCGTGTGTGGCCCAGGCCCGGGGGCTCCTGTCGGTGTACTAGAGTAGGGGTACCCTAGTGCCCCGAACTTGTGCACGGGCAGCTGCAGCGCCCCGCGGCAAGGGCCTGCCGGGTGACCGTCAAGGCACTCCGTGGCTCCTTTGGAGCCATTCAAGAACAAAGTATTCAAGTCAAGAAGACAAGGCCCGGACAAGAGGAGCTTGCCGGGAAGGCCAACCGAGGCATCTCAAGGAACTTGCCATGACGCACACGCGTCCCGGCAAGGCCCGATGAGCGACAAGCTTTCGGGCGCGACAAGACAACGACCGTGGCAAGACGCTTGCCGCGGCAAGCGGCCACTTTGTGCCCACGCTCCAGCGCATCCACCAACGTGTCATCCTGGGGGCCTTTCCAGGCACACGTGGCGGAAGGCTGTGCAGCCAGCGCTGCGCGGTGGCATGCGACGCTGACAAGATCGCCATCGTGGCAGGCGGTGGCGCCCCTGACGGTCCTTTTCTGCACTGTTTTGGCGACACAGACGGGCATTTAATGCCCTTGTCCCCTGCCGTCAGGGTTAGGTAGAGTACACTGTACAAGTAGCTGTACTAGCCACCTCTCTTTTTACGTTTTTACCCTTGTTTACGCTGCCACCTGTTGGTGACCCCTTTAGCATATAAAAGGAGGACCATGCGCAACGTAGAGGGGGTTCGGATCATTTCGAAGCCAGAAAAACACTTAGCTCTCTGGGGCAAGAACACAATACAATCAGACAAGCAGCAGTAGGAGTATTATCTCTCCGGAGAGCTCCGAAGCTGGGTAAACTGCTCGTGTGCCTCGCCTCGATCTGCTCTTCGTGCGACCTCTGCCCCCCCCCCCCGAACCGAAAGGGACTCGATCCGCCGGTCCCATAGGTGTTCATGGATCAGTTTCCCCGACATCTTTGGCGCGCCAGGTAGGGGGGCGTCGAGATTGTGTGAACCTGATCCGGCGTTCACACGAGCTAGATCTTCATTTTCTTCATCAACATGCCACCGAAGAAGAAGGCGTCGGAGGCAGCTGCTCCGTCCGCATCGATCCCACCGCCACCGGAGCAAGCAGGTGGTGGGATGGACGCTGGCGGAAGAACAGACATCGACGAGGAAGCTCATGGTGCTGCCAGGTCCAAGGACAAGGCTGCACAAACCTCGGTGTCCGTACATCCGCCGCGCCCCTCTTAGGAGGCGCAGGACCGACAGCGTCATGGTATTCGCAGTACCATACGCTTGTTGGACCAAGATCAAGCTGGTGGGTCTCGGGGCGCTCAAGACCAGCATGCACGTCAACGCGCCGGCACGAGCGAGACACGGTCGCCTGGACGGGATACTGCTCCTTCTAACATAGTTAGAAGTCCGAGCATGTCCCGCTCCTCGCGTCGTTCGCCACTTCCACCCACCACTCCAGCGGAAGCTTTGGCGCGAGCTCCACTGCTCCTGGATTACCCACCGACGTCAGACAAGATCGACGAATGGAGGGACACCATTCAGAGCCTCATCGGCTACGCCAACGGCGACACTCCGCGGCAGCCGAATACAACGCTGCCACGGCAGGACTGCCAGGCACGAGCCGGTGGCGGCGAAACTAGTAGGGGTGCAACCACCATGCACTCTCCACCCTGAAGGCCAAGATCGCCGACTCGCCGGATCCACCTCGACAGCGACTCCACCGCATCGTCAGATCCATGAGCTCGTCGCGATCAGCGCCAAGTTCTCCACGATAGACAACAAGAAGACGCTCGAACTCGCATCGAGTGACGAAGGGAAGTGTGGCGTCAATCCGACCAGCGCGCTGGGCCTTCTGTCGACATGCATGCGCCAGGGGAACCAGGTGACTTGCCGTACGCGGTAGGTTGCCCTGCGTTCACTCGTGAGCTGCGGCTAGTCCAGTGGCCCAGTAGGAAAAATTTCAAGCCAGATGTACCGGAGAAGTACGACGGCAAGACGCACCCGTCGGAGTTCCTCCGCATCTACACCATCGCGGTGCAAGCTGCTGGAGGGCGAGACGACAAGATCCTTGACAACTACTTCCCGCTGGTACTCAAACCCAACGTCAGATCCTAGCTCATGCACTTGCCGGACAACTCCATATCTTCCTGGGCGGATCTGTGCCATCAGTTTGTCGGCGCCTTCACAGGCGGCCACAAGCCTCATGGCCAAGAAAGCAACCTTCATCTGCTCGCCCAGAAGGAAGGAGAGCCCCTACGCAAATACATTCAGAGATTCAGCAACGTACAGCACAACATCCCAGATATCCACCCTGCTGCGGTAATCAGCGCGTTCCATCAGAACGTGCGGAACCGCAGGATGTGGGAGGAGATGGCGATGTGCAAGATCAGAGATGTCAGTGAGCTATATGCCCTGGCCGACAAGTGTGCATGTGCTGAGGAAGGGAGGAGACTCCCCGGAGAGAATATAGGAGCAGGAGGATCTGATAGTGAGGATACTGCCCCGGCAAGGAAAAACCGGCGGCGGAATAACAGAAAGAAGAAAGGCAAAGAGGTGCTAGTTGTCGAATAGTCCGGCAACGGAGGTGGCGCCAAGAAAGCCAAAGCTGGTGGCTCCGGCAAGGAGATTGCCGCAGAGGCTGTGGCGGTCGCCGACAAGCAGGACGGCACCAACAAGCAGTACTGCAAGATCCACCGCACCAAGGGCCATGACCTCCAGAGCTGCAAGAAAGTCGAGCAGCTTGTCGAGCAGCAAAAGGCTGAATACGAGCGGCGCGACAAGGAGAAAGCCCAGGAAGGTGCTGGAGAATCCGGCAAGAAACGTCCCGGCCGAGGGGGACGCCGCGGCAAGGCCAAGCAGCGGCAAGGAGACAGACCTCCCCGCGGCCGCGACAAGGATGAAGATGATGACGACGACGAAGACATGGATGATGACGAGACCGATGAGCAGGAGTTCCAGAAAGCCACAGAGGTCCTGTGCGTTGACGGCGGTGCTTCTCTGCATACTTCACACCGCCAGCTCAAACAATGGGTGCGGGAAGTCAATGCGGCAGAACCACCCGTCGAGTCACGCAGGCCTCTGAAATGGTCCAGCACGCCTATCATCTTTGATATTGAGGACCACCCTGATCGCATAACTGCGGTCGGGTGCTTGCCAATGTTGGTTTCACCAACTATCCGCAACCTCAAGGTCACTAAGATGCTAGTTGACGGCGGGGCCGGCTTGAACCTGATCTCCTCCGCGGTGCTCCAGAAACTCCAGATCCCTGACAGCGAGCTCAAAGAGACCGGCACATTTCAAGGAATCAATCCGGGAAGGAGCAAGCTGAAGGGAAAGATCATGTTGCCGGTAACATTTGGCAGCGAGCTGAACTTCAGGACTGAGAGGGTCACTTTTGATGTCGCTGACTTCCCATTGCCTTACAATGGGATACTCGGCCGTCCAGTACTCGCCAAATTCATGGCAGCCTCTCACTATGCATACAACATACTGAAGATGTCAGGCCCGATAAGCATCATCTCTGTCCCTGGTGACAAGAAGGATGCTCTTATCTGCGCCGACAAGATCTACCGGGAGGCAACGGCCGCAACAGATCGCAAGTCACTTGCCGCTGAAGCTCCCGTGGGGAAGAAGAAGACCAAGTCCGGCAAGAGTTCTGATGCCCACTCCGGCAAGCGCACCTCTTCAGAGTGCTGCGCTACCGTCGAGGACGCACCATTGAGCTCCACCGGCAAGTGTAAGAAGGCAATGGCAGCTCCACAAAAGACTAAGAAGGTGTCCGCCAAGGAGGACGACACTGGTGGTACTTTCACCATCAGTGCCACTCTCGATCCCAAATAGGAAGGCGCGCTCGTTGCTTTCCTGCGGGCGAACGTCGACGTGTTTGCATGGCAACCGTCTGACATCGCCGGTGTTCCCAGGAAAGTAATCGAGCACCATCTTGCCGTCTGTCCTCATGCGTGGCCCGTCAAGCAGAAAGTCAGGAAACAAGCGGTGGAGCGCCAAGAATTCATTGCAGAAGAAATCAAGAAGTTGGAAGCAGCAGGCCTTGTCAGAGGAGTGCTCCATCCTACGTGGTTGGCCAATCCTGTTATCGTACGCAAAGCCAACGGGAAATGGAAGCTTTGTATCGATTTTACCGATGTCAATAAAGCTTGTCCCAAAGACCCATTTCCCTTGCCGCGCATCGACCAGATTGTCGACTCCACAGCCGGATGTGACTTGCTTTCATTTCTTGATGCATACTCAGGATACCATCAGATCTTCATGGTAGAAGAGGATGAGGAGAAGACCGCATTCATCACCCCATGTGGCACGTACTGTTTCATACGGATGCCTTTCGGTTTAAAGAATGCTGGTTCAACATTTGCAAGGGTAGTCCATCACGCTTTTGAGCCGCAAATGCACAGAAATGTGGAAGCCTACATGGATGACATAGTGGTCAAGAGCAAAGACAGAACGACCCTGATTCAAGATTTAGACGAAACATTTGCAAATCTGTGCAAGATCAACCTCAAGCTGAACCCCGAGAAGTGTGTGTTTGGAGTCCCCTCCGGCAAGCTTCTCGGGTTCTTTGTGTCTCAGCGGGGAATTGAAGCCAATCCCGACAAAATCAAGGCCATTGAGCATATTGGAGCACCAAAGCGCGTCAAGGATGTACGAAGACTTGCTGGTTGCTTGGCTGCTATCAGCAGGTTTATCTCTAGATCTGCTGAGCGTGCTATGCCGTTTTTCAAAATATTGAAAAAGGCAGGTCCAATGAAATGGACTCCGGAAGCGAAGGCTGCGCTGCAGGACTTGAAGAAATACATGTCCTCTACTCCAACACTTGTCGCACCTAGGCCACAAGAGAAGTTGCTGCTGTATATAGCGGCAACCAATCAGGTGGTTAGTGCTGTGTTAGTGGCGGAGAGGGAGGCAGATGATGAGCCAGCAACCACGGCAGATGCATCCAGCGACAAGCAGGGGGCTTCACCGACAAGCTCTGGTCCGGCAAGCTCTGGTCCAGTAGGCTCTTGTCCGGCAAGCTCTTGTCCCGTCAAAGATGGATCTGCGCAGACGCATATGGAGATGCAGAAGAGAATGGTGCAGTGCCCAGTTTACTTTGTCAGTTCCCTTCTGCAGGGGGCTAGGTCAAGGTACTCTGGTGTGCAGAAATTGCTTTTCGGCCTTCTCATGGCCTCGAGAAAGCTGCGCCATTACTTCCAAGCACATGAGATCACAGTTGTCACTCGTTTTCCGCTAAAGAGGATACTGCAAAATCCGGAAGCAACGGGCAGGATTGTCGAGTGGGCACTGGAACTGTCAAGCTTTGGTCTCAAGTTCGAGAGCACCTCAACTATCCAAAGCAGGGCATTGGCGGAGTTCATAGCAGAATGGACACCAACACCAGATGAAGAAATTCCAGAAACGAGCATTCCCGTCAAGGAAGCAGACAAAGAGTGGCTGATGTACTTTGATGGTGCCTTCTCGCTGCAAGGCGCCGGTGTGGGCGTGCTGCTTGTCGCACCCACCGGAGAGCACCTCAAGTACGTAGTCGAGATGCACTTTCCCAAGGAGCAAGCAACGAACAACACTGCAGAGTGTGAAGGCTTGCTTGCTGGTCTCAGGATCGCGGCAGACCTTGGGATTAAGAAGCTCATTGTCAGGGGTGACTCACAGCTTGTCGTCCGCCAAGTGAACAAGAATTACCAGAGTCCGTTGATGGAAGCTTACGTTGATGAAGTAAGAAAGCTAGAAGAGCACTTTGACGGCCTACAAATGGAACCTGTTCCAAGAGCTCAGAACGACATTGCCGATGGCCTGTCAAAGTGCGCCGCACTTAAGTTACTTGTGGAACCAGGGATCTTTGTGCTCAAGCTGACCCAACCGTCTGTAACACCATCAACTGGGCAGAGCAAGAAGAGAAAGTTGATTTCTGGTGACTATTTTCTGGCAGAGCTTCCCAAAGCCGCCGCCAAGAAGGTTCCCAAGATCAACACCAAGAGTGTTGAGGAGCAGTCTGCTCCGGCAAGCCTTAGGGTTTGTTACGTTGAAGCAGACGCTCCCGACAAGTTTTGCTCCGGCAAGCTTGCCGGGGAACATCAAGCTCCGGTAGAGCCGCAGGTTCTCGCCGTAGAAGCGGATGTTCCCGCAGCAGCAGATGTGCCTTTATTCCTTGTTGTCGAGCCACAAGCTCCAGCATGGGCACAGCAAATTGTCCGTTTCCTTCAGACAGGAGAACTTCCCGAAGAGCAAGAAGAAGCGGAAAAAGTAGCCCGGCAGTCAAGTATGTACCAGTTTGTCGACAACATACTGTACAGAAGAAGACTCAACGGTGTGAAATTGAAGTGCATTTGCCGGGAAGACGGATAGAAGCTGTTGGCAGAGATACATGGAGGCATATGTGGTCACCACATTGGCGCAAGAGCACTTGCCGGCAAAGCTTTCCGGCAAGGTTTCTTTTGGCCGACAGCCCTCCAGGATGCAACTGTACAAGTAACCAAGTGTGAAACGTGCCAGTTCCATTCCAAGCAGATACACCAGCCAGCTCAAGCTCTCCAGACGATACCTTTATCCTGGCCATTTTCGGTTTGGGGGCTCGATATCCTCGGCCCCTTCCCCCGAGCTGTCGGGGGCTTCGAGTACTTGTACGTTGCAATCGACAAGTTCACAAAGTGGCCGAAAGTGGAACCAGTGAGGAAGGTGACAGCACAGTCAGCAGTCAAGTTCTTCAGGTTGATTGTTTGCCGTTTCGGGATCCCTAACAGGATCATCACCGACAACGGCACACAATTCACGAGCCGCACCTTCATGCAGTACGTCCAAGATCTTGGCGCCAAGGTCTGCTTCGCTTCTGTTGCTCATCCGAGAAGCAACGGTCAAGCGGAGAGGGCAAATGTTGAAGTGCTGCGTGGGCTCAAGACCAGGACTTTCGACAGGCTGCACAGGTGCGGAAGAAACTGGATCGAGGAGCTGCCAGTGGTTCTTTGGTCAATCAGGACGATGCCAAATCGAGCCACTGGCCAGACGCCTTTCGCTCTAATCTATGGAGCAGAGGCAGTTCTCCCCACGGAACTCGTATACGGGTCACCTCGAGTGCTCGCTTATGATGAGCTTGAGCAAGAGCAGCTGCGACAAGATGACGAGCTGCTCCTTGAGGAGGACCGTCTTCAGGCTGCTGTACGAGCTGCTCGATACCAGCAAGCTTTGCGCCGCTACCATAGCCGCAAAGTTTATGCCAGAAGCTTCGAGGAAGGCGACCTTGTTCTTCGGCGCGTTCAGTCCGCCAAAAATTCCAACAAGTTGACGCCGAATTGGGAAGGCCCTTACCGGGTGAAACGAGTCACTAGGCCTGGCGTTGTCCGCCTTGAGACCGAAGATGGCATTCCGGTGAGCAACTCCTGGAACATTGAGCATCTTCGTAAGTTTTACCCGTAGGGCGCGGTTGCCGGAACCTGTTCCGGCAACCACCTTTTGTACAAGTCTTGCCGATGTTGCATGTAATCCTTTGTACAAAGCCGGGCGCAGATCCCGTGCATAAGTAAAGCTCATGTGCTCCACACACCTTGTCAATTTCATGCATTACTTTCTTTCTTGCATACATTATCTGACACTTTGTGCAGCACCTACCCCCGGTAAGCAATAATGAGCTGAAAGGCCCCATATCTTTATTTTCTCTTCTTTCTTTTTCTCAAACAAAGGAAAGAAAGGCTCCCTCGCACACAAGTTTGCCGGGGGGAAAGGAGAAGATAATGGGTGGACCAGGCGTCATTTAAGGAAGGTTCGCCTTGCTGGGAAGCAAACGACAGAAAAGCTAAGTTGCCAAAGTCTGAGCAATTAGTTTTAATTTTTTTTAGTTATCTTCCTCGAACGACTGTGCTTTGTATGGAAAACCTGTGCGCGGAGGAACCAACTCGTAGCTAGTTGCGCCCTTACTTTGTTTCGAGTCCGCTCAACAACTTAAGTGTGCTGCAACTAGTCGCGGCAAGGTTTCTTGTCGGGAGCGGCACCGCCAGCAGGCTGCTGACATCCCGCACTCAGCGCTCGCGGCTCGGGTGCCTGCGCCGACAAGTTCCCTAAATGCGTAGGGTAAAAACATACAAAGCAAGGGATCAAGTAAAGGAAATAACATAGTGATCATTATCCAAAATAAAGTTATATTACAAGATAACTTGTCGCAGCTCTAACAGATTGTTCCCATGACATGACCAGCAACGACAAGGAAAAAGATAAGACGGGCGGACTAGTCTACGCGACCGTCCTCAACCCTCTTGATCTCGCTCACCTTGTCCACAATGGGTGCGACAAGGGCCTTGAGCGCATCTAGATCGGTGTCGGGCGGCAAAGACCTCAGGACGTTGGTGAGGTTGAGGCCTGGGTTGCGGAAGGCCACCTTCACCAGCACCTTCTGAAGAACTCCCGCGCAAATCCTGCGCGACTCGTCGGCTAGCTGCTTTGGGATTTTCTCCTGAAGCCGCTGGAGGGCCATCGCCACGCCCTTGAAGAACAAGCTGAGCTTGGCGCTCGGTTGGAGATGCTCGTCGGAAGAATACCCGAATTCCTCCATCCCCAGCTGCGCCAGCTCCCCGTCGATGACTGCGGCGATATTCACCAGACCCTTGGTCCAGTGCTCCACAGTCTCCCTAAATGAGTTCTGGGTGATGGCAATGCTCGCCAGCAGCGCCTCGTCGGCCTTGATCTTCTCCGACAAGGTCACCTCTCGCTCCTTGGCGCCGTCCAGCGTCTGAGTCAGCGTGGCCAGCTTCAGCTCAAGATCCGCGTTGGAGTCCTTGACGGCGCTGAGCTCCTTGCCCCTCTCAGCGAGAAGACCCTGCAGCTCACCATGGGCGGCAGCATCCTTCTCGCGCTCGTGCTTGAGCACGGCAAGCTCCTCGCCGATCGTCTTGAGATTGGCCTCTAGCTGCGCCACCTTCACCTCCAGCTCTTTCTTGGCGGCCTCAGCAGCTGCGGCAGCATCCCTTGCTTCCTTGAGAGCGCCGCCAATTGCTTGCTCGCGTGCAGCAAGCTCTTCCTCGTGGCTGTCAAGGTTGACCTTGCGCTGCGCCAAATCACCCTCCCGCGCAGATAGCCTCTCGGAAGCAAGCCGCTGCTGCTCTTCAACCTCAGCCTTCACGAGGAGGAAGGCTTTCCTCTCCTCGGCGACTTGCTCCCGCTCCTCTGCCAGGCTCCGGAGAGTTTCCTGCCTGAGACCCCGAAGCTCCTCCACGCGCTTCTCGATGTCAACTCCCGCCCTCGCGACAAGCGCTTCTCGGGAAGCCAGCTTGGCTTGTCGGGCGCGGTAGAGCGACATCAGTTTCAGCAGTAGCCGCTCCTCCTCAGGCTCGTCGCTGCTGCTGCTTGGCGCGTCGACCAGCTTCAGCCCGGCGGAGTCAAGCACTTCTCCATCTAGGATTTCTCCTTCGAACGGCGCCCTGGAGCTTGACGCCCAGGGAAGCTTGATGAAGATACCATCGCCGGCCTTCAAGTAGGCGCCGGGCTGGGGCTCTTCGGAGCCTGGCTCTGCGGCAGCGGCGGGGGGATCGGCGGTCGGTGCAGCGCCTGGCGCTCCTGCGGCCTCGGGGCCGTCAGTACGATCGCCGGATCCCTCGCCGGCTTCTGCGGCGGCAGCCTTGGCAGCCTCTTCGCCGGCGGGCTCATCAGCGCCGACCTCTCCTTCAGCGGCCTCGGTTTCCATTGGCTCTGTGGCGGATGGATCTGAAGAACGAAGAAGGGAGAGAAGTCAAGCGAATATGCAAAAAGAAAGTCAGAAGAAGAAAAACCCAAGGGCAAGTTTTTAGGCAAGTGGATTACCTGTGCTAGGATCTGCGGTCGCGGTCTCAACCGCCGGAGGATCACTGGTGTCGTCCCTTGCCGGAGAACTGGCCCTTGCCGGAGAGTTCTGCCTTGCCGGAGAGCGCTTCCTTGCCGGGGACTCCTCCCTTGGTGGTGTAGTCGAAGCAGATGGCACTTCGGGGGCGGCTTTCGGGCCCTCCTGGTGAGGCTGCTCTGCTCCTACACAAATCCAACAATCAAGATATCAGCAAAGAAAGAGCAACCATGAGCGCCTGTCAGCAAGAAGTAAAACCATGTACTTACGCTGGGGGCTGCGCTGGGGGCTGCTTTGAGGAGTAGTTGCCAGGTCCGTCAAGGTGGTCTCAGACACGCCCCCTGCTGACACGGTGGGATCATCTGCGATGACAATCACCGAGGCCTTGGCTCTCTTCGCCGCTCTCTGGGCCAGCGTCCTGAAAAGGAATGGATTCAGATCGAAGCAAGTCAGATACAGGACGAAAGCAACAAGATTGAAGAACTACGAGGACAGCAGGAAATCTTACTCTTCTTCTTCCTCGTCGGAGCTGAGCGCGGAAAGATCGAAGTCCGGCTCGCCTCCGGTGTGACGAGGCGGAGGAGTAGGCTCCCTTGCCCGCTTGGCAGGAGCAGCAGCGGTGGACCAGGAAGACCCCGCTCCAGTTGCCGCAGCGGCGTGAGGCGCTCCCGCGGCAACGGTGCTTGCCGCGGTAGAGCGTGTCGTGCGGCTCGGCAGCTGTTGACCCGTCTGCCGCCTCGCTACGTCCCCGGCCTTGCGGAGGCGCCTTCTTGGTGCAGCCGGGGGCTCCCCTTGCAGCAAGTTGTCTGAAGGTTCGGGCTCTTCCTTGCCGGTCTCGCTCGGCTCAGCTTCAGGGCCGGCAAGATCTTCCTCGCCGGCAAACTCCTCGCGCTCGGCAAGGCTTGCTACCTCTGCCTCCTCCACGGTGAACTCGAACTCGCCCGCGGCAGCTGCTGCCACAGCCTCTTCCGTCCTAGTGGCGATGCGCTGCAACTCCGCGTCGGTAGTGTCACGGGTGAGGCTCTTCTGCTCGTCGGCGCGGATCGGCACTTCCTCCAGGCTGTCAAAGAACGCCCGCACGACGTCATCCGCAGGCTCTTGCCAAGTTGGGGCGATTCCGTGCGAATCGCACAACGGCATCATCGCGCGGATCCGGTCGAGCGAAGAATTGTTGCACAACGGAACAACGCTCCTCGGCAACATGAATGGATGCTGAGGATCGCGTTTGAACAGCTCCAGGAGCATCGCATCCAGCTCCAGGACGGTGAAGTTGAAATTGAGGCCCGGGCGCAACCTCATGATATCCCTCGAGTTCTTAAACTCCCAGGCGGGTCTCCCTCTCTCCTGCAGGGGGGCGATGCGGCGACGAAGGAAATCTGCACCAACGGCGCCTACAGTGAGCCCGGCAAGCCTGAGGCGAAGGATTCGGGTGACGGCGATCTTCAGCCTGTCGTCTTCCGGGGCCACGTTGCTCCAATCGTTGCCGCATACTATTGGGGCTTGGCGCACGGCAGTGAACGGCTGCGGGTTCTCCTCGACGATCCAGCACCACTCCATTCTCCACTCCTCCCATTTGCTGCGAAGCTCTCCCTCCAGATAAGCTTCTTTCTTGCCGACCCTCGAGATCCAGGCGATTCCTCCGGCAAGGGGCTCTCCTCTCTCGACCCGAGGCATGAAGAAGTGGCGGAAAAGGGCTACGTTTGGGTGGACTCCGACAAAGTTTTCGCACAAATGTGCGAAAACTGCCATGGTCAGAACGGCATTGGGGGTGAAATCAAGGAGGCGGAGCCCATAGGTGTTCATAATGTCGCAGAAGAATTCCGAGAAGAGCGGGCAGAGCCCGCAATAGAAGAACAGCACGAAGAAGGGGTACCCGTTTGGAGCCAGCTCCGAAGCAGCGGCCGGGAGTACCCTCGTACGCGGATGCGCTCGCGTCTCCGTCGACCAGAAGAGGTAATAGTACTCCCTCAGCTCCTTGGTGCCGAGCTGAGGGGGGAAGATGGCCCGCTCCTTCCGCAGCGCCGCAAGCCGCTGTGCCTCGGCCGACTTCACGCCCTTCCCCTTGTCGGCTTTCGGAGCCATGGCGGGGGTGGCGGGGGAGATCGACGGCGTTGGTGGTGCTGGTGGCGACGGGGGGCGGAGCGCTGCTCTCTTTCTGCTTCGAGAAGAAGGGGGGAGCGGCGGAGATTTTTGGAGTTGGAGCAACAAGCGGCGAGATGGGCGAACTACCCATGTTTCCCCTGCTTATAAAGAGGGAGGGGCGGACGTTTCGCCCTTCCGAATAAAGAAACCACCCACGATCTCTCCCACGATGCCGCATTCGACGCGTGCCGTTGGGGAGGGCGCGGTGGATACGGAGTAAGATACGGCGTGGCCTAGGCCGCGTGTGCCCATGCCCTGTTTTGGGCCTGGCCCAACAGCGCTCGGCACCGTGTGTGGCCCAGGCCCAGGGGCTCCTGTCGGTGTACTAGAGTAGGGGTACCCTAGTGCCCCGAACTTGTGCACGGGCAGCTGTAGCGCCCCGCGGCAAGGGCTTGCCGGGTGACCGCCAAGGTACTCCGTGGCTCCTTTGGAGCCATTCAAGAACAAAGTATTCAAGTCAAGAAGACAAGGCCCTGGCAAGAGGAGCTTGCAGGGAAGGCCAACCGAGGCATCTCAAGGAACTTGCCACGACGCACCACGCGTCCCGGCAAGGCCCGGTGAGCGACAAGCTTCCGGGCGCGACAAGACAACGATCGCGGCAAGACGCTTGCCGCGGCAAGCGGCCACTCTGTGCCCACGCTCCAGCGCATCCACCAACGTGTCATCCTGGGGGCCTTTCCAGGCACGCGTGGCGGAAGGCTGTGCAGCCAGCACTGCACGGTGGCATGCGATGCTGACAAGATCGCCATCGTGGCAGGCGGTGGCGCCCCTGACGGTCCTTTTCTGCACTGTTTTGGTGACACAGACGGGCATTTAATGCCCTTGTCCCCTGCCATCAGGGTTAGGTAGAGTACACTGTACAAGTACCTGTACCAGCCACCTCTCTTTTTACGTTTTTACCCTTGTTTACGCTGCCACCTGTCGGTGACCCCTTAAGCATATAAAAGGAGGCCCATGCGCAACGTAGAGGGGGTTCGGATCATTTCGAAGCCAGAAAAACACTTAGCTCTCTGGGAAAAGAACACAATACAATCAGACAAGCAGCAGTAGGAGTATTATCTCTCCGGAGAGCTTTGAAGCTGGGTAAACTGCTCGTGTGCCTCGCCTCGATCTGCTCTTC
>NC_041387.1:39818542-39821593 GCF_002162155.2 Triticum dicoccoides | reverse complement strand
CGCCGGTCTCATGAGCGCCTGTCAGCATGAAGTAAAACCATGTACTTACGCTGGGGGCTGCGCTGGGGGCTGCTTTGGGGAGTAGTTGCCAGGTCTGTCAAGGTGGTCTCAGACACGCCCCCTGCTGACACGGTGGGATCATCTTCGATGACAATCACCGAGGCCTTGGCTCTCTTCGCCGCCCTCTGGGCCAGCGTCCTGAAAAGGAATGAATTCAGATCGAAGCAAGTCAGATACAGGAGGAAAGCAACAAGACTGAAGAACTACGAGGACAGCAGGAAATCTTACTCTTCTTCTACCTCGTCGGAGCTGAGCGCGGAAAGATCGAAGTCCGGCTCGCCTCCGGTGCGATGAGGCGGAGGAGTAGGCTCCCTTGCCCGCTTGGCAGGAGTAGCAGCGGTGGACCGGGAAGACCCCGCTCCAGTTGCCGCAGCGGCGTGAGGCGCTCCCGCGGCAACGGTGCTTGCCGCGGTAGAGCGTGTCGCGCGGCTCGGCGGCTGTTGACCCGTCTGCTGCCCCTCTACGTTCCCGGCCTTGCGGAGACGCCTTCTTGGTGCAGCCGGGGGCTCCCCTTGCAGCAAGCTATCTGAAGGTTCGGGCTCTTCCTCGCCGGGCTCGCTCGGCTCAGCTTCAGGGCCGGCAAGATCTTCCTCGACGGCAAACTCCTCGCGCTCGGCAAGGCTTGCCGCCTCTGCTGCCTCTGCCTCCTCCACGGTGAACCCGAACTCGCCCGCGGCAGCTGCTGCCGTAGCCTCTTCCGTCCTAGTGGCGATGCGCTGCAGCTCCGCGTCGGTAGTGTCACGGGTGAGGCTCTTCTGCTCGTCGGCGCGGATCGGCACTTCCTCCAGGCTGTCGAAGAACGCCCGCACGACGTCATCCGTAGGCTCTTGCCAAGTTGGGGCGATTCTGTGCGAATCGCACAACGGCATCATCGCGCGGATCCGGTCGAGCGAAGAACTGTTGCACAACGGAACAACGCTCCTCGGCAACATGAATGGATGCTGAGGATCGCGTTTGAACAGCTCCAGGAGCATCGCATCTAGCTCCAGGACGGTGAAGTTGATATTGAGACCCGGGCGCAACCTCATGATATCCGCCGAGTTCTTAAACTCCCAGGCGGGTCTCCCTCTCTCCTGCAGGGGGGCGATGCGGCAACGAAGGAAATCTGCGCCAACGGCGCCTACAGTGAGCCCCGCAAGCCTGAGGCGAAGGATTCGGGTGACGGCGATCTTCAGCCTGTCGTCTTCCGGGGCCACGTTGCTCCAATCGTTGCCGCGTACTATTGGGGCTTGGCGCACGGCAGTGAACGGCTGCGGGTTCTCCTCGACGATCCAGCACCACTTCGCTCTCCACTCCTCCCATTTGCTACGAAGCTCTCCCTCCAGATAAGCTTCTTTCTTGCCGACCCTCGAGATCCAGGCGATTCCTCCGGCAAGGGGCTCTCCTCTCTCGACCCGAGGCATGAAGAAGTGGCGGAAAAGGGCTACGTTTGGGTGGACTCCGACAAAGTTTTCGCACAAATGTGCGAAAACTGCCATGGTCAGAACGGCATTTGGGGTGAAATCAAGGAGGCGGAGCCCATAGGTGTTCATAATGTCGCAGAAGAATTCCGAGAAGGGCGGGCAGAGCCCGCAATAGAAGAACAGCGCGAAGAAGGGGTACCCGTTTGGAGCCAGCTCCGAAGCAGCGGCCGGGAGTACCCTCGTACGCGGATGCGCTCGCGTCTCCGTCGACCAGAAGAGGTAATAGTACTCCCTCAGCTCCTTGGCGCCGAGCTGAGGGGGGAAGATGGCCCGCTCCTTCCGCAGCGCCGCGAGCCGCTGCGCCTCGGCCGACTTCACACCCTTCCCCTTGTCGGCTTTCGGAGCCATGGCGGGGGTGGCGGGGGAGATCGACGGCGTTGGTGGTGCTGGTGGCGACGGGGGGCGGAGCGCTGCTCTCTTTCTGCTTCGAGAAGATGGGGGGAGCGGCGGAGATTTTTGGAGTTGGAGCAACAAGCGGTGAGATGGGCAAACTGCCCCTATTTCCCCTGCTTATAAAGAGGGAGGGGCGAACGTTTCGCCCTTTCGAATAAAGAAACCACCCACCATCTCTCCCACGACGCCGCATTCGACGCGTGCCGTTGGGGAGGGCGCGGTGGATATGGAATAAGATACGGCATGGCCCAGGCCGCGTGTGCCCGTGCCCTGTTTTGGGCCTGGCCCAACAGCGCTCGGCACCGTGTGTAGCCCAGGCCCGGGGGCTCCTGTCGGTGTACTAGAGTAGGGGTACCCTAGTGCCCCGAACTTGTGCACGGGCAGCTGCAGCGCCCCACGGCAAGGGCTTGCCGGGTGACCGCCAAGGTACTCCGTGGCTCCTTTGGAGCCATTCAAGAACAAAGTATTCAAGTCAAGAAGACAAGGCCCCGGCAAGAGGAGCTTGCCGGGAAGGCCAACCGAGGCATCTCAATGAACTTGCCACGACGCACCACGCGTCCCGGCAAGGCCCGATGAGCGACAAGCTTCCGGGCGCGACAAGACAACGACCGCGGCAAGACACTTGCCGCAGCAAGCGGCCACTCTGTGCCAACGCTCCAGCGCATCCACCAACGTGTCATCCTGGGGGCCTTTCCAGGCACGCGTGGCGGAAGGCTGTGCAGCCAGCACTGCGCGGTGGCATGCGATGCTGACAAGATCGCCATCGTGGCAGGCGGTGGCGCCCCTGACGGTCCTTTTCTGCACTGTTTTGGCGACACAGAAGGGCATTTAATGCCCTTGTCCCCTGCCGTCAGGGTTAGGTAGAGTACACTGTACAAGTAGTTGTACCAGCCACTTCTCTTTTTACGTTTTTACCCTTGTTTATGCTGCCACCTGTCGGTGACCCCTTAAGCATATAAAAGGAGGCCCATGCGCAACGTAGAGGGGGTTCGGATCATTTCGAAGCCAGAAAAACACTTAGCTCTCTGGGGCAAGAACACAATACAATCAGACAAGCAGCAGTAGGAGTATTATCTCTCCGGAGAGCTCCGAAGCTGGGTAAACTGCTCGTGTGCCTCGCCTCGATCTGCTCTTC
>NC_041387.1:39790068-39818129 GCF_002162155.2 Triticum dicoccoides | reverse complement strand
TCCGCTGGTCCCATAGGTGTTCGTGGATCAGTTTCCCCGACACCATGCCTTGATCCAGCAAGGAGAGAGGGAGAGGTTGAGGAAGACTCCATACAACAGCAGCACAACGCCGTGGTGGTGGTGGAGGAGCGTGGTGATCCAGCAGGGCTTCGCCAAGCACCGCGAGATATGAGGAGAAAGAGAGGTAGGGCTGCGCCAACAAGAGAAGAAACTTGTGTGTTGGGCTGCTCCTATGCCTCCACTATATATAGGGGGAGAGGGGGCTGCGCCCCCACCTAGGTTTCCACCCCTAGGGGCGGCGGCCAGCCCTAGATCCCATCTAGTGGGCGGCCAAGGGGGGGAGAGGGGGAAACTTGCCCCCCAAGCAAGGTGGGGCGCCCCCTCCCACACTTGGCCCATTCTGCCCTCCGGGGATGGTGTCCCCACTTAGTGGACCCCCAGGACCCTCCTGGTGGTCCCGGTACGTTACCGATAAAACCCGAAACTTTTCCGGTGACCAAAACAGGACTTCCCATATATAAATCTTTACCTCCGGACCATTCCAGAACTCCTCGTAACGTCCGGGATCTCATCCGGGACTCCGAACAACATTCGGTAACCACATACAAACTTCCTTTATAACCCTAGCGTCATCGAACCTTAAGTGTGTAGACCCTATGGGTTCAGGAACCATGCAGACATGACCGAGACAGCTCTTTGGCAATAACCAATAGCGGGATGTGGATACCCATGTTGGCTCCCACATGTTCCACGATGATCTCATCGGATGAACAATGATGTCGAGGATTCGATCAATCCCGTATACAATTCCCTTTGTCTAGCGGTATTGTACTTGCCCGAGATTCGATCGTCGGTATCCCGATACCTTGTTCAATCTCGTTACCGGCAAGTCTCTTTACTCGTTCCGTAACACATCATCCCGTGATCAACCCCTTGGTCACATTGTGCACATTATGATGATGTCCTACCGAGTGGGCCCAGAGATACCTCTCCGTTTACATGGAGTGACAAATCCCAGTCTCGATTCGTGCCAACCCAACAGACACTTTGGGAGATACCCATAGTGCACCTTTATAGCCACCCAGTTACGTTGTGACGTTTGGTGCACCCAAAGCATTCCTACGGTATCCGGGAGTTGCACAATCTCATGGTCTAAGGAAATGATACTTGACATTAGAAAAGCTTTAGTATACGAACTACGATCTTTGTGCTAGGCTTAGGATTGGGTCTTCTCCATCACATCATTCTCCAAATGATGTGATCCCATTATCAACGACATCCAATGTCCATGGTTAGGAAACCGTAACCATCTATCGATCAATGAGCTAGTCAACTAGAGGCTTACTAGGGACATGGTGTTGTCTATGTACCCACACATGTATCTGAGTTTCCTATCAATACAATTATAGCATGGATAATAAATGATTATCGTGAACAAGGAAATATAATAATAACTAATTTATTATTGCCTCTAGGGCATATTTCGAACAGCACCATTCTGAGAAAGAAGCAACTTGGGAAAGGGAGGATCATCTTTGACTCGAGTATCCCGCCTTCTTTCCGGAGGATCCTAAATCTCAGGACGAGATTTTTCTGAGTGGGGGTGAGTTGTCACACCCTAGCTAGTTCATGCATTAGAGTGTTGCATCATGTTTATGTTTCATCAGAAACTTTAAATTGGGATGACAGAACCCCCAGCCCCCCTGAAACCAACTAGGGTTTACTAAAAATATTTTCAATGAACCTGAAATGCCATTCTAAAATGTCCATCATTTTTGTCTTAGGTTAGAACCTCTGGCCAAATTGGTTCACATTTTTCTAGGACACATAAGGTCACTGGATTAAATCATTAGCTATTTGAGTTTGGGCATTTAAATCATGTAAAATATTTTAAATTCTCAAATAATTCTAGAAATAAGTGTGGGCTGTTGGAAATATTCTAAACAAAGCCCCTAATTATTTTCAGGATTTTTGGAAATGCCTAGGTATTTTTAATAAAGTCACACAGTTACAGAAAAAAATAGAAAAACAATTAAAATGAAGAGAGAGAGAGAGAGAGAGAGAGAGAGAGAGAGAGAGAGAGAGAAAGGCCACAAACCACTTACTTGCACTAGGCCGGCCCACCTGGCCTGTGCCAGTCACCACCCACCTCTGCCAGTAGGCAGAGGAGGGACACCGCAACGCCGCCGAGCTCGCCACGCCACCTCCCTGCCTGCCTGCGTCGCCCGTGCCACCGCAGCGCCTCGAAGGGCCTTATCGGCGCTGCCCCGAGCCCCTGGACACCTCATTCACCCCCTACTCCTCTCTCTCGCCCTCTCCTCGCCATGGCCAATGCAGCCGCGCCCACGCCGTCTGATACGTCTCCAACGTATCTACTTTTCCAAACACTTTTGCCCTTGTTTTGGACTCTAACTTGCATGATTTGAATGAAACTAACCCGGACTGACGCTGTTTTCAGCAGAACTTCCATGATGTTGTTTTATGTGTAGAAAAGAAAAGTTCTCGGAATGTACTGAAAATCCACGGAGGCACTTTTTGGAATTAATAAGAATTTCTGGGCGAAAGAAATACACCAGGGGGCCCACAGGCTGTCCATGAGACAGGGGGCGCCCCCCCCCCAGGGCGCGCCCCCTTATCTCGTGGGCCCCCTGGACCTCCATCGACCTCAATGCCAACTCCATATATTCACGTTCGGGGAGAAAAAAATCAGAGAGAAAGTTTCATCGCGTTTTACGACACGGAGCTGTCGCCAAGCCCTAATCTCTCTCGGGAGGGCTGATCTGGAGTCCGTTTGGGGCTCCGGAGAGGGGGATTCGTCGCCATCGTCGTCATCAACCATCCTCCATCACCAATTTCATGATGCTCACCGCCATGCGTGAGTAATTCTATCGTAGGCTTGCTGGACGGTGATGAGTTGGATGAGATTTACCATGTAATCAAGTTAGTTTTGTTAGGGTTTGATCCCTAGTATCCACTATGTTCTGCGATTGATGTTGCTATGACTTTGCTATGCTTAATGCTTGTCACTAGGGCCCGAGTGCCATGATTTCAGATCTGAACCTATTATGTTTTCATGAATATATGTGTGTTCTTGATCCTATCTTGCAAGTCTATAGTCACCTATTATGTGTTATGATCCGACAACCCCGAAGTGACAATAATCGGGATACTTCTCGGTGATGACCATAGTTTGAGGAGTTCATGCATTCATTATGGGCTAATGCTTTGTTCCGGTTCTCAATTAAAAGGAGGCCTTAATATCCCTTAGTTTCCGCTAGGACCCCGCTGCCACGAGAGGGTAGGACAAAAGATGTCATGCAAGTTCTTTTCCATAAGCACGTATGACTATTTACGGAATACATGCCTAGATTACACTGATGAACTGGAGCTAGTTCTGTGTCACCCTATGTTATAGCTATTACATGAGGAATCGCATCCGACATAATTATCCATCACTTATCCATTGTCTACGATCTTTGCACATATTGTTCTTCGCTTATTTACTTTTCCGTTGCTACTGTTACAACTACTACAAAAACCCAAAAACATTTATCTTTACTTTTGCTACCGTTACCATTTTTATCATACCACTTTTGCTACTAAATACTTTGCTGCAGATACTAAGTTATCCAGGTGTGGTTGAATTGACAACTCAACTGCTAATACTCAAGAATATTCTTTGGCTCCCCTTGTGTCGAATCAATAAATTTGGGTTGAATACTTTACCCTCGAAAGCTGTTGCGATCCCCTAGACTTGTGGGTTATCAAGACTAATTTCTGGCGCCGTTGCTGGGGAGCATAGCTCTATTCTCTGAGTCACTTGGGATTTATATGTGTTGATCACTATGAAGAACTTGAAAGACGACCGAACTACTATTTTGCCCTCAACTACGAGGGGAGGTAAGGAACTGCCATCAAGCTCTGCACTAGATTCTCCTTCCATTATTAGTAGGCTTTGTGACACCTAAACCTGCTACTGCTATGAATTCTGATATGTCGCATGTTATTGATGATGCCACTTCTGCTATGCATGATGAAACTACTTCTGTGCGTGATACTGCTTTGCCATTAGGTGAATTTCTCGATGAACAACTTGCTAGAGTTAGGGGGAATGAAAATATTGAAGATGCTATTATTGATGATAGTGATGATGAAGGTTCCCCCAATGATTATGTATTACCTGTTGTTCCTAAGTGTTATGTTATGAATGAAGAAGCTGCTAGGGAAATCTTTGCTTGCAATGATAGATATGATCTTAAGAAATTATTAGCTAAATGGAAGCAGCAGTCTCTTAATTCTAGAATGAAACTCGATCCTGCTTTTGCTACTTCACCTATCTGTGTTACTGATAAGGATTATGAATTCTCTGTTGATCCTGAAATTATTACTTTAGTTGAATCTGATCCTTTTTATGGCCTTGAATCTGACACTGTTGTGGCACATCTTACCAAGTTAAATGATATAGCCACCCTGTTTACTAATGATGAGAAGTCTTGCTATTACTATATCCTTAAGATATTTCCATTCTCATTAAAGGGTGATGCTAAGACTTGGTATAATTCTCTTGCTCCTGGTTGTGTGCGTAGTCCCCAGGATATGATTTATTACTTCTTTGCTAAATATTTCCCTGCTCATGAGAAACAAGCTGCCTTGCGTGAAATATATAATTTTGTGCAAATCAAAGAAGAGAGTCTCCCACAAGCTTGGGGGAGGCTTCTCCAGTTACTTAATGCCTTGCCTGATCATCCTCTCAAGAAAAATGAAATACTTGATATCATTTATAATGGAATAACCGATGCTTCCAAGGACTACTTGGATAGTTGTGCTGGTTGTGTTTTCAGGGAAAGAACCGTCGACAAAGCTGAAATATTATTGAATAATATGTTGACTAATGAAAATAAATGGACTCTTCCTGAGCCAATTCCTGAAGCAATTCCTGAACCAATTGAGACAACTCCTGAGCCTATTCCTAAACCCAATCCAAAGAAGAGAGGTGTTTTATTTCTTAGTCCTGAAGATATGCAAGAGGCAAAGAAATCAATGAAAGAAAAAGGTATTAAAGTTGAAGATGTTAAGAATTTACCTCCTATTGAAGAAATACATGGTCTTAATATACCGCCTGAAGAACCACATTGTCTTGATAACCCGACACAGGTAGTAAAGGTAAATTCTCTCTATAGATACGATAAAGTTGAAATCCCCTCTACTAAACTTCATAGCGCATGCTTAGATGAATTTGATGACTTTATGGCTAGACAAGAAAGTTTTAATGCTTATGTTGGTAGAGAGTTAAAGAATAATGCTTTCGAGATAGGACGTGTAAGTGATAATCTGGCTAAAGTTAAAGATGAACTTCACCTCGTTAGCAAATATGCTTCTATGGTTGCTACTCAAGCCGAGCAAGTACTTAAAGCTCAAAATGATTTGCTTGAGGAATTAAATAATAAAAATGACTTTGTTGTTAGAGTGGCTACTAGAACTGGTAGAATGACTCAGGAACCTTTGTATCCTGAAGGCCACCCTAAGAGAATCGAGCAAGATTCTCAGAGAAATAATTTAGAGGCACCTAGTTCTTCTAAAAAGAAGAAAAAGAAAAACGATAGAACTTTGCATGCTTCTAGTGAACCTACTGTAGACACTCCTGAGAATCCCAATGATATTTCTATCTCTGATGCTGAAACTCAATCAGGTGATGAACATGAACCTAGTGATAATGTTAATGATAATGTTCATGTTGATGCTCAACCTAGCAAAAACAATGATGTAGAGATTGAACCTGTTGTTGATCTTGATGACCCACAATCAAAGAATCAACGTTATGATAAGAGAGATTTTGTTGCTAGGAAGCACGGTAAAGAAAGAGAACCATGGGTTCAGAAACCCATGCCCTTTCCTCCTAAACCATCCAAGTCAAAGGATGATGAGGATTTTGAGCGCTTTGCTGAAATGATTAGACCTATTTTCTTACGTATGCACTTAACTGATATGCTGAAAGTGAATCCTTATGCTAAGTATATGAAGGATATCATTACAAATAAAAGAAAGATACCGGAAGCTGAAATTTCCACCATGCTTGCTAATTACACTTTTAAGGGTGGAATACCAAAGAAACTTGGAGATCCGGGTGTACCAACTATACCATGCTCTATTAAAAGAAATTATGTTAGAACTGTTTTATGTGATCTTGGAGCCGGTGTTAGTGTTATGCCTCTCTCTTTATATCGTAGACTTGAATTGAATAAGTTGACACCTACTGAAATATCTTTGCAAATGGCTGATAAATCAACTACTATACCTGTCGGTATTTGTGAGGATGTGCCTGTTGTGGTTGCAAATGTCACTATCTTAACGGACTTTGTTATTCTTGATATTCCCGATGACGATAGTATGTCTATTATCCTTGGTAGACCTTTTCTTAATACTGCAGGGCTGTTATTGATTGCAACAAAGGCAATGTCACTTTTCATGTTAATGGTAATCAGCATATGGTACACTTTCCGAGGAAACGATCTCAAGTTCATAGCATCAATTCTATTGGACAAGTTCCAACTATTATTATTGGAGGTTTTGAATTTCCTCTCCCTACTGTCAAGAAAAAGTATGATATTCTTATTTTTGGGGATTTTCATATCCCCGTTGAGGTAACTTAGTGTTATTCGAAATTTCTCCGGTTCCGTGTTATTCGGAATGAGTTTGTTAACAAGACTTGATCAACCTTGTTAGTGGATTCATTTTGATGATCACGAGATGGATGAAACTAGAAGGCACAACCTTCTGTACCCTCTTTTTACTTTCTGTTATTTAGTTTAAACAAAGCAAAAAATAGTATTATCCGTCTGTTTTCTGAATTATCCATGCATTAAAAAATAGTCCAAAAATAAAAGTGCTCCAAATGCCCTGCAAATTTAGTATGATTTTTCTGGAATATTTGAGGATTTTAGGCACTGAAAACACTGCAGGAGGCGCAAGCACCAGGCCACGAGAGTGCAGGGCGCCCCCCCCTATAGGGCGCGCCCCCCTATCTCGTGGGCCCCTGGTGGCCCCCCTCCACTTATGCCATCACCCACACACTTCATCTTCTACCCAAAAAATCCCCATCCAGCTCAAGCACGAGTTCTAGCTCGTTTTGCTGCGATTTTTGATCTCTTAGCTCAAAGCTCCATTCACAAAACTGCTTTGGGAGATTGTTGCTTGGTATGTGACTCCTCCATTAGTCTAATTAGTTTTTGTTCTAGTGCTTTATTCATTGCAAATTTTTGCTGCTTAGGTGACCATGTTCTTGAGCTTGCATGTTAAATTTTTGAGGTCTCGAGCAATTCCAATGCATGATATAGGCTCTAGGCACTTGTAGGAGTAGTTGCTATCAATCTTGTTTAGTTTTGTTCACTTTTATTTTGAAGTTACTAAAATTTCAGAAATTTTCAGAAAAAGAATTATGCTTAGAAGAATATACCAAGGTGGTTCCTCAGCAAAGAAAGGGCCAAGGATTGCTATACGTGAGCAAGATGTTGAATTGCCGAGGGACGCAAATGTACGGACTTGTGAGTGGCCATCCGATGATTTTATAGTCGAAGCAGGCTTCAAGGAGGAATTTGACGCGTATGTGCGTAATGCCGAGTTGGAGGAGTTCTTACAAGATAAGTGTCCTCAGTACTATCAATTGGCTGATTCCTTTGTGCGGAGGTTCCAATATAACTGTACGCGTAATTCTCCTAGTGTCATGTTTGATATTTATGATACATCTTATACCATGGATTTAGAGGATTTCACAACTGCTTGCAAACTCCCGCGGTGGGGTAATATTAATGATCCTCGCAAATCTGAATTTAGAGATTTTCTTGCTAGTATTACTGTGGGAGAATCTAGGGACATAGCACAAGCTACCATAGGGAGCATTCATTTTCCTGCTATACATTATTTTGCTCTCTTTATTGGTAGATACATTAACGGTAAGGACGAAGCATGTCACATGTGTGTCCCTGATCTTTGTGTCCTCAAGAGTGCTGTGTCAGGTTATAAAGGTTATAACCTAGGGGCAATAGTTGCACGTAGGTTGCAGAATAATAGTAGAAAGGGAGATTTATTTGGAGGAATTTATGCAACCCGTGTGGCTAATTATCTTAATATAGCCTCATGAGAGGGGGATATTATTTTAACTCCTATTTATTTGGATAAAGAAGCTATGTTCAATCATCATTTTCTTGAGAGGAATGAACAATTCCTCCATTATCGACTAATCTATGACAGACGCAATGTCGTCCCTGTTACTCTTCCTGTTCCCTGCCTTTTTGATTATCAGGCAAAAGGAAGATATATTGTCACCAGGCAGGAAGCAGCTGAATATGAGAGGGGAGTGGAGGCAGCTCGCCAACACGCTGCAGCTCAGGAGGCGGTTGCCGCTGCATCTCAGTACAACCCCGGTTTCACTTATGGATATCAGCCAGGAGATCCTTGGTACTAGACCAACTTAGGCCAAAAGCCTAAGCTTGGGGGAGTACGTATTTCTCACCGACTTTACATTCATGTTCACACACTAGTCGTCGGTGCTCATACTCTTTCATTGTATTATCCATGTTAGTTTAAATTTCTTTTTCTAGTTTTCTTCTTGTGTGTTTGATAAACCTTAAGAAAAAACCAAAAAAATAGTTAGTTTATGCTTGTAGTAGAAATTAAAATAAAAACCCAAAAAGATTTCTATTTCTTCTTCTTACTTGTTGGGAGCTCTCCCGTGTAAATAGTTTTATTTTCTTTTCTTTCCTTTGGGGGTCGAGAAGACCATATTGAAAATGCTTAGTGGCTCTTATATGCATGATTGTTTATTTAACTTAGGGCCCATATTACCTTCTCTTCTCTCTTGAGTTGAATGCCTGCAGATTCCAGCTTAGTCCAATGCACGTGCACTCTTATTATTATACACATCGTTCGGTCGTGCAAGTGAAAGGCAATAATGATGTATATGATGGACTTATTGGGATGAGAAAAGCTGGTATGAACTCGACCTCTCTTGTTTTTGTAAATATGATGAGTTCATCGTTTCTGAGTTAGCTATTATGAAGTAAACATATTTGCAATGACATTTAGAGATTATAGTTGCTTGTGCCATGCTTGATTAGCTATGAGTTATAATGGTTTACCTTGCGTGCCAACATGCTATTAGAATGATTATGATGTGGTATGATGGGATGGTATCCTCCTTTAAATGAATTGAGTGACTCGACTTGGCACATGTTCACGCATGTAGTTGAATCAAATCAACATAGCCTTCACGATATTTATGTTCATGGTGGATTATATCCTACTCATGCTTGTATTCGGTGTGAATTCATTTTAGTGCATGTTTACGACTGTTGTCGCTCTCTCAGTTGGTTACTTCCCAGTCTTTTGCTAGCCTTCACCTGTACTAAGCGGGAATACTGCTTGTGCATCCAAACTCCTTAAACCCCAAAACTGTTCCATATGAGTCCACTATCCTACCTATATGCGGTATTTACCTACCGTTCCAAGTAAATTTGTATGTGCCAAACTCCAAACCTTCAAATGAAATTCTGTTTTATATGCTCGAGCAGCTCATGTTTCAACTAGGGCTGCCTATATCTTCCATGCTAGGTGGGTTATTCTCAAGAGGAGTGGACTCCGCTCCTCATTCACGAGAAAGGGACGGTAACCGGGATGCCTAGTCCCATGATCCAAAAAGATCAAAGCAAATCAAAATAATTAAACAAAACTCCCCCAGGGTTGTTGTTAGTTGGAGGCACTCGTTGTTTCGAGCAAGCCATGGATTGATGCTTGTTGGTGGTTGGGGGAGTATAAACCTTTACCATTCTGTTTGGGAACTGCCTATAATGCATGTAGTATGGAAGATACAGCCATCTCATAGTTGTTGCATTTACAGCAAAAGTATGCCGCTCAAAATGTTATTCAATCTTTATTTTAAAATCGAGCTCTGGCACCTCTACAAATCCCTGCTTCCCTCTGCGAAGGGCCTATCTATTTACTTTTATGTTGAGTCATCACCCTTCTTATTAAAAGCACCCGCTGGAGAGCACACTGTCATTTGCATTCATTATTATTGGTTTATATTGGGTATGACTTGACTGGATCTCTTTTACCATGAATTACAATGTTTAGTCGGTCCTTGATCTTTAAAGGTGCTCTGCATTTATGTTTTGCGGTCTCAGAAAGGGCTAGCGAGATACCATTTTGTTATATCATGTTATAATTATTTTGAGAAAGTGTTGTTATCCGAGTTTTATTATTATGGCTTGCTAGCTGACTATGTTATTGATATGAGTAACTGTGAGAGCTAAGTGTTATTGTGAGTATGGTTAGTTCATAATATTTGCTGAAACTTGAATGCTGGCTTTTCATGTTTACAAGAACAAGAGCAAATAGAGTTTGTAAAAGTTTTTCTTTATCACTTTCAGTTTATCAACTGAATTGCTTGAGGACAAGCAAAGGTTTAAGCTTGGGGAAGTTGATACGACTCCAACGTATCTACTTTTCCAAACACTTTTGCCCTTGTTTTGGACTCTAACTTGCATGATTTGAATGAAACTAACCCGGACTGACGTTGTTTTCAGCAGAACTGCCATGATGTTGTTTTATGTGTAGAAAACAAAAGTTCTCAGAATGTCCTGAAAATCCACGGAGGTACTTTTTGGAATTAATAAGAATTTTTGGGCGAAAGAAATACACCAGGGGGCCCACAAGCTGTCCATGAGACAGGCCCCCACCTAGGGCGCGCCCCCCTATCTCGTGGGCCCCCTGGACCTCCACCGGCCTCAACTCCAACTCCATATATTCACGTTCGGGGAGAAAAAAATTAGAGAGAAAGTTTCATCGCGTTTTACGACATGGAGCCGCCGCCAAGCCCTAATCTCTCTCGGGAGGGCTGATCTGGAGTCCGTTCGGGGCTCCGGAGAGGGGGGTTCGTCGATGTCGTCATCATCAACCATACTCCATCACCATTTTCATGATGCTCACCGCCGTGCGTGAGTAATTCCATCGTAGGCTTGCTGGACGGTGATGGGTTGGATGAGATTTACCATGTTATCAAGTTAGTTTTGTTAGGGTTTGATCCCTAGTATCCACTATGTTCTAAGATTGATGTTGCTATGACTTTTCTATGCTTAATGCTTGTCACTAGGGCCCGAGTGCCATGATTTCCGATCTGAATCTATTATGTTTTCATGAATATATGTGTGTTCTTGATCCTATCTTGCAAGTCTATAGTCACCTATTATGTGTTATGATCTGACAACCCCGAAGTGACAATAATCGGGATACTTCTCGGTGATGACCGTAGTTTGAGGAGTTCATGTATTCACTATGTGCTAATGCTTTGTTCCGGTTCTCTATTAAAAGGAGGCCTTAATATCCCTTAGTTTCCGCTAGGACCCCGCTGCCACGAGAGGGTAGGACAAAAGATGTCATGCAAGTTCTTTTCCATAAGCACGTATGACTATTTACGGAGTGCATGCCTACATTACATTGATGAACTGGGGCTAGTTCTGTGTCACCCTATGTTATAGCTATTACATGAGGAATCGCATCCGGCATAATTATCCATCACTGATCCATTGCCTACGAGCTTTTCACATATTCTTCTTCGCTTATTTACTTTTCCGTTGCTACTGTTACAACTACTACAAAAACCCAGAAACATTTATCTTTACTTTTGCTACCGTTACCATTATTATCATACCACTTTTGCTACTAAATACTTTGCCGCAGATACTAAGTTATCCAGGTGTGGTTGAATTGACAACTCAGCTGCTAATACTCAAGAATATTCTTTGGCTCCCCTTGTGTCGAATCAATAAATTTGGGTTGGATACTTTACCCTCGAAAGCTGTTGCGATCCCCTACACTTGTGGGTTATCACCGTCGTGAAGTCGCGCCCACCGTCATCCTCACGCCACCCCGCCGTGTCCACGAGCTCCACTATCGTCCGCTTCACCGAGCCAGCCGAGCCCCAAGCGCTCGAACGCTCTACACCGCCTCCACCGACCTCGCCTTCACCGCCCATCGCCGGAGATCCACTTCACCGTCACCGCTGCAGCAGCTCGTCCTCGACCTCACCGTCTGCTCCGCCGTGACCACCGTGAGGCCAGCTACCTCCCCATCCTCTCTATTCCTTCTCTCGAGCACTGTAGCAACCGCATGAAGCTCAATCGCATGCGCCGCCGCCGAGCTTTTCGCAAACGTGACTCCGGCCACGCGACGGCCTCGCCACCCTGCCCGTTAGCCTCACTGCATCCCAGGAGCCTACAGCACCACTCCACACACCTCGCCGTGCCTCCTAGCGACGAGCCCGAGCTCGCCCGAGCTCCGGCAGCCTCCAAGGTTGTCGCCGGTGACGTTTCCAGCCAACCCGAGCCCAACCACCGCCACCACTGGACGCGGCTCGTCCCCTGCTTCACGTAGATGCCCTCCGCTGCCCTTTTGGTCGCCGGAGCACGAAACCCGCACCTCTCCGCCATCCCTGGCCCTTCCGGCGACGAGCCCCGGGTCAACTCCGGCGAGTTTGACCCGGGTTGACCCCAGTTTGACCCACCCTGGGTCAATGACAGGTGGGGCCATGCCCTGCTAATTAACCTAGGATTAGGACTAACTAAATCTAGTTAGTATAATGACACTGACACGCGGGACCCACTGGTTAGGTTTGACCTGGACCGTCCCCGTTGACTGCTGACGTCACCTTGATGCAATGCTGACGCAATAACTCATTTACTGGATTTATTCTTATAAAGGAAATTCCAGAAAATGCTACAAACTTCAAAAATTCATAGAAATTAATCTGTAGCTCCAAATGCAAAGTGTTATATATGAAAAATGATCAGAAAAATCCAATCTATCCATCTGTACTAGTTTCATGCATGTTTAAGCAAGTTAACCTGTTGTTTAGTGCAGAACAGGATAAAGCACTATTAAAGGCCATATAAGAGCTTGGAACTGGAATCTTTGATTCAAAATGGTTCAAACCCATCTGGTCTTAGTTGCATTAGCCCAATACACTCATCTTGCCATGTATCATGCATGCATCATATCGTTGCACATTGTTTGGTGATGATTGTATATCGGTGCTCTCTGCGGCAGGTTCTGCCCCCGAAGTGTATCGCGAGTATCCAAACGAGGAACAATACCAGTCCACGGACCCGCAAGGCAAGCAACCAACCATTTGATCATATTGATACAAACCCATGTTCTTGCTTCTGCTCTCTTTTACTGCATTTAAGACAACGCATTTCAAACTGTTGTGTGCTACGGTAGTTGAACCCACTTCCTCTGCATGACCTGTCATTGCCACAGTAACTAGATGAAACTCACTAGCATGTGTAGGAGTTGATTGAGCCATGTGTATGTGTTTCCTACCTTTCTATGCCTGCTATGCTTAGAGTTGTGTCAGGTCTGGTTCATCCGGGTGATGGGCTAGAGTGAAAAGATCATGTCGGTAATGAGAGTGATGTGTTGAACACGATTTGGTAAAGGTATCGATGAGAGGCCATGTACGAGTACATGGTGGGTTATTTCATTGGAATCGTCCTTAAGCACTGAGATCTGTATGTGTGATTTAAGATTCAGCTACTACCATGCATTGGGCCTTGAAATATGACCTCGCTCGACTTCTTATCCACCCTAGTCCTCTGTCCAGGAGTTGCAAGTAGTTTCTGGTGTTTGTAGCTTACTGGAGGCCATGGGCAGCATTGACCCTCGGGGTGGGCTGTGATGCGGTAGGTACGTGGCACGGTGTACCGGATGCCCGTTTAGTATCTCGGGAACCCTGCACACATCGTTTGGGGCCGTATGTGGAAACCTCGGTCGGACTCCCTGCGGATGGAACCTGAATAGGCGATAAACCTGGACTAGAGACTTAGGTGTTTAGGTAGGTCGTGGTCTACACCCACGTCGGTTTTTGCTTGAAGCCTGCCGAGCACATGTCGTGTGCAGACGCTAAGTGGTGGACACATGTATGAAGAAGTACACCCCTGCAGGGTTAACATCATCTATTCGAATAGCCGTGTCCGCGATAAGGACTACTTGGTTGCCTATACAGTTCATAGACAAGTAAATGGATACTACTAAAAGCCTCAAGATAAGCGTGAGTGCCGAGGATGGCTCTTCCGTATGATGGCGGAGGTGGATCCTCGGTAGTGTATTGAAGTGGTGTGTGGTGGACTCGAGTGCACAAAGCAATTTCAAGTTGGTGTCTCGTAAGATAGCTTAGCCAAGAGTCAAAGCTAGCTTGCTGCAATAACCCCACCATCCCTTCTTGATAATGTGCATGTATGTAGGATCTGATGTAAGTCTTGCTGAGTACCTTTGTACTCATGTTTGCTCAATTTACGTTTTACAGAAGACGCTGCAACCCCTTCTGATGGGTTCTTCATAGACATCGATGTCGACGAGTAGGCTGAAGCCCAGGTGGTGATCCTGAGCTCACGATGGACCTTGTAGTGTAGTCAGGCTTTCTCAAGCCTCTTTTATTTTCTAGTTGTCTGTACTCAGACATGTTACTTCCGATGTTGGCTTGTATGTTTGTATGACCTGAATGCTGGGTCGTGTGACTCGTACTTGTGTGTATGATATGTATGGCTCTCTGAGCCTTTAAATAAACTACTTGAGTTGTAGAGTCATGTTGTGATGCCATGTTGTATTTGCACATATCGAGCATATTGTGTGTATGATTGAAATGCTTGGTATGTGTGGGATCTGACTATCTAGTTGTTTATCCTTGGTAGCCTCTCTTACCGGGAGATGTCTCCTAGTGCTTCCACTGAGCCCTGGTAGCTTGCTACTGCTCCGGAACACTTAGGCTGGTCGGCATGTGTCCTTCTTCGTTCCTGTGCCTGTCCCTACGGGGAAATGTCACGCGATGACTACCGGAGTCCTGTTAGCCCGCTACAGCCCGGTTTACTGGAGTCCTGCTGGCCCAGTGCTACAGCCCGGATTCACTCGCTGATGATCGACACGTTCGTTGTTCGGTCATGTATGCCTGTCCCTGTTAGTTAGAGCCACTTTGGGTTCACGACTAGCCATGTCAGCCCGGGCTCCCTGTCATATGGATGCTAGCGACACTATCATATACGTGTGCCAAAAGGCACAAACGGTCCCGGGTAAGGTAAGGCAACACCCGTGGGAATACCGTGCGTGAGGCCGCAAAGTGATATGAGGTCTTACATGTTAGATCGGTGTGGCATTGAGTCGGGGTCCTGACACTCTACGGCATATTTCCTTCATCTTGTTGCTAGAATATTCATCGATTGATCTTGGTGATGCATAGAAAATTTTGAATTTCTGCTACGTTCCCCAACATCAACCGCACCGTAAATGTGGATGAATCATCCCTTGTGCCGTTGTAATTCCATGATCCATCTATATGCCCGTACTTTATGTGGTGGCTTGCCACCACCGCTTACTGATGTGGATCAGGTCCTTTGTGGATCGGGTGGAAATAGTGTTGCCGGACGCCACGGTCATTCCCGGGTACCCCTTGCCTCGAGTTGTTGCCGAGGTGCTTGAACAATTCTTCTTGATATACACCTTGTCACTGATGTGGAATTTTAGCAAAGATATACATAGTCTTGATGAAGATCTGCAGCATACCACCACGGACTCGAGGGTGACGGTCTTAACAAATATCTACATACCACCATGGATCTCAAGGTGACGGTCTTGCGGAAGCGTTCACTTGGCATCCCTCCTAGAAAGGAGGATACCGTGGCCCATGTAGAGTTGGGTGATTGAACCCATTGGTCACGATACCAACAATAACGTACCTTATTACATCAGACAAAAGCTCAAATTTGAACCCTTAATATAGTACTCAAATCCTACTACACCAAAACTATAGCGAACCATCGAGGTGAAACTTTGATCTCTAGTCTAGTTTTGTCATCTTCTTCCATGATCACGTCGTTATTGGCTTCACCATCTTCATATTCGTCTTCGCCTCCAACATCCACATGTCATGGTCTCCCTCTGCACCATTATTATGCAATTCTAGAGCCACTTCTTGAAGGATTCCAACCCTTTGTTTCAGAGCTACTTTCCCTGTTGTTGTTGCGGACTTGCTCAGTGTCGGATGAAAGATGGGACGGTCGTTTTGCCTATGGGGAGCATATGCTCTTGGATGAATAGTAAATTCAAAATAAATGGTAAAACTTCGTTGGTGAAAAAGACTAAATCAAGTGTAACATTTGGTGTTTGACTTGTTTTTTTTTTGGACGGGTTAAAATGCTTAAACTTTCCACCTAAAAAATTGCAGGTAGCATTTGAGTGTTACAATGAACACATCTAGGTCCTATTGCCACCGACTTCCATAGAACAATCCCCCACCCTTGCATCGCTCGAGCGAACGGCTGGGGGCTAACCCTAGCCATTGGAGGCCTCGACCCCCTCTCTTCCTTCCCTTCCCCTCACCGCCATCGAAGTGCGCAGGTGGGCGAAGCCCTGCTGGTGTCAACGGCGGTGGGGTGGTGTCTCATCCGTGTTTGTAGGGAGCTAGCATGGGGCAGCTTCCGCGAGCGGTGGTGCGGCGCTAGTGGCTAACAGTTTTTTTCCCTAGCCCCTAGAGATTGCGTGGAGGGCTAAGGGGTTGCGGGCATCCTTGGGCAGCTTGGATGGCAATAGTAGGTGCATGGAGAGCGGTGGCGGCGGGAGATCTGGCGCCCTGCAGGCTCCCGTGGCTAGGGCTTGGAGGCATTGTGGCCTAGTGTCCCGAGGACATCAGGCATGGTTGTTGCCGGTAGTGGGTAGTCTCTCTCATCGGCGTGGAGGTGGGTGGTGGTCGTGATTGGGGATGGCCGAGACGGATTTGGTTGTGGGGAGTCAAGGGGGGGCGGGGCTAGCGTTGGCACGGTTGGTTCAGCTGCTGGAGTTAATGTCTGCCATGAGCAGCCCTCTTCGTGATGGGGCGGTGCCCAACTCGTCTGGGTGTGCTTGTCAGCAGTAGGTCGACATCGCGGATTGGCCGCTGGGCATGGAGTTTGACATGGTCCTCCTGCCCGTGGTTGGTTGCCCCTCACGCGAGGTGTGACACTTGGTGCTCTGGAGTTGGGAGTCTCAGCACCGGGTCGTTGCCAGTCTAGCCAAGGAGGGTTCTTGCGGCTCGGTTGGGGAGTCATCTTCATGTTGTAGCGTCGGTGATGGTCTGTGGATGTGGTCGTCACAATAATGTTATGCCGGTTGTCGGACAGTTGCCACAGGACGTGGACTTGGCGTCCTCTGAGCTGTTCTCGGTAATGGTAGTTGGAAGTCACTAAGTTATGTCCCTCCGGGTCCACCGGGGCTGGAGAGGGCTATAGGCGTGGGCGCCCCTATGGTGGTGGTGCTAATGACCCTGGCTCAGTGATTGATGCGGGGCTTTACTTGTTGTGGTTTGTGCATTGTGAAGCGGGTGGTTAGCGTTGTCTCGGGGTACCGAGGCCGGGCGATGGCCCTGGAAGGTGGTCCGCATGTTGGGTTCTATGGCGGGCTCCATGGCAGCGGTGGTGGCTGCATCTCTTGGTCATGTTGGCGGCAAGAGGTATAGTGATGGGTGGCTAGGGCGCCTTCTAGATGTGGAGGCACCCCGATCAGGATCTGGGGGTTGATGCTCGTCGCGCTCATCATGGTGTCCTAGTGGCACCGAGGAGTGATCGAGTGAACGCTCCGCACTTTGTCTGAAGGAAATATGCCCTAGAGGCAATAATAAAGTTATTATTTATTTCCTTATATCATGAAAAATGTTTATTATTCATGCTAGAATTGTATTAACCGGAAACATAATACATGTGTGAATACATAGACAAACATAGTGTCACTAGTATGCCTCTACTTGACTAGCTCGTTTATCGAAGATGGTTATGTTTCCTAGCCATGGACAAAAGAGTTGTCATTTGATTAACGGGATCACATCATTAGGAGAATGATGTGATTGACTTGACCCATTCCGTTAGCCTAGCACTTGATCGTTTAGTATGTTGCTATTGCTTTCTTCATGACTTATACATGTTCCTATAACTATGAGATTATGCAACTCCCGTTTACCGGAGGAACACTTTGGGTACTACCAAACGTCACAACGTAACTGGGTGATTATAAAGGAGTACTACAGGTGTCTCCAAAGGTACATGTTGGGTTGGCGTATTTTGAGATTAGGTTTTGTCACTCCGATTGTCGGAGAGGTATCTCTGGGCCCTCTCGGTAATACACATCACTATAAGCCTTGCAAGCAATGTAGCTAATGAGTTAGTTACGGAATGATGCATTACGTAACGAGTAAAGAGACTTGCCGGTAACGAGATTGAACTAGGTATTGGATACCGACGATCGAATCTCGGGCAAGTAACATACCGATGACAAAGGGAACAACGTATGTTGTTATGCGGTTTGACCGATAAAGATCTTCGTAGAATATGTAGGAGCCAATATGGGCATCCAGGTTCCGCTATTGGTTATTGACCGAGAATAGTTCTAGGTCATGTCTACATAGTTCTCGAACCCGTAGGGTCCGCACGCCTAAGGTTTCGATGACAGTTATATTATGAGTTTATGAGTTTTGATGTACCGAAGGAGTTCGGAGTCCCGGATGAGATCGGGGACATGACGAGGAGTCTCGAAATGGCCGAGACGTAAAGATCGATATATTGGACGACTATATTCGGAGTTCGGAAAGGTTCCGAGTGATTCGGGTATTTTTCGGAGTACCGGAGAGTTACGGGAATTCGCCGGGGAGTATATGGGCCTTATTGGGCTTTAGGGGAAAGAGAGAGGAGAGGTTGGGCGCCCCTCCAAGGCCTAGTCCGAATTGGACTAGGGGGAGGGGCTGCGCCCCATCCTTCCTTCTCTTCTCTTCCCCCTTTCCTTGACTCCTACTCCTACTACTTGGAAGGGGGGAATCCTACTCCCGGTGGGATTAGGACTCCTCCTTGGTGCGCCTCCTCCTAGGCCGGCCACCCCCTCCCTTGCTCCTTTATATACGGGGGCAGGGGGGCACCCCATGAAACACAAGTTGTTCTACGGATCGTTCCTTAGCCGTGTGCGGTGCCCCCCTCCACCATATTCCACCTCGGTCATATCGTCGCGGAGTTTAGGCGAAGCCCTGCGCTGGTAGAACATCATCATCGTCACCACGCCGTCGTGCTGACGGAACTCATCCCCGAAGCTTTGCTGGATTGGAGCCCGGGGATCGTCATCGAGCTGAACGTGTGCTGAACTCGGAGGTGCCGTACGTTCGGTGCTTGGATCGGTCGGATCGTGAAGACGAACGACTACATCAACCGTGTTGTGCTAACGCTTCCGCTTACGGTCTACGAGGGTACGTGGACAACACTCTCCCCTCTCGTTGCTATGCCATCACCATGATCTTGCATGTGCGTAGGAAATTTTTTGAAATTACTACATTCCCCAACAGTGGCATCCGAGTCTAGGTTTTATGCGTTGATGTTATATGCACGAGTAGAACACAAGTGAGTTGTGGGCGATACAAGTCATACTGCTTACCAGCATGTCATACTTTGGTTCGGCGGTATTGTGAGATGAAGCGGCCCGGACCGACATTACGCGTACGCTTACGCGAGACTGGTTTCACCGTTGCGAGCACTCGTGCTTAAAGGTGGTTGGCGGGTGTCTGTCTCTCTCACTTTAGCTGAATCGAGTGTGACTACGCCCGGTCCTTGTGAAGGTTAAAACAGCACCAACTTGATGAACTATCATTGTGGTTTTTATGCGTAGGTAAGAACGGTTCTTGCTAAAACCCGTAGCAGCCATGTAAAATTTGCAACAACAAAGTAGAGGACGTCTAACTTGTTTTTGCAGGGCATGTTGTGATGTGATATGGTCAAGACGTGATGCTATATTATATTGTATGAGATGATCATGTTTTGTAACCGAAGTTATCGGCAACTGGCAGGAGCCATATGGTTGTCGCTTTATTGTATGAAATGCAAACGCCCTGTAATTGCTTTACTTTATCTCTAAGCGGTAGCGATAGTCGTAGAAGCAATAGATGGCGTAACGACAATGATGCTACGATGGAGATCAAGGTGTCGCGCCGGTGACGATGGTGATCACGACGGTGCTTCGAAGATGGAGATCACAAGCACAAGATGATGATGGCCATATCATATCACTTATATTGATTGCATATGATGTTTATCCTTTATGCATCTTATCTTGCTTTGATTGATGGTAGCATTTTAAGATGATCTCTCACTAATAATCAAGAAGTGTTCTCCCTGAGTATGCACCGTTGCGAAAGTTCTTCGTGCTGAGCCACTAGGTGATGATCGGGTGTGATAGGCTCTACGTTCAAATACAACGGGTGCAAAACAGTTGCACACACGGAATACTCAGGTCATACTTGACGAGCCTAGCATATACAGATATGGCCTCGGAACACGGAGACCGAAAGGTCGAGCGTGAATCATATAGTAGATATGATCAACATAGTGATGTTCACCATTGAAAACTACTCCATCTCACGTGATGATCGGACATGGTTTAGTTGATTTGGATCACGTGATCACTTAGATGACTAGAGAGATGTCTGTCTAAGTGGGAGTTCTTAAGTAATATGATTAATTGAACTTAAATTTATCATGAACTTAGTCCTGGTAGTATTTTGCAAATTATATTGTAGAACAATAGCTCGCGTTGTTGCTTTCATATGTTTATTTTGATATGTTCCTAGAGAAAATTGTGTTGAAAAATGTTAGTAGCAATGATGCGGATTGGATCCGTGATCTGAGGTTTATCCTCATTGCTGCACAGAAGAATTATGTCCTTAATGCACCGCTAGGTGACAGACCTATTGCAGGAGCAGATGCAGACGTTATGAACGTTTGGCTAGCTCAATATGATGACTACTTGATAGTTTAGTGCACCATGCTTAACGGCTTAGAATCGGGACTTCAAAGACATTTTGAACGTCATGGACCATATGAGATGTTCCAGGAATTGAAGTTAATATTTCAAGCAAATACCCAAGTTGAAGAGATATGAAGTCTCCAACAAGTTCTATGGCTAAAAGATGGAGGAGAATCGCTCAACTAGTGAGCAGGTGCTTAGATTGTCTGGGTACTACAATCGCTTGAATCAAGTGGGAATTAATCTTCCAGATAAGATAGTGATTGACAGAGTTCTCTAGTCACCATCACCAAGTTACTAGAACTTCGTGATGAACTATAGTATGCAAAGGATGACGAAAACGATTCCCGAGCTCTTCGTGATGTTGAAATTGACGAAGGTAGAAATCAAGAAAGAGCATCAAGTGTTGATGATTGACAAGACCACTAGTTTCAAGAAAAGGGCAAAGGGAAAGAAAGGGAACTTCAAGTAGAATGACAAGCAAGTTGTCAGTCCCGCGAAGAAGCCCAAAGCTGGACCAAAGCCTAAGACTAAGTGATTCTACTGCAAAGGGACTGGTCACTGGAAGTGGAACTACCCCAAGTATTTGGCGGATAAGAAGGATGGCAAAAGTGAACAAAGGTATATTGGATATACATGTTATTGATGTGTACTTTACTAGTGTTTATAGCAACCCCTTGGCATTTTGATACTGGTTCAGTTGCTAAGAGTAGTAACTCGAAACGGGAGTTGCAGAATAAACAGAAACTAGTTAAGGGTGAAGTGACGATGTGTGTTGGAAGTAGTTCCAAGATTGATATGATCATCATCGCACACTCCCTATACTTTCGGGATTAGTGTTGAAACTAAATAAGTGTTATTTGGTGTTTGCGTTGAGCATGAATATGATTTGATCATGTTTATTGCAATACGGTTATTCATTTAAGTAAGAGAATAAATTGTTGTTCTGTTTACATGAATAAAACCTTATATGGTTACACACCCAATGAAAATGGTTTGTTGGATCTCGATCGTAGTGATACACATGTTCATAATATTGAAACCAAAAGATGCAAAGTTAATAATGATAGTGCAACTTATTTGTGGCACTGCAGTTTAGGTCATATTGGTGTAAAGCGCATGAAGAAACTCCATGCTGATGGGATTTTGGAATCACTTGATTATGAATCACTTGATGCTTGCGAACCATGCCTTATGGGCAAGATGACTAAAACTCCGTTCTCCAGAACAATGGAACGAGCTACTGACTTATTGGAAATAATACATACCGATGTATGCGATCCAATGAGTGTTGATGCTCGTGGCAAGTATCGTTATTTTCTGACCTTCACAGATGATTTGAGCAGATATGGGTATATCTACTTGATGAAACATAAGTCTGAAATAGTTGAAAGGTTCAAAGAATTCCAGAGTGAAGTGGAAAAATCATCGTAACAAGAAAATAAAGTTTCTGCGATCTGATCGCGGAGACGAATATTTGAGTTACGAGTTTGGTCTTCAATTAAAAACAATGTGGAATAGTTTCACAGCTCACGCCACCTGGAACACCACAATGTTATGGTGTGTCCGAACATCGTAACCGCACTTTATTGGATATGGTGCGATCTATGATGTCTCTTATTGGTTTACCACTATCGTTTTGGGGTTATGCATTAGAGACAGCTGCATTCACGTTTAATAGGGCACAATCTAAATCCGTTGAGACGACATCGTATGAACTATGGTTTAATAGTAAACCTAAGTTGTCGTTTCTTAAAGTTTGGAGTTGTGAAGCTTATGTGAAAAAGTTTTCACCTGATAAGCTCAAACCCAAATCGGAGAAGTGCGTCTTCATAGAATACCCAAAGGTAACTATTGGGTACACCTTCTATCACAGATCCGAAAGCAAGATTCGTTGCTAAGAATGGATCCTTTCTAGAGAAGGAGTTTCTCTCGAAAAAAGTGAGTGGGAGGAAAGTAGAACTTGATGAGGTAATTGTACCTCCTCCCTTATTGGAAAGTAGTTCATCACAGAAATCAGTTCCAGTGATTCCTACACCAATTAGTGAGGAAGTTAATGATGATGATCATGAAACTTCAGATCAAGTTACTACCAAACCTCGTAGGTCTTCCAGAGTAAGATCCGCACCAGAGTGGTACGGTAATCATGTTCTGAAAGTCATGTTACTAGACCATAATGAACCTACGAACTATGAAGAAGCGACGGTGAGCCCAGATTCTGCAAAATGGCTTGAGGCCACGAGATCTGAGATAAGATCCATGTATGAAAATAAAGTATGGACTTTGATTGACTTGCCCAATGATCGGCGAGACATTGAGATTAAATGGATCTTCAAGAGGAAGACAGACGCTGATAGTGTTACTATCTACAAAGCTAGAATTGTCGCAAAAGGTTTTCGACAAGTTCAAGGTGTTGACTATGATGAGAGTTTTTTCACTCGTATCTATGCTTAAGTCTGTCTGAGTCATGTTAGCAATTGCTGCATTTTATGAAATCTGGCAAATGGATAAACAAAACTGCATTCCTTAATGGTTTTCTTAAAGAAGAGTTGTATATGATGCAACCAGAAGGTTTTGTTAATCCTAAAGGTGCTAAAAAATTGTGCAAGCTCCAGCGATCCATCTATGGACTCGTGCAAGCATCTCGGAGTTGGAACATATGCTTTGATGAGTTGATCAAAGCATATGGTTTTATACAGACTTTTGAAGAAGCCTGTATTTACAAGAAAGTGAGTGGGAGCTCTGTAGCATTTCTAATATTATATGTGGATGACATATTGTTAATTGGAAATGATATGGAAATTCTGGATAGCATGAAAGGATACTTGAATAAAAGTTTTTCAAAGCAAGACCTTGGTGAAGTTGCTTACACATTGAGCATCAAGATCTATATAGATAGATCAAGACGCTTGATAAGATTTTTCAATGAGTACATACCTTGATAAATTTTTGAAACAGTTCAAAATGGAACAGTCAAAGAAGGAGTTCTTGCCTGTGTTACAAGGTGTGAAGTTGAGTAAGACTCAAGACCCGACCATTGCAGAAAATAGAAAGAGAATGAAAAGTCATTCCCTATGCCTCAGTCATAGGTTCTATAAAGTATGCTATGCTGTGAACCAGACCTATTGTATACCTTGCTCTGAGTTTGGCAAGGGAGTACAATTTTGATCTAAGAGTAGATCACTGGACAGCGGTCAAGAATATCCTTAGTGAGGACTAAGAAAATATTTCTCGATAATGGAAGTGATAAAAGAGCTCGTCGTAAAAGTTACAACGATACAAGCTTTTACACCGATCCAGATGACTCTAAGTCTCAATCTGGATACATATTGAAAGTGGGAGCAATTAGCTAGAGTAGCTCCATGCAGAGCATTGAAGACAAAGAATATTTGCAAAATACATACGGCTCTGAATATGACAGACCCATTGACTAAGCTTCTCTCACGAGCAAAACATGATCACACCTTAGTGTGAACTAGATTATTGACTCTAGTAAACCCTTTGGGTGTTGGTCACATGACGATGTGAACTATGGGTGTTAATCATATACAGATATGAATATTGGTGTTAAATCACATGGCGATGTGAACTAGATTATTGACTCTAGTGCAAGTGGGAGACTGAAGGAAATATGCCCTAGAGGCAATAATAAAGTTATTATTTATTTACTTATATCATGACAAATGTTTATTATTCATGCTAGAATTGTATTAACCGGAAACATAATACATGTGTGAATACATAGACAAACATAGTGTCACTAGTATGCCTCTACTTGACTAGCTCGTTTATCGAAGATGGTTATGTTTCCTAGCCATGGACAAAAGAGTTGTCATTTGATTAACGGGATCACATCATTAGGAAAATGATGTGATTGACTTGACCCATTCCGTTAGCCTAGCACTTGATCGTTTAGTATGTTGCTATTGCTTTCTTCATGACTTATACATGTTCCTGTAACTATGAGATTATGCAACTCCCGTTTACCGGAGGAACACTTTGGGTACTACCAAACGTCACAACGTAACTGGGTGATTATAAAGGAGTACTACAGGTGTCTCCAAAGGTACATGTTGGGTTGGCGTATTTTGAGATTAGGTTTTGTCACTCCGATTGTCGGAGAGGTATCTCTGGGCCCTCTCGGTAATGCACATCACTATAAGCCTTGCAAGCAATGTAGCTAATGAGTTAGTTACGGAATGATGCATTACGTAACGAGTAAAGAGACTTGCCGGTAACGAGATTGAACTAGGTATTGGATACCGATGATCGAATCTCGGGCAAGTAACATACCGATGACAAAGGGAACAACGTATGTTTTTATGCGGTTTGACCGATAAAGATCTTTGTAGAATATGTAGGAGCCAATATGGGCATCCAGGTTCCGCTATTGGTCATTGATCGAGAATAGTTCTAGGTCATGTCTACATAGTTCTCGAACCCGTAGGGTCCGCACGCTTAAGGTTTCGATGACAGTTATATTATGAGTTTATGAGTTTTGATTTACCGAAGGAGTTCGGAGTCCCGGATGAGATCGGGGACATGACGAGGAGTCTCGAAATGGTCGAGACGTAAAGATCGATATATTGGACGACTATATTCGGAGTTCGGAAAGGTTCCGAGTGATTCGGGTATTTTTCGGAGTACCGGAGAGTTACGGGAATTCGCCGGGGAGTATATGGGCCTTATTGGGCTTTAGGGGAAAGAGAGAGGAGAGGTTGGGCGCCCCCCCAAGGCCTAGTCCGAATTGGACTAGGGGGAGGGGATGCGCCCCATCCTTCCTTCTCTTCTCTTCCCCCTTTCCTTGACTCCTACTCCTACTACTTGGAAGGGGGGGAATCCTACTCCCGGTGGGAGTAGGACTCCTCCTTGGTGCACCTCCTCCTAGGCCGGCCACCCCCTCCCTTGCTCCTTTATATACGGGGGCAGGGGGGCACCCCATGAAACACAAGTTGATCTACGGATCGTTCCTTAGCCGTGTGCGGTGCCCCCCTCCACCATATTCCACCTCGGTCATATCGTCGCGGAGTTTAGGCGAAGCCCTGCGCCGGTAGAACATCATCATCGTCACCACACCGTCGTGCTGACGGAACTCATCCCTGAAGCTTTGCTGGATCGGAGCCCGGGGATCGTCATCGAGCTGAACGTGTGCAGAACTCGGAGGTGTCGTACGTTCGGTGCTTGGATCGGTCGGATCGTGAAGACGTACGACTACATCAACCGCGTTGTGCTAACGCTTCCGCTTACGGTCTACGAGGGTACGTGGACAACACTCTCCCCTTTCGTTGCTATGCCATCACCATGATCTTGCATGTGCGTAGGAAATTTTTTGAAATTACTACGTTCCCCAACATTGTCACCACTGCCAACGAAGCTCGCGAGTGCCGCTTTCTTCTTGAGACGTCGTTGTGGTACTCCTCTTCAGAAATAGCTCATGAAACTAGTCTTTTAAAGGACCATTTCCACACCATGCGTCACTCCAGAAGAAATCGTCAGTGTGTTTACCATTTCTAACAATCATGCTCCTGCCTATTGTATAGAATTTCTTAATTTTAAAAAGATCAAACCAGCTGGGTGAATCCCCGGCAGTGTGCTTTATCTGTTGGATGCCATTAATCACCTTATATTTTCTTTTCACTATATCCTGCAACAAGCCTTCCTTGTTTTCTAAATTCCACCATCATTTACACAGTAAGCACACTTTAAATCTTTCCAGGTCTTTTATACCCACTCCTCCCTTTTTCTTGGGTCTACAAATTACAAGACATCTGACCATATGATATTTATTTCTTAGTACCGCCACCTTGGCTTTCTTCATTCACCCAAGATTTGTCTTTGGGAACTATTGAACATATTTGTGCATGTATCTGTTAGGATAATCTCCTACCGGCCCCGCCTCTAGTTTTCTTGTATAGATGAGGCTGGGGGCTGCCCTTGTACCCATATATATGTGCACCGTGCACCCGATCAATATATCGAGAGTTGCATTGCCTTCAACATGGTATCAGTTTCCCTTCCGATCCAACCCTAGCTTCCGTTCCTAGCAGCCGCCGCCGCAGCTCCTCGCTGTCGCTGCCGCATCCTCATCCCGCCGCCGCACGCGCCTCCCCATCCCCATCCCTCTCCCTCTCCCAAGCTGCCTCCCTCTCCCTCCCGAGCCGCCTCCCTCCCACCCAATCGCCCCTCCCACCTGATCGCCATCTCACCACCAGCCGCGCCGCCACTCCTCCCCTCGGTCGCCGCCGCATCCATGGCTTCTCCCCACTCTGGCGCCTCCCTCCCTTCCAATCCCTTCGAAGGTCCGACCCCTCCCCCGGTGGAGGTTGCCCGCGATCTTGACATCTTTGCCCGCGTGCCCGTCATTCTTGACTACACCGCCTCCACCTACTACGCCGGGAAAACCTAGTTCTCCCTCGTCTTCCGCGAGTACCACCTCATCGATCACGTCGATGGCTCCGTCGACTCCGGACTCATGTTCGCGGATGACGACTGGCTGACCATCGACGCCACCATCACTCGCTGGCTGTACCAAACCATCTCGAAGGACATCTTCCACACCATTGTTTGCGACACTGATGACGCGCAGATGGTGTGGGCGAAGCTGAACGGGCTCTTCCTCGACAACGCCCTCCAGCGCCGCGTATTTCTTCAGCAGGAATTTTTTGGCTGCTATCAGCTTGATTCGTCCATTGAGGATTATTGCATGCGCCTTACAAAACTCGCTGACGAACTCCGCGACCTCGGGGAGAGAGTCTCCGACGACCTCCTCGTCAGCATGCTCATCGCCGGTCTGAACGAGGAGTTTGGCAACGCAGCCTCCAACCTCATGTTCCTCTCGGACCCGACCTTTCCTCGGGTCGTAGCCTATCTTTGGCTGGAGAAGAGGAGGATGAAGATGGTGAAGTCCCGGGCCACGCACACGGCTCTCGCAGCGGGCACCTCCCACGCCACTCCTCCCACGGCGCCGCAGCCGCCGCAGCCTCTGCCGCCGCCGCCGGCGTCGTACTTTCAGGTGCCACCGCCGCCCATCTACCAGCCACCGCCCCCGCCCCCGATCATCGCCGCGGGGGGCGCCGCGGCAAGAAGCGGTAGCAGCAGCTCGGTGCAGGGGGGCGCCCCGCCAGCCGCAGCAGCAGCTGCTGCCCCCGGCCCCCTGGGCCGCCGCGACCAACCCTTGGACGGGGGTGGTCCATGCGTACACGATGCCCGTG
>NC_041387.1:39786105-39789637 GCF_002162155.2 Triticum dicoccoides | reverse complement strand
GCATCAGGCGTTCTTCGCTGTCTCGGGTGGCTACCCCGTCGCGGCCCCTCCGTCCGCCGCCCCGGGTGGCTACCCTGCCGCCCCTCCGGCCGCGGCCGCCGCACTCCCGCCGGCCCCTTGGGATCCGGCTCTCCTTGCGACGCTTCACTCAGCCCCTACACCCAACACGTACACCGGAGGTTGCGACTGGTATATGGATTTTGGGGCTACCACCCACATGACTTCCAACCCTGGTAACTTCAACTCCGTTTTCCAGTTTCTACTGCATGTCGTATCACTGTTGGGGACGGATCTTCCCTTCCCATTACTCATGCCGGTCATGGTTCCTTTCCGTCTAACTCTACGCCTATTCACATGTCTAATGTCTTAGTTTCACCTGAGTTTGTCACTATTCTTGTTTCTGTTCGTTCTCTTACATGTGAAAATCCTATAACTGTTGAATTTGACGAAGTGGTTTTTCTGTCAAGGACGCCCATACCCAGATGGTGCTCCACTGATGTGACAGCCCGGACGGCCTCTACCCGGTGAACTCCATCGACACTTCCACATCCGCTCCGGTCACTCTCTCCGCCATGGTGGACCTTTGGCATGCTCAGCTGGGACATCCGAACCCGGCCACCCTTCGTCATATTCTTAGGACCTTTTCATTCACGTGTAATAAAATCGATGATCATACTTGTCATGCTTGTCATCTCGGCAAGTATGTCTGTCTTCCATTTAGCGCGTCCTCATCGGTGGCATCGTACCCTTTTGAGTTGATTCATAGTGATTTGTGGACATCTCCTGTTGCCAGTAATATGGGTTTTTTATACTATCTTGTCATACTTGATGATTTTTCGCACTATGTGTGGACCTTCCCATTGCGGAGAAAATCCTATGCACTCTCCGTTCTCACTACTTTTTACTCCTATGTTGCTACGCAGTTTGGGCATCCCATTCATGCCTTGCAGACTGACAACGGGAAGGAGTTCGACAACGTCGGGGTTCGCACCCTCCTTGCCACACACGGCAGGATTTTTCGTCTCACCTGCCCGTATACCTCGCAACAAAATGGTCGTGCCGAACGGATCCTTCGCACCCTCAATGATTGTGTGTGCACTCTTCTTTTCCACGCCAATGTCCTGCCCCGGTTTTGGCCGGACACTCTCTCCACCGCCTCTCTCCTCATCAACCTTCGTTCGACTCGTGCTCGTGGAAACTTTGCACCACATCATCTCCTCTTTAGTAGCCCACCTTCATATGATGATCTTCGTGTTTTTGGGTGTCTCTGTTATCCTAGCATCGCCTCCACCACTCCTCACAAACTCGCACCTCGCTCCGTGGCATGCATCTTTCTCGGATACCCACCAAACACCAAAGGCTATCGCTGCTATGATCCGGTTTCTCATCGAGTTTTCACTTCACGGCACGTTTACTTTGACAAGAGATCTTTTCCCTTTCACCAGGTACCGCCGCCGGCTGACTCGCCATCGTCACCCGCGCCTCCTGGTGCCTCTATGGGAGGCCGTTCACTTGCGCTCGGCCCCCCTCCCGGCTTCGGGCCCCCTGCAGCGCGTGGGCCTCCCCCTGGCTTCGGCGCCCTCACCACGCCTGGGCCTCGCTCTGGGTCCATGGCATCGGACCCGGACCCCTCGCCCGCCAGCTCGCCGGCCTCCTCGTCGGCGGCCATGGCGCTTCCGACTCCCATTGAGTCCGCAGCCCGGTCAGCGAGCGCATCCCATGCACCTGACCCGGGCTCCTCGACGGCTTTCGCCGGCCCGGCTGCATTCTCGCCGGCGGCCACGGCGCCCCCGACTCCCCTTGAGTCTGTAGCCCGGGCAGCGAGTGCCTCTCCCGCGCCTGATCCCAGCTCCTAGACGGCCTCTTCGCCTGCCTCGTCGCTGACCCCGCCGGTCCCGCCGGCCGCCCCGGACACCCGCAGTCACCCGTGCTCGCGTCGGCATTCATCGGCCCAGCATGCATTATTCTGCGGATGAGTACCTCCTAGCTGCCTCGACGTCTGCGTCGTCACCTCTCCCGTCGTCCGCTCGAGCCGCACTTCGTGATCCGCATTGGCTCGCGGCGATGCAGGAGGAGTTCGACGCGCTGGTGCGCAACCGCACCTGGCAGCTTGTCCCGCGGCCACCCCATGCCAACATCATCTTTGGCAAGTGGGTATTCTGGCATAAGACTCTCGAGCGCTACAAGGCTCGGTGGGTGGTCCACGGGTTTCGGCAACGCGCCGGAGTCGACTTCACCGACACGTTCGCCCCGGTTGTCAAACCAGGCACGATTCGCGCGGTCCTTCAGTTCGCGGTCTCTCGCGTCTAGCCGGTGCATCAGATGGATGTGTCGAATGTGTTCTTGCATGGCCATCTCTCGAAGCAGGTCTTTTGTCAGCAGCCTACCGGCTTCGTCGACGCGGCTCAGCCTGACCATGTGTGCCTGCTCTCCCGCTCTTTGTACAGGTTGAAGTAGGCCCCTCGAGCCTGGTACCAGCGGATCGCCGGCTTTCTGCAGCATCTCGGGTTCCGGGTTACCTGCTCCGACGCCTCACTGTTTGTCTTCCACCAGGCTCCAGCGACCGCTTACCTACTCCTCAACGTCGACGACATCATCCTGACGGCTTCCTCACCCGAGCTCCTTCGCCAGCATACTGCTCGCCTCAACGCTGAGTTCGCCATTAAGGACCTCGGCCCGTTGCACTACTTCCTCGGCATTGAGGTGGTATGACGCAGCGATGGGTTCTTTCTTCATCAGCAGCAGTATGCACAAGATCTTCTTGAGCGGGCAGGCATGCTTAACTGCAAGCCTGTCCCCACGCCTATCGACACAAAGGCCAAGGTCTCTGCGCTCGACGGCTCACCCGCGCAAGATGCAGCGTTCTACCGCTCCATCGTCGGCGCTCTCCAGTACTTGACATTCACTCGGCCTGACCTGCAGTACTCCGTCCAGTAGGTGTGTCTCCTCATGCACGCCCCTCGCGACACTCACTGGAACCTGGTGAAGCGGATTCTTCGGTATATCTGCGGCACCACGGCTCTGGGTCTTACGTTGACGGCCTTACCCTCGACTGACCTGGTCGCCTACAGTGACGCCGATTGGGCTGGCTGCCCGGACACGCGATGCTCGACTTCAGGCTACTACGTCTACCTGGGGCCCTTGCTCATATCGTGGTCGTCTAAACGACAACCCACAGTATCCCGCTCCAATGCCGAGGCTGAGTATCATGTTGTGGCCAATGCCGTCGCCGAGTGCTCGTGGCTTCGCCAGCTTCTCCGGGAGTTGCTTCTTGATGTCCCGAAGGCCACCATTGTCTACTGTGACAATGTCTCTGCGATCTACCTCTCCGCCAACCCCGTTCATCATCGCCGCACGAAGCACATTGAGCTCGACATTCACTTCGTGCGAGAGCAGGTGGCTCTTGGGCGCGTCCGCGTTCTTCATGTTCCCACCGCTCAGCAGTTTGCCGATGTCATGACGAAGGGGTTACCGACGCCTACATTTGAGGAGTTCCGGTCCAGTCTATGCGTCACTGGTGACGTATCGACTG
>NC_041387.1:39783136-39785621 GCF_002162155.2 Triticum dicoccoides | reverse complement strand
GTTGAACATATTAGTGCATGTATCCGTTAGGATAATCTCCTACCGACCCCGCCTCTAGTTTGCTTGTATAGATGAGGCTGAGGGCTGCCCTTTTACCCATATATACGTGCACCGTGCACCCGATCAATATATCGAGAGTTGCATTGCCTTCAACAGGAACCTATGCATACAACTTGTTTTGACGAACGCCGTTCTACCACCGTAAATGTGCGCGGGCATAATCACGGCCGACGCGACTATTTCGTAGACTAGGCGTCTCTTTTTTTGCATGGTAATACGTGTCTCATTCATATCATAAAGATTAAAGTGCAAGTCACGTAAGGACCGACATGACAAAACTGAAAAGCTAGCAGAACATCTTTGAGCTTGACACCAACGCCCATCACCTGCCTCCGGCACCACGACAGTAGCCACCGAAGAAAAGAATGATGGATCACCTCCTCACCCGAGCTCGATGCGGCTCCATCGCTGATATGCAGCTTTGAGGACCTCCAAGGTGGCTCACCAAAAGTGAAGCCCTTACCGTTGAACGAATCAGGCCGGGGCAACACCCCGGACACGCGATCGAACTCCAGATCTGGCACCCCACCGCGACTAAGACGTCGCGGAAGAAAACCATACCTGCCATCCACGAACCACGAACCCAGCACATGTTCCGTCTTCCAGATGTCGTTGATGCAGACCACAATCTGCATCCGCTCCTGGACTACCTCCCAAGCTCCGCGTCGACGCTGGAGCAAACGCCGTCGCAACGGCGGAGCCCGAGGACACATGTCCACCACGAGGATGCGTCTTTCCCAGCCCATCAGCCCAAATGATTTCCACCGATTACAGTGTGGTGCAGCCGTGTACGCATGTACTCCCTCCGTTTGAAATTACTTGTCTCGGAAATGGATGTATCTAGAACTAAAATACGTCTAGATATATCCATTTTCGCGATAAGTAATTCCGAACGGAGGGAGTAAGACTGATCATCTGAGTTTGGTTTCACGTCAGTTACACAGGTGTCTAGTACGTATGATCAGCATCAGATGGGATATGATCGATATACGCCCCTCACCCCATCAGCTTGATCTTGCTGGAACCGGAAGGCATATTTCAACTCGTCAGAAAATGACCGTAGATTGCAGAGGCATGCGTTCCCGGAATACTATCATGTATGCAAGGGCGCTGTACGTGGTACCTAACTCACCTAACCTGAGACACACGTGTGGTATAGTATATGCAATGATGCAAATATATATCTCAAGGAGGGGGCTAAAGCATCTGCGGCTTTGCGGCTGCGCCTCCTCGCAAGTTAACTTTGGTGGTAAGCATGAGCAGATTTTGTATGGACAATTGGAGAAGGGCTGATAGCTAGGGTTGGAAGAATCTTCGTTAGCTTTTGGGAGCACATCGGCAGACTTGGTGTATAGCTTTCGCTCCTTTTCGTTCCCCAACTAACTCAAAGTGGAGCCTATGGCAAATATAAACGATTCCAAGTGCACCATTTCTCTTGACAGTATTGCATGGCAATTATCGAAAAAGAGTTTCGCCCCGTTTTATAGATAAAGCAACAATCGAGCAATACATACATCTTACATACTTTGTACGCTGGACGTGTATATTTCTTCTTACGAAGATTCTAAAAGGTAGGACGTACTTGTAGAGTTACAGGGAGTATGCACGTGAAAGTTTGATGCGACATGTTACCGGCGACATCCCTCCTGAGGAAATGTTTTATTCTTATTAGCACTACATAATTAGTTCCCAGTTTGACCTGTCTTGTGATGGGAACCCAACGGCTTTTAGCTTCTAATAATCCGCAAGCCTTTTCACACACTTTTTATTTATTAGGTGTGGCCGGTATCGATCAGCTGCACGCACGCACGCACGCACGCACCGGGCTGAAAGAGATACATGCTTAGGAGATCATACTGTACCTATAGCCTGATGGGATCCGGCACCTCTCTCTATGTCTATGTGGTTCTCTACTTGAAGACGTTTACACATTCCCTCCTTTCCCTGCTCATGCATGAGCATCCTTATATATTTGAATAATCACAACTGGGATGAGATGTTTCCTTTCCCTCCAATCCAGCACTTGACAATTGGCAAGGTTGATGTCTGATCCGATCCAACTTTTTTTTGGAAAAGGAGGCCTTTGTCAGAATAATGCATGCGGTCATTTTATTAACACCAAGTAAAGTGAAATCAAGTCTGCAATCCAGTACAGCTCGCAAAAAGAGCAACAATCAAACTGAAAAACTTAAAAAACAGCAACCACAACTGGCAGATCATAGGACTCAGTGACTAAACACATATCCTATTAGTGGACCGTCATCCAAATCGGTTAAAGATATTCCGTGCTACCGTTTCCCATCAGTTGCACCCAGTAACCAAAAGCTCCCAGATCCGATCCAACTAACTGACCGGTTCCTGATGATGCTTACTCCGACGTTTCTCGGTTAAAACAATAATAATACTCCCAACCCAATAGCCTCTC
>NC_041387.1:39744432-39782891 GCF_002162155.2 Triticum dicoccoides | reverse complement strand
CCCTCCCCTACCTCCTCCCTTCCCGCCGCCGGCGCCGGCGCCCGCGGCCGGCTTGGCCCCGGGGCTGCTGGTGGTGGCGGCCTCCTGGCCCTTCCCCTCCCGGTCGCTCTCCGGCGCGGACGGAGCTGCTCTGGGGGGTGCTTTTAGGCGGCGGCGATCTGGCGTGATGGAGGGGTTCCGTGGCGCATGCAGGCGAGCAGCTGGGCGGCGGCACGGCGCGGCGGCGGGATTTGACGTCGTCCGCTCGGCCCAGATCTGGGCCCGGGCGGGCCGGCGGCGGGGATGGTCTTTGGCGTGGCTTCTGGGAGGCGGGGGAGACGCGACGAGTGGCTGGGTGCCGGCGGCGCCAACGTCGGCCTGGCTGGGCCAGGGGTGGCCCGGCATGCCCCGCTGCCGCGTCCGGATGGCTACCGTGATGGTGCCAGAGGCGCGGGCCTCCCGCTCGGCGGCGGTGGAGGTGGTTCCCTCCCGCTCGGCGTCGGTGTTGTTGCTTCCGTCGTGGTGAGCTTCTCTCCGGTCCTCCTGGCCTCGTGGTGGTGTTAGTAGTGAGGCGGCGTGGGTGGAGGCGCTACTGCGTTGGTGCATGGTGGTGGGCGACGGTTTGGTGGCTCAGTTCCGTCCGGTTGGGCGGCTTGAGGTTGGAATGCGGGAGAAATCCCTGCCGGCTTCTGCCTCGACACGATGACACCTGCGGGTGCCACCATTCCTTCCTAGAGGGTGTCGGTGGTATCCAACCCCCACCTCCCTCCGCGTGCCGGGGGAAACCCGAGGACTCGTCCGGGCAGCAACGTCGTCGGCGTCGCATCCCTTCTTGGAGGTGCTGCTTGGTACGCGGCGGTTCGGAGCATCGATCTGTGGTGGTCTGTACCCGGTGGGCGCCGCCGTGGTGGGTCATCCGCGCTTTGTCGAGCTGCCGTGGTTGGCATTTGTTTCTTCTTCTTTTTCTTTTGGTGTGTTGTGCTGCTCGCCACAACGATCTCTGTACTCGGTGTTGGTTGCTTTGGAATACAAAGCGGGGGAAACCCTTTTTCTGTATGATGCTTACTCCAACGTTTCTCGGTTAAAACAATAATAATACTCCCAACCCAAAGTGCCGGTGAGTTGCTTTTTTTAGATGGTGCCAGTGAATTGCTAACCGAAATCGGTCAGGTAAAGGTGATCACTGAAAACTAACTGAAATCTTGCAGAAAGCAACACCTGCGAACAAGAGGAAAAATTAGCCGCTACTCTTCGGGGAAAAAGGAAAAGCTACTCCATATTTACTAGCTACGGTATTACTTTTCTTACAAGGGTCGACAGATTGGAAACACATTATGAACCTCCAACTGTACCTCTAGCACGCATACATACAAGTCCATTCTGTTGATTCCCCTGGACCTGGTTTCATTCGTAAAGCTAGCATGTGCTGATCGCGGAAGTCCATCGGCTGGGAGCCGTTTATCTACTGTATGTGGTGATCAGCAGGCCACTCCGGTCACAAGGAGTAAACGGGACCGCGTGATCCCCATGCGACCGCCTGAGCGCGAGTAACCCGTACAAGGAAGACCCGACAAAACCGTGAGAGCTAGACCTGAAAAGGGTGGTGGTGGTGGCGGTGGTGCACCGATGACGTCTCCGCGCACCACGCGGGTCACAGCCTCCGTAGACGGAGTCGATCGAGCTCCTTTAGCCGCGCACGGTGGTCAGGGGGTTTCCGTAGAACCGAAGCGAGAGAACCGCAGCGCATGGAGGAGGATGAAGGAACGCGTAGCCATCATGATCATGCAGCCGGGGAGAAAGACGGACGGCGATCGATGGCCGTGCGCACCCGCCGCCGCGGACAACAAATCGGCCGGTTTGGGTTTAATATAGTCGAACGGTCGTCGGGCGGGCGCCGACAGCGACCGTCGAGCCTTTCCTCGGCCGTCTTCGTGGGCTCGTGCTCCACGATCGAGCAGAAGAAGCAAACGAAACGCCCTGGCTTGGATCGCTTCTTCTTTGGAACTTGTTAGCTGGACGTGTGTAGTGTAACTGGCAAAGGTAAACCTGTGCTCGTCGCCTGTCCGAACGGAGAATATTCAGGTGTTCTTTCAGGGTATGGCGCCTGCCATACCTTAATTTTGAGCAAAAAATAATTTATACATATGCATCGATACAGAGGCTGCGCTGTCCATCGATCGCTAATAGAAAAGGCTGCATCGTCGTTCACTCGTTCTTATGGGCCAACACGGCCACTGGCCTGATGGGTTTGGACAGTCACCCACCCACAACAAAACAACGAGTCACGGCTGGCCTGGCCAGGTTCAAGCGTAGGATTTTCTCTCCTCTCGACCACTACCCGACCTCTCGACACGACGCTACGCGGCAACCCTAGCGAGCGGCGGCGGCTGGCCAGTTCGCCACGAGCCCAGGAGGCAGGAGCAGCAGTGGCAGCGACTGGCCAGGGCGGCGGCACCGTGGCGGCGGCCCAAGCCGGGGCCTAGGCGCCTGGCGGCGGCATCAGCGGTCCGGTAGTCCGGCCACTTCTGACTCCGGTGCAGTTCCGGCCAGATTGCAAGATGACAGAAAAGAAAGGGAAGGGAATAAAGGAAAGGGGAGGAGGTAATTTCTGAACTTTTCTGAATTTTTATAGCAAATTTAACAATAGTTGTAGCTTGAAGCAGATCGTAGATTTGTAGTGACCGAATGGATGGTATTTTAACAGTAGCTTAAAGCAGATTTCTAGCAAAATTTAACAGCAGCTTGAAGCCTTAAATTCAATGCGAATAAGTTTGCTAGACTCACAGAGATTTACCATGAGGATTTCTCAGATTATGAACGTGGCCATATAGTTGATAACCTAGAGCTATTCATTATCCATATGGGAAGAGTTGAAGACTTTAGAGCTTGTCATGATATTGCAAGCCTAGATAAAAAGATGGTTGAACTTGAAAGGCATGTTATCTTTCCCGTTGTTTATTGCCTCATTGAGTTTGCATTGCTACTACCGGTAGCGACGACAACCATTGAAAGAGCCTTCTCATCAATGAAAATCATCAAGACTAAGTTGCGCAGCAAGATGTCTGATGGCTGGCTTAACGACTTGATGGTGTGTTACATTGAGCGAGTGATCTTTAAAAGTATTGATCTTGGTAAAATTAAGGAAGATTTTCAAAAGGAGGGTAGGGCACTGCCATTGCCTGGGTCTTCTAGACGCCATTAAAAGCTTCATTATCGGTATGTTTTAGGTTATTTTTCTATTGAAACATGTCTACATATTCATTGTATTTGGTTATTGGTTTGTAGTGAGCATTGTTAGTGTGTATTGACTCCTTTAATTCGCATAAAAGAAATTCTAGTGAGACTTCGCTCCACCTTATTTATTTTTCGTGGTCCGCCATGTGCGCGCTCGACCCACGCGTGTTTTAACTTTGTGTCTCAGAAAGGTACGTATAAGTATGAGGGCTTTGTCTTTCTCTCACAGTTTCTGGAGTAAGCACTTATATATTTTATTTATTTTAGAACTGAGTAAGCACTTACAGTATATAATGCAATAATGCAGGACGGATGCACCACGCGGCTACCATGAATCAGGCCGTAAAACATGTGCATGCACACCTGATGCTGATGCCCTTCTTGTTTCTTTGATTTGACTGGTCTCCGTCTGACCAATCGTGGTAATCCAGCCCAACCAATGGCGGGTGACTGCTGCTACTGGGCTCTGAAACTCTGCTATGCACGTGGACACGCGCCTTCTTCTGAATCTGCTGCCAACAATTCTCATCTCCGACTAACACTAGAAAGGAACCATAGAAAAACAACTAGAGGATGTGTGGTCAATAACGCCATCAAAGCAAGATTGTTGTATGTATCCTCGAGGAGACCTTTTACTTGTGTTTGGTTTGAGTTCATGTCTACATTTTATTTTGGCTAATTATCCATGCTTTGAGCAATGTTGACAAGAAAAGAATAAAAAACTAGATTAGACCTTTTTTGCTGATTTATGATATTAAAAAAAACTAGACTATATTTATTGTTTTGCTGATTTATGATATAAAAACACTAGACTAGACTACACAAAGTTCGGGTGGGTTATGGGCCCAAAAATGGAGTTTCGATGCAACAACTCCTTCGGTATCGGCATACTCATCTCCAACACTTCCTCATCTAATAGATTGCATGTGTTCTTTAGCCTCCCACGACAACGGCTTGAGGTTGGGCGGCAGCTACCACAAAACGGAGAACATCATGGTGGAAAATGCATCTTGCTTTCATGTTGTTCTAGCAACACCACATAAGGGGATATATGATAAAAGATGGGTTCAAGACTTCCAGTGTCATGGACATGGGACCGCGATCATGGGAAGTGATTCTGCCGAGGATGTCATAGATAAGGAAGTACTTGATAACAACTTAGAGGATGATGATCCCGTCATCAGTGGCCTCAACATTGGTGTTGGGAACATGCAGCTCATGGTAGTCATCATCGTCGTCGGTGACGTCATTGTTGCCACTCTGCCTACAATTGACATTGGAAGATTGGCCTGGGGGAGTGATGAATATTGTATCAAAGTCGACAATTTTGTTCTTGAATTTTCATATCCTCGTATTGTATCAAGTTATCAAATATTACCTCTATTCGGAAATAAGTGACAATGTTTTAGTTCAAATTGTAACTAAAATCTTCAAAAAAAATCTACAAATACATATACATGTTCTTCAAGTATGTGTAAAGTAACTACGGCAATTATTTGCAGACTACACAAAAATATTAATATTTGTCCCAAATATAACAAAGTAAAAGCCCATTTTTATTTATGTATTTTTCCTTTTTGTGTACATCACAAATGAACATATATGTCCATGAAATTTCATATGTGTATACTCGAATACATGATTATGTTTTCAGACTGTTTTAGGCGCAGAAAGTATTTTTTTTCTGAAACGGAACATAAAGGCTTCTTGAACCAGTGCTCCTATTTTTGTTCATTTAAAGAAGCTCCTATTTTCGGGTCAAGGGACACACCCCCATCGCGCGGTTTGGGCCAGCCCAAAGCAGGGACGCGAGGCGCTTGTTTTTTTATTTCCTATTTTACATTTCATTTCTTTTTCCCACTTTTCATTTTTCTTTTTAAAAATTCAAATATGCTAAGAATTTGAGAAAATGTTTTCATCTACAAATATTATTTATGAATTTACAAACTCTTCATGAAATTGGTAAAGAATCCCGTGGTTCCTAAAATGTTGTCAAATTCAAAAAAATGTTCCCAAAATTCAAAAAATGATCCAAGATTTTTTTTCTAAATTACAAAAAAAATCACAAAGTTTGAAAATGTTCCTGGATATCCAATAATGTTTCCAGATTTCAAAAAATTGTTCATCAATTTGGGAAAATGTGTAAATTTAAAAAAGATCATGGATTTTGAAAATGTTCCTACATTTCAAAATTTTATAAAATAAAAAGCGTTTCAGGAATTTGAAAATGAACCCAAATTTCAAAAGAATCACAAATTCAAAACATCTTCCTGGTTTTCAAAAAAATGTTTCAGAATGCACAAAATGTTCTGGATTTCAAAAAGTGTTCATGAATTTGAAAAACTGTTCAAAATTTTAAAATGTTTTCAGATTTCAGAAAAATTCTTCAATTGAGAAAAGTCTCACATTTCAAAAGTTTGCATGAGTTTTTAAAACGTTCGTGAATTCAAAAAATCAGAAAATTTATTATAAAATAAAAATAAATAAGAAAAAAACCGAAGAGAACAAATTGAAAAAAAAAGGGTTGAGTGCGGGAAAAAACTTCCCAAAACCTGTGGAAAAACAAAGCAAATAACATAGAAATAGACTGATTAACCGGACCATCACCGCGAGTGGTGGTGCACGTTTGAATGCTATTATCTGACCTCGCGCGTGGAATAGGATCCCCCTCACTGAAGCTCGGGCAGCATGCGCACTTTTTCAAGAATGGAGATGTTCTTTGTGACAGTTGTGAAACAACATTTCAGCGCAAAAGCCGAAAGGTGGCGCACTACCGCGACCTTGGTTCTCCTGTCCTCGGCAAATTGTTGTCCAAGAACCCTGGATGGGTCGGCCAATTAGTTAATACAGGTGCTACTGAAATTCCGGTTTTTGGAACCTTTACTGCCTTGCTTTTTTTTTTGGTTTTGTGAACCTTCTAGAAGGTTCCAGTTTTGATTATTTTTTCTCTTTGTTGTTTGGTTATTTTCTTCATGATTTTTCCATGTGTTTTTGGTTTTTTTCTTGTTTTACAAAAATGTGTTCATCTTTCAAATATTTCTCGGAATTATAAAATAAAATTTTCAGAAAATTTAAAAATTCTCAGAAATTTTAAAAAATAGAGTTATAAATATTCTTTTCTTTAAAAAAAAGGTCATAGTTTCAAAAATTGTTGTCATTTGAAAAACATTTAAAAGTTTTGAAAGTGTTTGTGTTTCCAGGAAATACTCAAAATACGCAGGAAGCATCATTAGGAGCTCTCCTCGTAGGGTGTGAGTGTGATATTCTAAGCACAATCGGTAAATGCAAGGTAGAAACCGAATTTTCGATTTATACCGAAAGTCCACCCTGAATCTGTAGCCTCGTACTGCATACTGGTACATGTCGTTCTTACTGCCACCGTACCGTGTCTACGAAGGTTAACTGCCTCCATCATATCATGGAATTCAACCAGAATCATGGTTCCGGCAACGAACCTATGCAAATAAACATCAATTTGGCTGCCAAAAGAGAAGTGCGGCGCTGGGCTCACCTGGCTCGGCGCATCAAGCTTGCTCCCCCCACTCTCTCCCCTTCGCAGATCCTTCGCGGAGGCGGTGATGGGGGACCGGCGGGCTGAGAAGAGGCCGATGGAGGCGGCGGATCGGCGGGCGGAGAAGAGGCCGATGGAGACGGCGGATCTGGAGGCGGAGCGCAGGCAGGAGCGGGATCTGCGCGAGAAGGCGAAGAGGGCGATGCGCGACAGAGGAGATGACAGAGGTGAGAGGGAGCTTCGTGCGGCGCGGGAGGAGCGCGGCACGCAGGCGGAGCCACAGGGTCGCGAGGGGGATTGGGGTCCTCCTCCGCCATGGTGGATCCAGCAACAGCAAGAAAAGAAGCAGAGGAAGAAGGCCGCGCAGCGGCGTCGGGAGCTGGAACGCAAGGCGGTGGCGCACCCCTTGTGCGGCGGGGGTCATGGGGATCCCCTGGCACAGCAGCAGCGGGCGTCGGCCGAGGCGCGCAGGGGGGCGCTGATCCTGACAGCAAAGGGAACGGTGGGGGAGCCAATCCCGGTGGAAGATGTGCCGGAGGTGGAGTGCTTCAAGTGCGGCAGACTTGGACACTACCAATCCAAGTGCACTTTCAAGCCACTATGTGTGCTGTGCAAGGAGGAGGGCCATGCCTCCGCTGCTTGCCCTTCGCGTGGCAAGGCGGTTAAGCTTCAGATTATGGGGAGTGCGATTACGGGAGAGGGCTTCTTTTGTCTCGAATTTGCTGAAGATGCGGAGGAGGAACGGCCGGTGGACCAGAAGGTGGCTAATGCGGCAATCCTCTCGGCGGACCCGGGCAAACTTAACCTAAAGATTCTGAAACAGGAACTCAAGAACATCGTCACGAGTGATTGGGACTGGCAGGTTACGCAGGTGGGCGACGATGACTTCCTGGTGGTGTTCCCCTCTGCGGATCTTCTGCACATGGCCAAGTCAAGTGGAAAACTTTTCCTCCCCTCTCATGACATAACCGCAAGGGTGCGGGACAGACTGTATGAGGTGATCCAACCGATGAGCATGCCAGAAGTGTGGGTTAAGCTTCACGGCATCCCACAAAAACACCGCAGGGAGGATAGGGTCAAGGAAGGCTTTAAGATGCTGGGGCGCCCAATTGTGGTGGATGAAATGTCGCTTATCCGGTTGGGGCTGGTAAGGATGAAACTTGCTTGCAAGGCACTAGAGAAGTTGAATGGCACGGTGGAAGTTTGGTTTAACCATGAAGGGTATCAAGTTAAGGTCGAGGTGGAGCGACCGAACCCGCGTAGGGGCGTGGGTGGCGCGGGGTCGGGTGTGGGGGGCTCGGGCTCGGGCGCGCCCCAGCCTCCACCCCCACCCAAAGAGGGGGCCACGGATCCGGCGGGTCCTTGTGTTGACAAAGGCAGGTCAGAGGCTGGGCAGGGCTCTGGGCAGCAGCGTTTGGATGTGGTTATGGGAGGGGAAGAAGAGGATCTCAAAGACAGCATGCTGGACACCTCCATTAACACAGAGACATGGAACCAGTTAGGCGTGATGGAAGGGCAGGCGATGGTGGTGGCGACCCAGGACACGGCAGTTAGCGGCCCGAACCTGGCGCGTGACTTGGCAGGTGCCTTTGACGAGTACGGATCCAACTTACCGCAGCTGCTACCTACACCTCGCCCCTCTTTGGTCCTGGCGTCGGGGACAGTGGTTGGCGCAGGGCTGGAGGGGGGGAGGACTGCAATTCCCTCCTCTCCGTTGGCGGCGCAGGCCGGGGTTGCTGAGCTCAACAAGGATAGCCCTACTCCTGGCTCCGGAAAGCGGGGCTCCGGGGGAGCGGGCAGGCCGCCCAAGAAGACGGCGGGCAGGAAGTCGGGTCCCAAGACCGCGGCTCAGCCTGCTGCAAGCATGGCGGCGTCCCTGCGTGGCGAGTTGGGGTCGGAGTTGGCGGCGGGTGATGTGGGCTGCAAGGCCAAGCGCTCCAAGGCCACGCCGGTGGCGACGCGGGAACCAAGCACTAGGGCGAAGGCCAAGCTGGGGGATCTGTCTTCTCTGGAGAGCGCGAAGCTGAGGGTAGCGGACAAGAACTTGGACGTGTCAGGTAACCCCCTTCCCTCTTTTACAATTCTCAGCGCGTTCTCAGACGACCATCTTGCGTCGATTTTACTTGATAGTGGAGTGGAGCTGGGGTCTAGCTCTGCTGATATTATCCCGTTAGTCCGGGCGCGTGAGGAGGCTCAGGCTGCCTTGGACGAGGCGGCAGCGCGTTGCCAGGCCTCGAATGCACAGGAAAACTGCCCAGGGGGGCAGTTGGTGGTGGTGGTGCCAGAAGGGGAAGCAGAGCTGAGGGAAGGCTCTGACTTACCCTCTTCCAGTCGTGTGCCGGCTAGGAAGCGCGTGCAAAAGGCGGTGAGCTCGCGAGGAGTTCGCCTCCGTAACCGAGTGTTGTAATGCGATTTTTATTCTGGAATATTCGGGGTTGTGGGCACGTAGGGCGTCGCACGCAGCTCCGGGAATATATGGCCAAGGAGCGCATCGATATAGTTTCGTTACAGGAAACCATTAAGGCCGACTTTGCGCATAGGGATCTTCTGGCGATTGATCCTTTACAGCGGTTTAACTGGCGCTGGGTGCCTTCTGCGGGCCATTCGGGTGGCCTGCTCATGGGTTGTAATGAGGACGTTTGTGAGGTCCTGGCGTGGGATTTTGGGGTTTTTTGCATTATGGCCACGGTTAGGCAGCGGGCTTCGAACCTGGTGTGGGCTGTCATTGGGGTTTATGGGCCTGCGGATCACTCGAGGTCGGCAAGCTTCCTAGATGAAGTTTCCGCGATGGTAGGGGCCAAGCGGGCAGCGAACCTCCCGGTCATTGTGGGAGGAGATTTTAACTTGATCCGAGCGGGGTCGGATAAGAACAATGGCAATGTGGACTGGGCTAGGGTGTCCCTTTTCAACAATGCTATTGCGGCAGCCTCGCTTCGGGAGGCTGCTTGGACCGGAGCGAGATTTACGTGGACCAACAAACAGCTCCGCCCGGTTAGGTCAGTTCTTGATCGTGTCTTCTTCACCCCGGAGTGGGAAGCGCTTTTTCCGATGTGCTCTTTAGTGGCCGAAACTAGGATCGGATCTGATCACATCCCTCTGATCTTCTCCTCAGGGGAGGAGCAGAGGCGCCATAGCAGCAGATTCTTTTTCGAATCTGCCTGGTTCGAAGCAGAGGGCTTCGAGGCCATGGTGCATGAGCGGTGGGTGGCCATTGTGTCGCAGGTGGGCACCCAAAGGGGCCCGGCTGAGTTTTGGTCGGCGGCGGCAGCTAAGCTCCGCGCTTTCCTTAGGGGCTGGGGAGCGAATTTTGGTAGCGAATCCAAAAAGGAGCGGGCCAAGATTTTGGCCCAAATAGCAACGCTTGATGCGGAAGCAGATGTGCGCATGTTCTCCGAGCAGGAGTGGGCGCTGCGATATGCGCTGGAAGAACAAGTGCTCTCCATCCTGAGAGCGGAAGAGGAGTACTGGCGCCGTAGGGGCGGCATCAAGTGGGTGACCAAAGGTGACACAAACACAGGGTACTTCCATGCGTTCGCCAATGGGAGAAAACGTAAAGGTTCTATTCTACGCCTTAACCACGGGGATAGGGTTTTGATCACCCGGGCAGAAATTTGCAATCACATTTATGATTTCTTCATTGGCCTGTCGGGGACGGCTGAGGAGAAGCAGCTCTGCCTTCGGGAGGATTTGTGGGGTCCTCACGAACGGGTTTCTCAGGAAGAAAACGCAGGACTTGTCTTGTCTTTTCTGCCGGAGGAGATTGATCGTGCGCTGTCTTCCATGAAGACGGGCACGGCCCCGGGGCCTGATGGGTGGCCGGTGGAGTTCTTCAAAAAAATTTGGCCTAGCCTAAAACATGTGTTCCACGCAATTATCAATGGCTTCGCGTTGGGACAGGTGGACCTGGCTCGTTTAAATTTTGGGGTGATTAGTCTTATCCCCAAAGTTAAGGGCACGGACAGCATCAGGTTATTTAGGCCTATCACGCTCATTAATGTGCCATTCAAGTTGTGCGCCAAAGCCTGTGCTGTCAGGCTGACTCCTATTGCTCAAAGGGTGATCAGTAGGAGTCAGACTGGGTTCATCAAGGGGCGCAATATATTGGAGGGACCAGTGGCGCTTGCGGAGATCGTGCATGAGCTTAAATGTACGAAAGGGCAAGGAGTATTGCTCAAACTTGACTTCGAGAAAGCCTATGACCGCGTGAGCTGGGAGTTTGTGCGGGAGGTGCTGCTCAAAAAGGGTTTTGACGCAGGCTTTGTTCATAGGATGATGCACTTGATTAGCTGTGGGAATACAGCGGTGTCGATCAACGGGGAGATGGGTAAATTTTTCCGTAACAAAAGGGGTCTTCGGCAAGGAGACCCTAGCTCCCCTTTGATCTTTAACTTTGTGGCAGACGCACTTGCTGCGATGGTCGCGAGGGCCCGAGGGGCGGGTCACGTGAAAGGCGTAGTGCCACACCTCATCCCAGGGGGGGTGACGCATCTGCAATACGCGGATGATACAATGCTGTTATTTCAGCCTGATGATCACAACATCGCTACTATCAAGCTGCTCCTCCTAGCTTTTGAAATGCTACCAGGGCTCAAGATTAATTTCCTCAAAAGTGAGGTAATTATAATGGGATTGGACCAGCTCGAACATGTCCGAATAGCCAATCTCCTTAATTGTAAACTAGGGAGTTTTCCAATTAAGTACCTAGGGCTACCGATCGCGCCTAAAAACCTTACCATCTCCGAATGGGAACCGCTGTATGGTAAGGTTGCCAATAGGGTTAGCCCATGGCGGGGACGCTTTATGTCTTCGGCGGCTCGGTTAATTCTTACCAACTCGAGCCTGTCTTCCCTCCCTCTTTTTACGATGGGGATGTTCTTGTTAGATGATGGGGTGCATGGGAAGTTAGATACGCCGCGCTCAAAATTCTTTTGGGAAGGAGCGGGTCACAAAAGGAAATACCATATGTTAAAATGGGCGGCGGTCTGCCGACCTAAGAAGCATGGTGGGCTAGGGATCACTAATTCTAAACTTATGAACGTGGCGCTGCTATCAAAATGGTGGTGGAAGCTAGCGGCTAAGGAAGAGGGTCTGTGGGCAGACCATCTGCGGGCCAAATACTTCCCGGACGGGGATGTATTTAACGCCAAGGCTTCGGGCTCGCCGTTTTGGAATGGGCTCCAGGCGGTTAGACCAGCCTTCTCGCTGGGGGCGAGATTTGAGGTGAATAGCGGCAACTCGACTAGGTTCTGGTTGGATCGCTGGTTGGGTGACAAGCCGCTCTGGCAGGAGTTCCCGCAGTTATATCAGGTGACGGCGGACCCGCTACTCAGGGTGGGAGAGGCTCTTCGCGCTACGCCGCCTTTGATTAACTTTCGGAGACAGTTGAATGCGGCGGAATTAGCAAATTGGGGCTTGCTTCAGGCGCGGCTGGAACAAATTTCGGTAAATCTAGATGAGGATACGGTTTCTTGGGACCTCTCCGTGTCTCGGAAATTCTCAGTGAAGTCCCTTTACAATAAGCTGACAGAGGGCACTGCGTTGGATACTGCCAGGAACCTTTGGAAGGCTAGGGTGCCGTTAAAGATTAAGATCTTTATGTGGCAGTTATTTCGCAATAGGCTTCCGACGGCGGAGAACGTAGCTAAACGGAATGGGCCTTCGGACGGGACGTGCGTGGTATGTGAGTCGCTAGAGGACGCGAACCACGCCATGTTCCAATGCGCTCTGGTCCGCTTTGCCTGGAGCACGGTGCGACAGGTTTTCCAACAGAATTGGAATCCTAGCACTGGGTTTGAGCTGCTGGCTATTTTACAGGCACAGAGGGGTGCCAAGGCCAGGATCTTGTGGACCTGCGTAGGGGCCCTACTCTGGTCCCTTTGGACTGTGCGTAATAAAATGACTATGGAACATAAGTTTCCTTCCAATCCTACTGATGTTATCTTCAAATGCCATTTATTTTTACAGAGTTGGGCACCGCTGGGGAAGCAAGGTGATGCAGACCATTTGAAGAGCACTATGGAGAAGATCGCTACATGTATCCCAAGGCTGTGGCAAGCGAATTGAAGCGTATCTTGTTCCTCTAGGGTCTTGTTTGTGAGCTAGAGTGGGTCGGGTCCCCTCTTAGTTTGTTGTTTTCATTATGGCGTGCGTGGCTGTTGTAGCCTATTGAGACTGTGGTGTTATGTGTGGTATGTGGCGTGCAAACCTTGGATGCTGCCTAAGTGGCTTTATTAATTTAAAGTCGGACGCGTCTAGCGTCTTCGTTCCAAAAAAATAAACATCAATTTTGGTTGAACATTGGGCCCCAAAATAAACATACGACTGCCGCTAGGTACTCCAGTGTTTTGTGCACAAATATGCAAGTACATGAATATACTCGATCGATCCAATGGAGCCAGAACAAGAGAAGTAGCAGTAGCTTAAATTAGGAAATACAACCATAAAGATCCAGCAGCAGCTATATCATCAGCAAACACCAGTAGCAGGTGAGAGGTGCATGCATGGCGGCCGCTCAGCAGACGCCCTGGGTCTTCTTCCTGGCGGCGACGGCCCTCTTCCAGACGGACACCACCTCGCGCTGCCTGGCCAGGTCCTTCTCGCTGACGGTGTCGCCGTTGGGGTACTGCAGGGCGGGCCCGCTGCTGCGGGACGGGAGGGCGTCGAGCTCGTGGAGCACCTTCTCGATGTCGATGACGAGGCGCTCGGCGAAGGTGCGGCTGAAGTCCTCGCGGATGACGACGCGGAGCACGGTGACGTGCTGCGCGTCGGGGGGCATGGTGTAGGCGGGCACGATCCAGCCGAAGCGGCGGAGGAACTCGGAGATCTCGAACTCGTCGTGCCGGCTGCTGTCCTTGAGGGAGAAGGCCACCAGCGGGACGCCCTGGTCCTTGGACACGATGTTGAACCGGCCCGTGCGCTCCAGCCCCTCCTTGAGCACCATCGCGTTCTCCTGGCAGTTGTCCATGATGTTCCTGTACCCCTGCATTATTGCACCAGAAACCAGATACGGTTAGCACACAAAAAAATTGTTGTTGTAGTAAGTGAGAAATGCTGAGATAGAATCGATCAGCAGTACCTCGAAACCAAGGCGGATCAGCTGGTAATACTGCGCGATAACCTGGCTGGAACCTTTGGAGAAGTTGAGGGTGAAGGTGGGCTGGTCGGCGCCGAGGTAGTTGATGTGGAAGATGAGCTCGTCCGGCAGGTCCTCCTTGCTCCTCCAGATGCACCACCCGATCCCGGCGTACACGAGGCCGTACTTGTGCCCGCTCACGTTGATGCTCTTCACCAGCGGCAGCCGGAAGTCCCACTCCAGCTCCGGGTACAGGAACGGCGCGATGAACCCGCCGCTCGCCGCATCCACGTGGATCGGCGTGTCCCAGCTGCACGTCCAACCCAAAACCCATTAGTACAACATTTTCCACGGACCTCTGTCTAGATGAGTGATATGTGCAGTGGGAGCTCAGTGGAAGGATCAAAGATGGTTAACGAATTCATTACCCTGTCTCCTCGTTCTTCTTGACGAGGAGGTCGTTGAGCATCTTGACGTCCTCGAACTCGCCGTTGAGGGTGGAGCCGAGGATGGCGGCGACGCAGATGGTGTTCTCGTCGACCATCTCAACGGCCTTCTCGGGGTCCATCACGTAGTACCCCTCGCTCAGCTTCACTTCCTTGAGCTCCACCTCGAAGTAGCGCGCGAACTTCTCCCAGCAAACCTGAATTCATTTTACCCAATGATCCAGTAAGTTTAAGAAGGTAACAAACCGCATGGTGCAAATGTTAAGTAAAGATAGACTGTGATGTGCTTATATTGAGTACTTGGACGTTGGCGCCGGTGACGATGTTGGGCTTGTCGCAGGGCTTGCCGGCGGCCTTCATCTTGTTCTGCCAACGCCTCTTGAAGGCCAGCCCGGCGAGCATGATGGCCTCCGAAGAGCCGACGGTGCCCACTCCCACGGCCGTCTCGGTCTCCCCGAGAGGAGCATTGAAGAGATGCGCGATCATGTTCACGCATCGGTTCTGCAAAACAGAATTTAAAAGCCCTGTGTTATGATCGATCAACCAAACATTGCTATATGAAAACTTGATTTCTCGCAGAAAGAAAACTAGAATTTCCTCCACGAAGATCGTAAATCATATCATTACCACATTTTATAGGTAGGTTAAATCCATGGTTAAACTTGAATTTGAAAAGCATGTGTGCCTTCTTTTTCAAGCCGGAGGGAGTAATAAATAGCAGCTTTTATTATTTTTACTCCATATTTTGCTTTTTCTCGTTGCATTGCAATCTCTGATGATTTCATCCATTAATAGGAACCAGGGGTCCAACCTTGCATTCAAAAGAAAGAAAAATAGTCCACTACTCCCATGATTTTGCCGGTGAGTCTTAGCAGTATGGCCGGCGTGTGCTTAGATGATTAGACCACCGCCACCCATACTAATAGTGCACCGCTGTGCCAAAAGGGCGCAATCAGATCGAATCATCACTCACTTGGTTCATGCTTACAAGTCAGTAAACATTTCCGGTTTACATCCCCTCCAGCATGGCCACGAGCGTCTAGCTCGGCGGCCTAGCAGTACAGCGATAGCACGGAGAAAATCTCGGCCTACTTGGGATGAGTGCCTGCTTTTACCGATCGACCCGACGTTGGGCAGGCAGTCCTGTTGCCCCTCTCGATCGATCGTTGGGTGGCTCGACAAGACGACAGCCAGGAGCTAGAGCTATCGCCGTGTGTCGGTGTGTGTATGTGAACGTGGCTTGCTCGTTTTCCTATTGTTGCGTCGCGAGTTGGAGGACAGGGACGGGGGCCAGATGCCTTGTTCTGCACACTAGTACACCACACACGTTCTGCTCCCCGTTGTTCTCTAGTGCGCCACTCAGGTTCATGAACCAAAGAGGATAGACGCGCCGTTGAGTAGATTACTGTTTTATTTGTTACAGTATATAATACTCCTCCTTTATGTAATAAGTAGTACCCCTTCGTCCTGAATTACTTGTCGCAGAAATGGATGTATCTAAACTATTAGACTATTTTTAGTTGTAGATACGTTTGTTTCTATCTATTTATACAACAAGTACTCCCTTCGTTCGGAATTACTTGTCACAAAAATGAATAAAAATGGATGTATCTACAACTAAAATACATCTAGATACATTTATTTCTTGGACGAGTAATTCCGAACGGAGGAAGTAGTTCAGAACGGTTAATGTTGGGTCTTTGTAAGTGCCAATCCTCGAATGTTTTTTCCCTTCTCGTTAGCATGATGATGCAGCCGTGCGGCCTGCGAGCGCTGAGCCCTGGCTGCCGTGACGATTAAGCAACTAATGTTTCCATCTAGACTGTAAATAAGTCAATACTAGCACTACCCTTAATGCCTTTTTGTTTTGAAATGACCTTATTAATCCGTATTGATCTCGAGGAGCACCGTATTGTTCTTGGTTTGAAACAGAGGGGGGGGGGGGAGGTAGCCTGAATATACCTGCTGTCTTTTTTTCTGTTCTTTTTCTCAAACGCTAAAGGCTGAATATATCTCCTGGTTTTGTCGCTTGCTGCTAGCCTGACATGACTACTGAATACCACCCAATTGTCTAATTAATCCACCGACCTTTTGTCAATTTCTTTGGTGGGCGACGTCTTGGACACCTACATAAACTTGAGAGCAATGGAAAAGAGTTCCCTACTAATTCATCTTCTTCATTACACGCGGCCATATATAAAGGGATAAATATACAGAAACAGTGGGCAGAAAGGTAACTGACTCGTACTACATAGTTATATATATTAATCGTCTCTAGGCTAGAGGCAAGATACGAAGGCGCATGTGATGGATGCTCGATCATTTTTTACCATTTCTAGGGGAGTAGCGGTGCTAGTTTTCAAACTTCTATGCCAGATCAGTGGGTCAGGCGGGCCAAGTGGAGCAGTGGAAGCCCACCGAAAGAAGAAAGGGATCGAGATCTCAATATCAAATCTAGGGGCTTAAACGACCGGAGTAACGCCAAAGTAAAAGGTGAACCTGGAGCTCGGTGGTGACGGGGTACTCGTCCATGTCGACGTAGTTCTTGTTGATGGAGTCCATCATGAGCTTGTTGCACTCGGGCTCCATCCAGGTGGTGACGAAGGACGCCAGGTTCAGCCGCGGGTTCCCGTCCAGCATCAGCTCGTCGTTGATGATCTGGTACGCCGCCTCCTTCGGGATCGAGTTCTCCGGCATCCGGAACCTGCCCACCCGTTCCGTCCGTCGTCCAAAACCAGATCAGCATACATCCATCCATGATCCATCCACCATGCGCGCGCAAGCAAGCAGAAACGTACCTGGGCAGGGAGGCGCGGACGTAGCGGGAGGCGAAGGTGGAGTGCACCGAGTCATCGGACGACCCTGCCGACGCGGCGTGGGAGAGCACCATCCTGCTCGCCGGCGGGGACGACGGCCGATCCGATCAGGAGACGGGGGCCGGCGGGGGCGGTGGTGGTGCTAGACTGCTAGTGCTGCCGCTGGTTTGTGCTTGATCAACGCGGGGTCGGGGTTAAGCCGTTACCAGGAACAGCGGGAACGTTTCCTATTGTATGTATAGTAGATGGCGTGCGCCGTGCTGGCCGGGAGACAAAAATGGCGGAATATTTATAATCGAGCCGAGGGGACGGGTGAAGGGGAAGATTTTTTCCCTTTCTTTTAGACGAAGGGAAGGGGAAGCTCCCGTTCAAAAAAAAAAAACGTGTACTACATGTGACCGTTGAAAAAAAAAACATGTAGAGTACTACTGTACTTGGCCACCGGACTTCGTCGCCTAGTTACCGTGGATTCATGGTTTGACGAAGATGTTTCTGTTCCCGTTCAGTCCGGTCACGCTTTATTCGACACTTGGGTTGATGTCGTCTCTTTGGGGCTGCGCGCTCCGGTGTCTGGTATTGGTCCTCCGAAGGCGGGGGTGAAGCTTCGCTCTTTCCATCGTGTCGCTTTCCCTCTCTTTTTTTGTGTGTGCGGAATTAAGAACATCTACAGTCGGGCGCCTCAAACCGTCCCTAAATGTTTGTGCGGACGGCTTGGTCACTGACTGGTCGTGAAAAACCGACCCAGACGGGGGCCTTAAACCGTTCTCAAACGTCCGGGCTGTATGGCGCCCCTCATATCAAGCCAAAATATGAGGTGGTTCGAGCTCGTCCGTCACGTCGGTTTGGCCTAGCTTGGCCCACGCGTGACCCACAAAATTCCCATCCGAAAAATCCTAGACTGCAGTCAATCCAAACTGCACTTCAGTTCCCTCTCCTCCAACTCCACTTTCGAACTCATTCAATGCCCGGCGACCGAAGTAGCGCTGCCTTCGGTGGGAAATCCAGCTCCAACAACGACTCGGGGAGCCTCCTGCGCGAAGCGGAGCCCGATGATGTGGAGGAGGTCGCCCTCCGCATCGCTTTGAGGCATTCGCTGCTCGACCAAGGCGGATCTAGCAACGGCGGATCTACTTCTTCAGTGTTCATCGCCTGTCGGCGCAGCGCCGACGATGTCGCCGACCCTTCCCGAGGCGGCGCCCCTCGCGTCCGTCCTCCCTGCTCTCTCACGGTGATGGAGAAGGATGCGCGATGCCTTTGCCGCAAGAATGCCAAGGCGCTCTGACTCTTCATCGAGTTGTCGGAGCGCGAGGCAAAAAAGGAGGCAGCAGCAAAGACGAAGACGGCCCGGCATACGAATGAGCAGGACCGCCTGCTCCATAGGTTGTCGGGCAAAAGGTGCAGCTCCGACTCCTCCCACTTGACGGATGGATCCACTTCTCGCGACGACGCACCTCCGCACACCGACGCCTACATGGAGAAGGGCACAGCCGCGCCGACGGCTGGAAGGGGAATGGGCCGGTGAGGAAATGGTAATTTACTCCATCCTTCCCCGACGGCTGGGAGGAGAATGGGCCGGTGAGGAAATGGTAATTTACTCCATCCTTCCCTATTTTATTTTTGTTTTATCTATGTTCTAACTATTTGTAGTATAAATTTCCATTGTCCGCCGATAAGCCTTCGATAAGCTATGTGGTTTCATCCGGCAATGCAATGATAATCCGGCTAGTTGAGCGTATTTTATACTTTACATGTAGCGTTGCATGGTTTGCATGGTTTTGAGGTTTCAGATATGAGGGGACGCGAGTGTGAAAGACTTGTATGAAACATGCCCGGTCAATGCTCGCAGCGCGTCCGCGGGCGTCTGAGGGGTCGAATTTGCCAAGTCCGGATATAGATGCTCTAACTGTTTCCATCTCCTTTGGTAAAAAGGACAGCTGAAGCCCGGGGGTTCCATGATTCCGGGGGAAGAATGTAGGTCTACCGGACTCGCTGCCTATGCCGACGGCCCCGGGTCGTCGGCATAGGCCATTTCCCGTCGGCAGAGCCCCGTCAGCATACACTACACCACAACACTGATGTAAGGACAAAAAAACTGCCGGGAGAAAGCACTTTAAAGGGCAGATAAACTGTCGGGACAGTGTTTCTCCCGACAGATAGAACTGCCATGAGAATGGCTGCCGGGACAGTGTTTTTCCCGGCAGATTCAACCTCGCATGACTATGGAAGGAGGCGACGTCGACCTCGACGCACCAGGCGCCATCGATACCGATGGCGGTCGCATAGGTCGGCGGAGGAGATCGAAGGCCGACGGGGGCGGGGGTGGCGGTGGCGGTGGCGTTGGTGTGGGAGAGAGCAGTGTGGATAAGGGCTCGATTTGGGGAAGATCTATTTGGGGCGGCGGCTGTTTGGTGCAAACTTTTCGTGGGCCTCTCGCACGGTACGCGCGCACCTGGGCCAATTTCAGTCTCGTGCCCTATAGACATTCCGGCAGATAGTGGGCCATAGTTTAGTTGTACCGGCAGACACGGTGTCCTTACAAACAAAAATCACTTTCATTAGTCTGTGTGTCCTCGTTCCTACACTTGTGCCGGCAGCTTTTCTGCCCTCAAGTACATCTACCGACAGTACCGACATCCACGGCAGATAGTTTGCCCTTATTTCACTATTTATCCTGGCAGTTAACTGCCCCTAATTAAGTGTTGCGGTGTAGTGATAGATCACATCAGCGTAGTCTTGTCAGACCATCGGCATAGTATAGCCGTCGACATATGTGCCTATGCCGACGGTTGAGCGCCAGCCGTCGGCAGTGTTTTTCGCCTGATGGCAACGGACGGCGCCGTCAAAAGCGCTGACGATTCACGGAATGCCACATGGCAGAGGTATGCGAACGGCTTTACCGTCGGCATATCTCTGCCACGTGGCATTCCATGGTGCCTCCTGGTGGTAGGGCTATGCCTATGGCAAAGCCGTCGGCATAGATTTGCCGTGCCACGTGTTGTCCCCTGGTGCCTCCTGGCGGCAGGGCTATGCCTACGGAAAAGCCGTCGACATAGATAGCCCCGCCACGTGGCATGCCCTGGGTAGCCCTGGGCTCATCTATGCCGACGGCTTTGCCGTAGGCATAGTTTTTCCCCTTGTTTTCTCTTTTTCAATTCATTTGACAACATTTCAAAGCAGAATAATATGGAATTATGCAGAAATATGACAGTTCATCATCTAAACATACTCAAGTTCATCATCATCATTTAAACATACTCAAGTTCATCATCTAAAGATCATCACCGGTGAAAGTTCATGAACATAAATAGTGCAAGACATGGAACATGAAAGGTATGGCACGATGGCCACATGCACGGGTATCATCATCGACATCAAGCAAGACCGCCGCCGCCAAGACCACCTCCGCCAAAGCCACCACCGCCAAGACCACCTCCGCTAAAACCACCACCGCCAAGACCACCTCCGCCAAAACCGCCACCGCACCACCATCACTCTGCCAGATCGGAGTGACTGGGGTCGACGGAGCAGGAGTCGAGCCATCGGTCCCCTACATGTTTGAGAGAAGATCTAATGGTAAATATGATATGATAGTGTTGAATGAACAACAACTAGTTTGTCAGTAGTTAGGCAAATGTACTAACCGGACTATCACCGCCTAGTGACGCCCATTCCTCGAACGTGGGAATGTGTGGGGCTTCTCCCGCAGGTGGTGGTGGGTCCAACTTGTGGTGGCTCCGTGCGGTTAGTCGAAGACGCCAACATAGCCTGGATGTTAGTTAAACAAGCAAACTAGAAGGTCAGAAGGAATGAAAGTGCAAATTTTAGCTTGGTTTTAAGAGGGCAAAACTAACCGCCATCACTTGACGGTTGTAATCAGCGTTTGCCTTTACTCGTTGCAAGTACTCCCACACCTCAATATGCCTATGCTCGAGAAAGGCCTGATATGCCTACAAAATTGAGGTTGTTTCTAAGTGGGCAGTGCTGAAAATAAACTGAGAAAGATAGTGAAAGTGCAACTATCCTAGGTGGTTTTGGTAATTCATAACAACATATAGCTCATTGAGCTAATGCTATTCCAAGACTATTATTTCAGGAAAGCTCAATGAATGGCATGGCATGGATGATGAAAGTGGATCCCTCAAAATACTAATGACAAAGGATTGGCTCAAGCTCAAAAGCTCAAGACTCTTCATTTTACATTTTAGTGATCCAAGATCACATTGAGTCTATAGGAAAAGCCAATACTATCAAGGAGGGATGAGGTGTTGCTTAATGAGCCTCTTGCTTCATGTGCTTGGTGATATGCTCCAAAAACCCTCAACTACTTTCCAACATCCACAAATTACCTAAACCTAAAGCCAAAATCGGTCACACCGATTCTTCCTATCCAGCGCCACCGAGTTCAAATGTCATAGCCACTGCCACAAACCCTAGGCAAATCGGTCCTATCGATAGGGATCACGGTCTCACCGAGATGGGATTGTAATCTCTCTGTTTCCCTTCGTAACGTTTCGGTCTAACCGAAGTGAGCGATCGGTCCCACCGAGATTGCAATGTAAACTCTCTGTTTCCCTTTTGTAACATTTTGGTTTCACCGAAAAGAGCAAATCGGTCCCACCGAGTTTACCTGATCAACTCTCTAGTTAGCTAATTACCAAAATCGGTCTCACCGAGTTTGTGTAATCGGTCTTACCGAGATTACGTTATGCCCTAACCCTAACCATATCGGTCTTACCGAGTTGCATTTCGGTCCCACCGAAAATCCTAACGGTCACTAGGTTTACTAAATCGGTCCGACCGAATTTGATGATTCGGTCCCACCGAGTTTGGTAAATTGTGTGTAACGGTTAGATTTTGTGTGGAGGCTATATATTGGAGGCTATATATACCCCTCCACCTCCTCTTCATTCGTGGAGAGAGCCATCAGAACAAACCTACACTTCCAACTTACCATTCCTGACAGAGAACCACCTACTCATGTGTTGAGGCCAAGATATTCCATTCCTACCATATGAATCTTGATCTCTAGCCTTCCCCAAGTTACTTTCCACTCAAATCTTCTTTCCACCAGATCCAAAACCTATGAGAGAGAGTTGAGTGTTGGGGAGACTATCATTTGAAGCACAAGAGCAAGGAGTTCATCATCAACGCACCATTTGTTACTTCTTGGAGAGTGGTGTCTCCTAGATTGGCTAGGTGTCACTTGGGAGCCTCCGACAAGATTGTGGAGTTGAACCAAGGAGTTTGTAAGGGCAAGGAGATCGCCTACTCCGTGAAGATCTACCGCTAGTGAGGCAAGTCCTTCGTGGGTGACGGCCATGGTGGGATAGACAAGGTTGCTTCTTCGTGGACCCTTCATGGGTGGAGCCCTCCGTGGACTCGTGCAACCATTACCCTTCGTGGGTTGAAGTCTCCATCAACGTGGATGTACAATAGCACCACCTATCGGAACCACGCCAAAAACATCTGTGTCTCCAATTGCGTTTGAATCCTCCAAACCCTTCCCTTTACTTTCTTGCAAGTTGCATGCTTTAATTTCCGCTGCCTATATACTCTTTGCATGCTTGCTTGAATTGTGTGATGATTGCTTGACTTGTCCTAAGATAGCTAAAATTTGCCAAACTCTAAAATTGGGAAAAGGCTAAGTTTTTAATTGGTCAAGTAGTCTAATCACCCCCCTCTAGACATACTTCAAGGTCCTACAGATAGAGACAAAGAAGATAAGGGGAAGTACTTACAGCACGCTGGCGGGCTAAGCGAGGTTGCTAACGCCCCGTACTCTCTAACAGGCTTGTGTTGGTAGCCCGAAGCCGTGTGTACGAGACCGACGGAGTGATCAAGCCATCGAAACACGGCTACCAGCCATGGGACTTCCCCTGGATGGCCACCACCGCTGTGTCGTCGATCTGAGACTGGGCGACCTCAGGAACAGGAACATCCGGATGCAACTTCTGATAGTTCTGAGTGTAAGACTCCATGTGCTGCTCGGTGTTGCCATAGTACTGGCTCTCGTCGTCCTTGCGATCACTCCGCTCGCGGGCCAGCTTCCATGACTCAATGTCTGAGAGCGGCCTCTTCAACTTGTCCTCCTGCAACGTCAAACAGAAGTTATCCATACATAAGAACATGATAGTAAAGAAGAACAAAAATGCATCATGCATATAGATATACCTTCATGGCCTTGAAGCCCTAGTTGTTCCTGTTTCCTTGGTCGTGTGTCCCGTCTTTTCCACGGTTAGCCCGGGCCTTGATGCTCTTGGCAGCAAACTCTGCATCGTCGCCGAGCCACCTATCCACCAAACTCGCCCATCCGTCATGCCTTCCATAGCACCAACGAGGAACAACCTATGCAAATTTTGGAAGCATGACATGTGAGCACGAAACATATAGTTGACTGCTTGAAACAATGAAAAGTCAGTAATAGTTACCATCATGAACTGCTCCCTGTTCAAGGTAAGTTTTTGCCTCTGCGCTTGAGTTTTGGTCATCTTTTGTTGCAGGTAGATGTGGTAGTACTACGAGACGGCAACCCAGCGCACCTCCTACTGCAACTGACGAACTTTATTCTTCGCAGCCGCAAGCAAGACCACGTCGGCTCTGGCCTTGTGCTCGTCAAGAACTCTATAGAGTTGTTGCAATCATGCATAAACTAGAAGCAAACAAGGCATGAGTTGAGTGATTCAATGATAAACTATGACGAAACTGAAGACAAGTGATTCAGAAGAGAACTTACCCAAAATTTGGTGATCACGGCCTTAGCGGCCATCCCGTACTCCGCGTTGCTGCAAGCCTCGTAGTGGGCCCAGCTCGTGGCCAAAACACGCAGCTGTGGGTCCCTGTCTAGCCGCGGGCAGAATAGGCCAGACCAAAACTCCTTCAACAGGACAGTGATAAGGCCGTTCGGTTTACGGCCCTTTCCGCGAAGGATCCAGTTACTGCAAAAGAATCAAAGGATTGCCATGTGTACAATAAGAAAATGTTGTCATGTGTTGAAAATATGATTGAGAGGCACTTACTCTGTCCCCGCAGGTTCAATGAGCCACTTGTGTGTTGGAAATATGCCCTAGAGGCAATAATAAAAGGATTATTATTATATTTCCTTGTTCATGATAATTGTCTTTTATTCATGCTATAATTGTATTATCCGGAAATCGTAATACACGTGTGAATACATAGACCACAATACGTCCCTAGTAAGCCTCTAGTTGACTAGCTCGTTGGTCAACAGATAGTCATGGTTTCATGACTATGGACATTAGATGTCATTGACAACGGGATCACGTCATTAGGAGAATGACGTGATGGACAAGACCCAATCCTAAGCATAGCACAAGATCGTGTAGTTCGTTTTGCTAGAGCTTTTCCAATGTCAAGTATCTTTTCCTTAGACCATGAGATCGTGTAACTCCCGGATACCGTAGGAGTGCTTTGGGTGTACCAAACGTCACAATGTAACTGGGTGACTATAAAGGTGCACTACAGGTATCTCCGAAAGTGTCTGTTGGGTTGACACGGATCGAGACTGGGATTTGTCACTCCGTATGACGGAGAGGTATCACTGGGCCCACTCGGTAGTGCATCATCATTATGAGCTCAAAGTGACCAAGTGTCTGGTCATGGGATCATGCATTACGGTACGAGTAAAGTGACTTGCCAGTAACGAGACTGAACGAGGTATTGGGATACCGACGATCGAGTCTCGGGCAAGTAAACGTACCGATTGACAAAGGGAATAGTATACGGGGTTGATTGAATCCTCGACATCGTGGTTCATCCGATGACATCATCGAGGAGCATGTGGGAGCCAACATGGGTATCTAGATCCCGCTGTTGGTTATTGACTGGAGAGCCGTATCGGTCATGTCTGCATGTCTCCCGAACCCGTAGGGTCTACACACTTAAGGTTCGGTGACGCTAGGGTTATTAGGAAGACTTGTATGTGATTACCGAATGTTGTTCGGAGTCCCTGATGAGATCTCGGACGTCACAAGGAGTCCCGGAATGGTCCGGAGGTGAAGATTTATATATGGGAAGTTGTCATACGGACACCGGAAAGTTTCGGGGGCATATCGCTATTGTACCGGGGCCACAGGAGGGGTTCCGGGGGTCCACCGGGAGGGGCCACCCCTCTCGGAGGGCCACATGAGCCGCAAGGGGCAGGGAACCAGCCCCTGGTGGGCTGGGCGCGCCCCCCCTTGGGCCCATGCGCCTAGGGTTGGGGGGGAACCCTAGTGGGGGCGCCCCCCTTGCTTGGGGGGCAAGCCCCCCTCCCTGGCCGCCGCCCTCCCTCTAGATCTCATCTAGAGGGGGCCGGCCCCCTTCCCCCTTCCCCTATAAATAGAGGGGCGAGGGGAGGGCTGAACACCTGATCCAAGGCGCAGCCCCTCCCCTCCCCAACACCTCTCCTCCTTCGTTGAGCGCTTGGCGAAGCCCTGTCGGAGTACTACCTCTCCACCATCATCACGCCGTCGTGCTGCTGCTGGAGCCTTCTTCCTCAACCTCTCCTTGCCCCTTGCTGGATCAAGAAGGGGGAGACGTCGTCCGTTCCGTGCGTGTGTTGAACGCGGAGGTGCTCTCCGTTCAGCAATTGGTCATCGGTGATTTGGATCACGGCGAGTATGACTCCATCATCCCCGTTCCCTTGAATGCTTCCGCACGCGATCTACAAGTGGTATGTAGATGCAATCTCTCTCCCATGACTCGTTGCTTAGATGAACTCATATATGGATCTTGGTGAAACCGTAGGAAAACTTTTAATTTTCTGCAACGTTACCCAAACAGTGGCATCATGAGCTAGGTCTATGCGTAGTTCTCTATTGCACTAGTAGAACACAATTTTGTTGTGGGCGTAGATCTTGTCAACTTGCTTGCCGCTACTAGTATTTTCTTGCTTCAGCGGTATTGTGGGATGAAGCGGCCCGGACCGACCTTACACGTACGCTTACGTGAGACAGGTTCCACCGACTGACATGCACTAGTTGCATAAGGTGGCTAGCGGGTGTCTGTCTCTCCTACTTTAGTTGGAGCGAATTAGATGAAAAGGGTCCTTATGAAGGGTAAATAGAAGTTGACAAAATCACGTTGTGGTTATTCGTAGGTAAGAAAACGTTCTTGCTAGAACCCAATTGCAGCCACGTAAAAGATGCAACAACAATTAGAGGACGTCTAACTTGTTTTTGCAGCAATTGTCATGTGATGTGATATGGCCAGAAGTTGTGATGAATGATGAATGATATATTGTGATGTATGAGATCATGTTCTTGTAATAGGAATCATGACTTGCATGTCGATGAGTATGACAACCGGCAGGAGCCATAGGAGTTGTCTTTATTTTTTGTATGACCTGCGTGTCATTGAAGAACGCCATGTAAATTACTTTACTTTATTGCTAAACGCGTTAGCCATAGAAGTAGAAGTAGTCGTTGGCGTGACAACTTCATGAATACACAATGATGGAGATCATGATGATAGAGATCATGGTGTCATGCTGGTGATGAAGATGATCATGGAGCCCCGAAGATGGAGATCGAAGGAGTTGTATGATATTGGCCATATCATGTCACTACTATATAATTGCATGTGATGTTTATTATGTTTTATGCATCTTGTTTACTTAGAACGGCGGTAGTAAATAAGATGATCCCTTATAATAATTTGAAGAAAGTGTTCCCCCTAACTGTGCACCGTTGCTAAAGTTCGTCGTTTCGAAGCACCATGTGATGATCGGGTGTGATAGATCCTTACGTTCACATACAACGGGTGTAAGACAGATTTACACATGCAGAACACTTAGGGTTAACTTGACGAGCCTAGCATGTACAGACATGGCCTCGGAACACAGAGACCGAAAGGTCGAACATGAGTCGTATGGAAGATACGATCAACATGGAGATGTTCACCGATGATGACTAGTCCGTCTCACGTGATGATCGGACACGGCCTAGTCGACTCGGATCGTGTAACACTTAGATGACTAGAGGGATGTCTAATCTGAGTGGGAGTTCATTAAATAATTTGATTAGATGAACTTAATTATCATGAACTTAGTCTAAAACTTTTGCAAAATATGTCTTGTAGATCAAATGGCCAACGCTCATGTCAACATGAACTTCAACGCGTTCCTAGAGAAAACCAAGCTGAAAGATGATGGCAGCAACTATTCGGACTGGGTTCGGAACCTGAGGATCATCCTCATAGCAGCCAAGAAAGATTATGTCCTAGATGCACCGCTAGGTGAAGCACCCATCCCAGAGAACCAAGACGTTATGAACACTTGGCAATCACGTGCTGATGATTACTCCCTCGTTCAGTGCGGCATGCTTTATAGCTTAGAACCAGGGATCCAAAAGCGTTTTGAGAAGCACAGAGCATATGAGATGTTCGAGGAGCTGAAAATGGTTTTCCAAGCTCATGCCCGGGTCGAGAGATATGAAGTCTCCGACAAGTTCTATAGTTGTAAGATGGAGGAAAACAGTTCTGTCAGTGAGCACATACTCAAAATGTCTGGGTTGCACAACCGCCTGTCCCAGCTGGAGATCAACCTCCCGGAAGAGGCGGTCATTGACAGAATCCTTCAGTCGCTCCCACCGAGCTACAAGAGCTTTGTGTTGAACTACAATATGGAGGGGATGGTGAAGACCATTCCTGAAGTATTCTCAATGCTGAAGTCAGCAGAGGTTGAAATCAAGAAAGAACATCAAGTGTTGATGGTCAATAAGACCACTAAGTTCAAGAAGGGCAAGGGTAAGAAGAACTTCAAGAAGGACGGCAAAGATGTTGCCGCGCCCAGTAAGCTAGTTGCCGGGAAGAAGTCAAAGAATGGACCCAAGCCTGAGACTGAGTGCTTTTATTGCAAGGGGAAGGGTCACTGGAAGCGGAACTGCCCCAAATACTTAGCGGACAAGAAGGCCGGCAACACTAAAGGTATATTTGATATACATGTAATTGATGTGTACCTTACCAGTACTCGTAGTAACTCCTGGGTATTTGATACCGGTGTCGTTGCTCACGTTTGTAACTCACAACAGGAGCTGCGGAATAAGCGGAGACTGGCGAAGGACGAGGTGACGATGCGCGTCGGGAATGGTTCCAAGGTCGATGTGATCGCCGTCGGCACTCTACCTCTACATTTACCTACGGGATTAGTTTTAAACCTCAATAATTGTTATTTAGTGCCAAGTTTGAGCATGAACATTGTATCTAGATCTCGTTTGATACGAGATGGCTTCTCATTTAAATCCGAGAATAATGGTTGTTCTATTTATATGAGAGATATGTTTTATGGTCATACCCCGATGGTCAATGGTTTATTCTTAATGAATCTCGAACGTAATGTTACACATATTCATAGTGTGAATACCAAAAGATGTAAAGTTGATAACGATAGTCCCACATACTTGTGGCACTGCCGCCTTGGTCACATTGGTGTCAAGCGCATGAAGAAGCTCCATGCTGATGGACTTTTAGAGTCTCTAGATTATGAATCATTTGACACATGCGAACCATGCCTCATGGGCAAAATGACCAAGACCCTGTTCTCCGGAACAATGGAGCGAGCAACCAACTTATTGGAAATCATACATACTGATGTGTGTGGTCCAATGAGCATTGAGGCTCGCGGAGGATATCATTATGTTATCACTCTCACTGATGACTTGAGTAGATATGGGTATGTCTACTTGATGAAACACAAGTCTGAGACCTTTGAAAAGTTCAAGGAATTTCATAATGAAGTAGAGAATCAACGTGACCGAAAGATAAAGTTCTTACGATCGGATCGTGGAGGAGAATATTTAAGTCACGAATTTGGTACACACTTAAGAAAATGTGGAATCGTTTCACAACTCACGCCGCCTGGAACACCTCAGCGTAACGGTGTGTCCGAACGTCGTAATCGCACTCTATTGGATATGGTGCGATCTATGATGTCTCTTACCGATTTACCGCTATCATTTTGGGGATACGCTCTAGAGACAACTACATTCACTTTAAATAGGGCGCTGTCTAAATCCGTTGAGACGGCACCATATGAATTATGGTTTGGGAAGAAACCTAAGTTGTCGTTTCTAAAAGTTTGGGGATGCGATGCTTATGTCAAGAAACTTCAACCTGAAAAGCTCGAACCCAAGTCGGAAAAATGCCTCTTCATAGGATACCCTAAGGAAACCATTGGGTATACCTTCTACTTAAGATCCGAAGGCAAGATCTTTGTTGCCAAGAACGGATCCTTTCTGGAAAAAAGAGTTTCTCTCGAAAGGAGTAAGTGGGAGGAAAGTAGAACTCGATGAAGTACTACCTCTTGAACCAGAAAGTAGTGCAACTCAGGAAAACGTTCCTGTGGTGCCTACACCAAATGGAGAGGAAATTAATGATGATGATCAAGGTACTTCTGATCAAGTTGCTACTGAACTTCGTAGGTCCACAAGGACACGTTCCACACCAGAGTGGTATAGCAACCCTGTCCTGGAAATCATGTTGTTAGACAACGGTGAACCTTCGAACTATGAAGAAGCGATGGCGGGCCCAGATTCCAACAAATGGCTAGAAGCCATGAAATCCGAGATAGAATCCATGTATGAAAACAAAGTATGGACTTTGACTGACTTGCCTGATGATCGGCGAGCGATAGAAAATAAATGGATCTTTAAGAAGAAGACGGACGTGGATGGTAATGTCACCATCTATAAAGCTCGACTTGTCGCTAAGGGTTATCGGCAAGTTCAAGGGATTGACTACGATGAGACTTTCTCTCCCGTAGCGAAGCTTAAGTCCGTCCGAATCATGTTAGCAATTGCCGCATACTATGATTATGAGATATGGCAGATGGACATCAAAACGGCATTCCTTAACAGGCATCTTAAGGAAGAACTGTATATGATGCAGCCGGAGGGTTTTGTCGATCCTAAGAATGCTAACAAAGTATGCAGGCTCCAGCGATCCATTTATGGGCTGGTGCAAGCATCTCGGAGTTGGAACATTCGCTTTGATGAGATGATCAAAGCGTTTGGGTTTATGCAGACTTATGGAGAAGCCTGCGTTTACAAGAAAGTGAGTGGGAGCTCTGTAGCATTTCTCATATTATATGTAGATGACATACTTTTGATGGGAAATGATATAGAATTCTTGGACAGCATTAAGGCCTACTTGAATAAGTGTTTTTCAATGAAGGACCTTGGAGAAGCTGCTTACATATTAGGCATCAAGATCTATAGGGATAGATCGAGACGCCTCATAGGTCTTTCACAAAGCACATACCTTGATAAGATTTTGAAGAAGTTCAAAATGGATCAGTCCAAGAAAGGGTTCTTGCCTGTACTGCAATGTGTGAGATTGAGCTCGGCTCAATGCCCGACCACGACAAAAGATAAAGAAGAGATGAGCGTCATCCCCTATGCCTCAGCCATAGGATCTATTATGTATGCCATGCTGTGTACCAGACCTGATGTAAACTTTGCCGTAAGTTTGGTAGGAAGGTACCAAAGTAATCCCGGCAAGGAACACTAGACAGCGGTCAAGAATATCCTGAAGTACCTAAAAAGGACAAAGGACATGTTTCTCGTTTATGGAGGTGACGAAGAGCTCGTCGTAAAGGGTTACATCGACGCTAGCTTCGACACAGATCTGGATGACTCTAAGTCACAAACCGGATACGTGTATATGTTGAATGGTGGAGCAGTAAGCTGGTGCAGCTGCAAGCAAAGCGTCGTGGCGGGATCTACATGTGAAGCGGAGTACATGGCAGCCTCGGTGGCAGCGCATGAAGCAATTTGGGTGAAGGAGTTCATCACCGACCTAGGAGTCATACCCAATGCGTCGGGGCAGATCAAACTCTTCTGTGACAACACTGGAGCTATTGCCCTTGCCAAGGAGCCCAGGTTTCACAAGAAGACCAGGCACATCAAGCGTCGCTTCAACTCCATCCATGAAAATGTTCAAGATGGAGACATAGATATTTGCAAATTACATACGGATCTGAATGTCGCAGATCTGTTGACTAAACCTCTCTCGCGAGCAAAACATGATCAACACCAGAACTCTATGGGTGTTCGATTGATCACAATGTAATTAGATTATTGACTCTAGTGCAAGTGGGAGACTGTTGGAAATATGCCCTAGAGGCAATAAGAAAAGGATTATTATTATATTTCCTTGTTCATGATAATTGTCTTTTATTCATGCTATAATTGTATTATCCGGAAATCGTAATACACGTGTGAATACATAGACCACAATACGTCCCTAGTAAGCCTCTAGTTGACTAGCTCGTTGGTCAATAGATAGTCATGGTTTCCTGACTATGGACATAGATGTCATTGACAACGGGATCACGTCATTAGGAGAATGACGTGATGGACAAGACCCAATCCTAAGCATAGCACAAGATCGTGTAGTTCGTTTTGCTAGAGCTTTTCCAATGTCAAGTATCTTTTCCTTAGACCATGAGATCGTGTAACTCCCGGAAACCGTAGGAGTGCTTTGGGTGTACCAAACGTCACAACATAACTGGGTGACTATAAAGGTGCTCTACAGGTATCTCCGAAAGTGTCTGTTGGGTTGACACGGATCAAGACTTGGATTTGTCACTCCGTATGACGGAGAGGTATCACTGGACCCACTCGGTAGTGCATCATCATTATGAGCTCAAAGTGACCAAGTGTCTGGTCACGGGATCATGCATTACGGTACGAGTAAAGTGACTTGCCGGTAAAAAGACTGAACGAGTTATTGGGATACTGACGATCGAGTCTCGGGCAAGTAAACGTACCGATTGACAAAGGGAATAGTATACGGGTTGATTGAATCCTCGACATCGTGGTTCATCCGATGACATCATCGAGGAGCATGTGGGAGCCAACATGGGTATCTAGATCCCGCTGTTGGTTATTGACCGGAGAGCCGTCTCGGTCATGTCTGCATGTCTCCCGAACCCGTAGGGTCTACACACTTAAGGTTCGGTGATGCTAGGGTTATTAGGAAGACTTGTATGTGATTACCGAATGTTGTTCGGAGTCCCTGATGAGATCTCGGACGTCACAAGGAGTCCCCGAATGGTCCGGAGGTGAAGATTTATATATGGGAAGTTGTCATACGGACACCGGAAAGTTTCGGGGGCATATCGATATTGTACCGGGGCCACCGGAGGGGTTCCGGGGGTCCACCGGGAGGGGCCACCCCTCTCGGAGGGCCACATGAGCCGCAAGGGGCAGGGAACCAGCCCCTGGTGGGCTGGGCGCCCCCCCTTGGGCCCATGCGCCTAGGGTTGGGGGGGAACCCTAGTGGGGGCGCCCCCCTTGCTTGGGGGGCAAGCCCCCCTCCCTGGCCGCCCCCCCCCCTCTAGATCTCATCTAGAGGGGGCCGTCCCCCTTCCCCCTTCCCCTATAAATAGAGGGGCAAGGGGAGGGCTGAACACCTGATCCAAGGGGCAGCCCCTCCCCTCCCCAACACCTCTCCTCCTCCGTTGAGTGCTTGGCGAAGCCCTGTCGGAGTACTGCCTCTCCACCATCATCACGTCGTCGTGCTGCTACTGGAGCCTTCTTCCTCAACCTCTCCTTCCCCCTTGCTGGATCAAGAAGGAGGAGACGTCGTCCGTTCCGTACGTGTGTTGAACGCGGAGGTGCTATCCGTTCAGCACTTGGTCATCAGTGATTTGGATCAGGGCGAGTACGACTCCATCATCCCCGTTCCCTTGAACGCTTCCGCACGCGATCTACAAGTGGTATGTAGATGCAATCTCTCTCCCATGACTCGTTGCTTAGATGAACTCATAGATGGATCTTGGTGAAACCGTAGGAAAAATTTTAATTTTCTGCAACGTTACCCAAACATTGTGCGCCTCGATAGAAGGTGGTGTAGGTACTCCGGCAGTACCACGCAGCCACCCCTGAGGAGCACCTGGTGGCAAGTCACACCACAACTCGGGGTCAACCACCATCCACCACCCTCCTCGCCCTCCTCCTCACCCTCCTCCTCGGCTTCCTCCTCCTCGCCCTCCTCCTCCTCGCCCTCCTCCGCCTCACCCTCCTCCTCCTCGCCATCAGGAACATACTCCTCCTCCTCAGACTCAGAAGCTGCCTCAGCATAGGAGGGCATCGAAGAAGACCCTCCTATTTCGGACACGGTCCGGAGTTTTTTGCCCCGGCTGCCTCTCCCCCCACCTCCTCGTCCTCTAGGGTCTTTCCCCCACCCCCTCCTCCTCTAGGGTCTCCTCCCCCGACCCCTCCACCTCCCTGTGAGGTGCCATCCTCGCATAGTCGGGAGGGAACCTTGTGGGCTCGTCCACTCCGAGTAAGTCCTTTGAATTTACTGAGGAAACTGGCGCTGCTGGACTTGCCCATTATTAGCAAACCTGCATTGAGAAGATAATAAACAATTAGTAAGGATATAAAAAAACAAGCATGCAGGAAAGACATTAATAACAGAAGAGCACATTAAGCATACTATTGTAATTATCATTAAAAGAACTTACATTTTCTAGAACCCATATGAATCATCACTATGTAATCTATTTGTCGATCGGTCTCATTATCACTATCCCGCATATCTTCTTTGTTGTCTGACGGAGGTGGAGGCTCTTCCTCATCGTCAGCGTCTTAATTTAACTTTTCAAGCATAATTATGTCTCTTTGATTCACAACTGCCTCACCATCAATCCGTGCGCCGTTGTCATTTGGGTCCAGGTCAACATAACCCAAGTCATCATCCTCCTTGTTTCGGACCAAGTCATCTTCCTCCTTGTTTCGGACCACGTCATCATGTTCCTCTTGAAAGAACACTCCCTCGTATGTCATGGGGTTTATGTTGTAGTAATCATCATCGTTCGGGTCTTGTAGCTTACCATGTGGCGACACCTTGAACACAACTTCCCAACCCTTTAGGTACTCTTTCTGGCATGGGTAAGGCAGATAATATACTTGTGTGGCCTGGGTAGCAGCGATAAAGAGATCAGCTCTGGCATAGACGGTTGATGATTTAGCTTCAACTAAACCAACATAAGGCGTATGTCTCAGACCCTTTTTGGGGTCGAACCATTGGCATTTGAACACAGTGAGACTTAGGTGTTCGCGTCCACGTTTGAATGTAAGCTCGTATATTTTTCTTACCCTTCCGTAGTAATCTACTTTATTATCTCCTTCGGTGAAGACTATGATATTTATGGTTTTGGGATCAGGCCGACTGTTCTGGTGCTCCTCTGTATGGAAGCGATACCCATTCACATCATACTTTTGGCATGTCGTGACGGTAGGGACAAAACCCATGGAAACCCATCTCAATTCTTCATGCATTGATTCGTTCGGATCATTTTCCTACAAGTTTAATTGAAATTATAGGGTGCATGAGATTAATTAGAATTGTACGGTGAAATAGGTAATAGGGAAGTGTGAAAAATTACTTTCTCCATGAACCACGCAACGAAATTTTTCCTTCCATCAGCACCCTTTCGGAGAAGAGCAAGTGCCTCCGCTTCAGTAGGAGGCAGCATTCTAGTCCACTCTTCATCAACGAATCGACTACAATAAGAAAAGCGGTATAAGAACTAGGCAAAGTGAACATAACGAATTGACTAAAAGAATGGTGCAAAGGTATTACCTCATCCACTCATCCTCAACTTCCTTGATGTTGTGCAAGATATAGAACATGACATCCTCCCACTCATCTCGTGGCATGAGATAAGGTGTCGAGCATCCAGCCCTGCCACCTTGCCCGATGAATAGAGGCAACTTGGGTTTATACTTGGGTTCTTCTGTATTGTATCGAGACACCTTATTGTGCAACGTGGGAACATGGTCCGGATAGTAGGCTGTCCTGAGGTCCGCCACCTTCTCTAGGATAACTGCCTCAGCTATGGAAGCTTCAATCTTAGCTTTGTTTCCACATTTGTGTCTCAGATGCTTGTTCTGTCTCTCAGGGTTGTACTGCCAACGATTCTGCACAGGGCCCCCCAACAATACCTCGTTCACGAGGTGCAAAATGAGATGTGTCATCGGAGTAAAGAAGCCTGGCGGGAAGATCTTCTCTAGCTTGCATATCAACTCCGACGCCTTCTTATGCATTTCTTTTATCTTCTCAGGACATACTTCTTTAGAACAAAGCGTGTGGAAGAAATGGCTTAACTCCGCAAGCACACGCTAGACATGCTCGGGAACATATCCCCGAACCATCACCGGCATAATCCGCTCAATCCATACATGATAGTCATGACTCTTGAGCCCGGTCACTTTGCCCGTTGAAAGATTGACCCCCTTACTTATATTCGACGCATAACCATCAGTGAACTTCACGACGTGTTTCGGCCACTTCAATGTCTCCATCTTATGATCCTTTTTATGTACGAAGTCAGCATCTGGCTTGAACCAAGATTTTCGACTGCCTGTGGGAGGCTGCATGTGTAGACGTGGTCTATCACAAATATGCTGTTGATCGACTCTAGCATTAACATTATCCTTTGTCTTATCAGGAATGTTGAGGACCATGCAAAAAAGGGACTCCGCGACATTCTTTTCGGTGTGCATCACGTTGATGCTGTATGGAAGCTTGAGGTCCTTAAAATAGGGAAGCTGCGTGAAGGGGGTAATGTGAGTCCAGTTGTGTGTCTCACCATAAGCTTCAAAATATTTTTTCCCTTTACCTTTGCCTTTGCCTTTCCCTTCGCCCTCGTCTTCGCCTTTGGCTTTGGCTTTGCCTTTGCCTTTCCCTTAGCCGGCAGGCTTAAGAGCTTTCAGCTGAGCAAGCACATCCACACCAGAAAACATTGGAATCTCATTTACTTCATGGACAACTTTGCCTTTTGTGAAGTTCTTCTTGTCTTCCCTATCAAGATGGTCTGGAGGGAGGAACTGTCGATGCAGGTCAAAGGCAACATACTTGCCACCCTTCTTCAGCCAAATGAAAATCAAGGCCTGCATGCACACTGGGCAAGGCATCTTTCCACTTGTACACCATCCGCAGAACAAGGCATAGCCGGGAAAGTCATGCATGCAATACTGTAGCCAAACTTTCATCAAGAAATTTTTCTGCAGATGCCGGTCGTATGTCAACCTCGGGAAGTACCAAGAATGGTGCAAATCATCCACCAACGGCTGCATAAACACACTCAAATTCTTCCCCGGATATTCAGGCCCCGGAATTATAAGCGACAGGAACATGGTCTTGCGTTGCATTATGGTGCCGGGAGGGAGATTGAGCGGAATAACAAATATGGGCCAGCGGCTGTATCGATTAGACGACATACCATACGAATCAAACCCATCACCCGTTGTAGCAATTCTGACATTCCCAGCCTCGGCTGCTTCCTCCGGGTACTCTATATCGAATGACTTCCATGCTTCACCTTCTGATGGATGTACAATTTTTTTTGGATTGTACCTTTTCCCTTCCATGTGCCACTTCATCATTTTGGCAGACTCTTCGGTGATGAAAAGGCGATGCAGTCTTTTTATAAAATCAAGATACCGAAGAACCTTCGTAGGGATTTTTTAGCTGCCGCTTCTGACCATGCTCATCGACCACCTCAATATACCGAGAGGAACCACACTTCCTACAGTAGTTGTCATCCGCATACTCATGCCTAAACAAAAGGCAATTCTTTGGACAAACATGTATTTTCTCATAGTCCATGGAGAGCGCCTTCATGATTTTCTTCATAGCGTACATGGTTTTCGGCAGTTCATGGCCCTCAGGCAGGCTATTAGCCGATACTCCCAGAAATGCTTCGAAGCAACCTCGGCTACATCCGTACTCAGCCTTGACTGCCATCAGTTGTGAGATGGCATCCAACATAGATAGCTTGGCGACGAGGCCAAGATATCCAGGAAGGCCTTTGCGGTTTCCTCCGGCTCCTCCGGTTCATTCGCTGAATTTGACGGAGGTGTCGGCTGTGCAACAAAGATATCATCTAGCATGTCTCTAACCCCATCGTCCTCACAACCAGCGACACGTTGTCGTATCACCTCCTCTCTACCATGGTCCCGCTGGGCAAAGTTTATCGGCATATCAAAGTTGGGCATAAATCCATGCGTGCGAAGGTGCTTAGTCATCACACTCTTATCTCTGCGCATACGTCTCTTACATTTGGCACACGGGAATTCTGGCACCATCCTCATTGGACTACGGAATATCTCTTTCAAAAACACATCAGTTTTCTTGACCCACTCTGTTGTTACTTGATTCCGACGGAAAAACCCACTATACATCCACTGATTATCTGCCATCTCTGCTTTATTGGAAGCCACACAACAAAATTAAGGATTCATTTAAATTACTCACATCAATATTTTATTTTTTTAGAGTGTTGACGAGAAACGACATTTAATCCACCTACATCTCTAATAGGTAAAGATGGGTCCTAATCCCACCCGAGAATGTGTATATTGAGTACGTTGTCCATGCTCTACCCCATTCTGAGACAAAATTTCGGCAACACCTCCCTGCTGTTCTCCAAATACATGTCTCGGCAAAATGCTGAGAGAATGTGCATCCGAAGAACAACAGGGAGGCACCGCCGAAATCCTGTCTCGGAACGGGGTAGAGCATAAACAACGTACCCAATCTACACATCCTCGGGCTGTCCGTGGAAAGCGCTGGACAATCCGAAAGAGCTGCGGTGATAAATATGCAATTGAATGCATATTTATCGATGCAACCCTTTCAGACGGGAGACCTAGGTTACGCGACTTGATGTGAAGATTTAATCTAGTTAAAAGAGGCTAGGAGTTGAAGGTGGATTCGTATCTCACCCTCCGCTGTAGAGGAAGTAGTCGAGCAACGGCAGGATCACGGACCAAACCCAGACGACGAAGGCTCCAGGGAGATGAAATACCACAAAGCCTGTAAATTTTACCGAGTCAAAAAATTTGAGGGCATCACATCACATAAAGCATTAACACTTCAAACTATGAAAAAAAATCATATTGCTAATGACATCTAGTCAAGGTTTTAGATCATCATGATACTTCAAATCCTAATTTTCATCAAGTGTCAAATTTTGTTCTTCAATTTTTTTAGCAACATCATCATGATAAGACAACTACTCATCAGTTACCAATTTTGTAAACATCACAAAATGAAACTATAGCTATTTGACAACATCTCAAATATACCAATTTTGTTCTTCAAATTTTTTTAGCGCATCTTACATAGCTATTTGACAACATCACCAACTTAACCAAAGCTATAACTAACCAATATACATTAATCCATCCATTCATCCATACAACATGCATCTATCACATAACAAGCAGTAAAAATATGCAAAAAAATGAAAAAAAGCTCACCTGGGCGGCCACGGACGGTGAGGCAGGGGCGGCCGGGGACGGGATGGCAGGGGCGGCCGGGGACGGGAGGGCCGGGTGCGCGGGCCGGTAGGAGCCGCGGCCGGCGCGCGGTCAGTGGGGAGGCCGGGGCGG
>NC_041387.1:39724469-39744119 GCF_002162155.2 Triticum dicoccoides | reverse complement strand
GTGGAGACGGTGGTGGGGGAGGCAGGGGTGGAGATGGCGGGGACGGTGGGGAGGCGGCGGCTGGAGACGCCGGTGGGGACGGCTGGGGCGACGACGGGTGGAGACGGCGGCGGGGGAGGCAGGGGTGGAGTGGGCGGCGGCAGGGGGCGGGGCCGAATGCGGAGGGAACGGCGGCAGCAGGGGTCGGGCGCGCTGGGTCGGGGTCGGGGAGAGAAGAGGGAAACGAGTGGACGGGGCGCGCCCGGCATAAGGTGAGATATGTCGACGGCTAAGCCGTCGGCATAGGTGAAGGCGCGGCGTGGCACCTATGTCGACGGCTTAGCCATAGGCATATATATTTTTTTAATAGCAAAAAACTTAAAATTTTAAAATAAATCTACTACTAATTAGTCTAATCCAGCACAAGACCCTACCCAAGGCTGCCTACACGGCCTCTTTCCCCCTCCGGTGTGGTCCACGGCCTTTGCAGAACGTCTACTACTGTGTCATCGCCGTCCGTGAGGGGGGCTGTCGGTGTCAAAACCGATGGATCTCGGGTAGGGGGTCCCGAACTGTGCGTCTAGGCGGATGGTAACAAGAGACAAGGGACACGATGTTTTTACCCAGGTTCGGGCCCTCTCGATGGAGGTAAAACCCTACTCCTGCTTGATTAATATTGATTATATGGGTAGTACAAGAGTAGATCTACCACGAGATCAGAGAGGCTAAACCCTAAAAGCTAGCCTATGGTATGATTGTTGTTCGTCCTACGGACTAAAACCGTCCGGTTTATATAGACACGGAGAGGGTTAGGGTTACACAGAGTCGGTTACAATGGGAGGAGATCTACATATCCATATCGCCAAGCTTGCCTTCCACGCCAAGGAAAGTCCCATCCGGACACGGGACGAAGTCTTCAATCTTGTATCTTCATAGTCCAGGAGTCAGTCCAAAGGTTATAGTCCAGTCATCCGGACACCCCTAATCCGGGACTCCCTCAGTAGCCCCTGAACCAGGCTTCAATGACGACGAGTCCGGCGCGCTGATTGCCTTCGGCATTGCAAGGCGGGTTCCTCCTCCGAATACTTCATAGAAGATTTTGAACACAAGGATAGTGTCCGGCTCTGCAAAACAAATTCCACATACCACCATAGAGAGAATAATATTTGTACAAATCCAATCTGCTGATGTATTCCGTAGCGTGACATCACACCACGGCCAAGCCTTTATTTGAATCGTTTTACTGTCCCACCTCAGTGCGTTTAGCGAGGTGGTTTCCTTGGCACGTCTTGTCGAAGTAGAGATCGTGTCCCCTTATTCCGGGATTCTCATCAATACGGGGATGGGTAACCCAACCGTGCCATTAATCACGATGCTCGGGAGATAAGCGAGTTTTACCAGGCTGGTGGGCGCACATAGTTTCGACCTCTCATATAAGGGGATAAGGATCCACCTTTTTCACCTACGCCTTCTTCCTCCTTCGCTTATCCATTTCCGCGCACTTGAGCTCCAGCGGCCAAGTCCGCACTTCCCACCTCGACCTTCTCCAGCCATGTCCGGAGCGGGAGGCGGGTGGATGGCCTCCTCCGTCACGGAGGGGCACATCAAAAAGTTGAGGAAAGCCAGATACTTGTCCAACGACATCGCCCACCGGCTTCCAGACGAGGGGCAGCTCATCCCCACCCCTAGGCCTCATGAGAGGGTGGTGTTCCTCCCCCATTTCCTCCACGGACTAGCTTCCCACTCCACCCATTTGTCCGGGGGCTCATGTTCTACTACGGCCTGGATTTCCACGATCTAGACCCGAACTTCATCCTCAACATATCGGCGTTTATCATCGTGTGCGAGGTCTTCCTCCGCATCAAGCCCCACTTCGGCTTATGGCTGAAGATCTTCAATGTCAAGCCGAAGGTAGTGGGCGGCCAACAGGCGGAGTGCGGAGGCGCCATGGTGGGCAAGATGATAAACGTTATATGGCTTGAGGGCTCCTTTGTGGAAACCATCAAAGGGTGGCAATCGGGGTGGTTCTACATCACCGAGCCGCGTGACCCTGAATGGGCGGCGGCCCCTGAATTCTGATCTGGCATCCCCACACGGCTCACCTCCTGGAAAGAGACGGGCCTGTCGTGGGGTAATTCGGCAGAGCTGACCGGACTCCAAACCTGCATCAAAGACCCGATTGACAGGAAGGTTAAACTTGTCAACATAGTCCAGGTCATGCTCTTCCACTGGATCCTCCCGTGTCAATGACGGGCTTTTAACTTGTGGGAGTTCGACCCAGCCCAGCACCAGACTTTGTCCAGGCTCTTCGACACAATGCACGAAGATGCCTGGAAGGTGCTATTCAAGGGCACCGAGGTCCCCCCTCCCATTACTGAGGATCGCGGATTCTGCGTGAAGCGCCAAGCCAGTGCAGTAAGCTTGTTTTACCCTTTACGGGATACTTGTTTTTCATAATTTGACTCTATGCGGGATCTAAGCTCCCGTTCCTTTGACAGGACTGGCAGAAGAAGTCAAATAGACTGTCCAGCTCCTTTTCCCGAAGGCCCAGCGGATGCCCGCTTGGCGAAGCTGCTGGTCCCGGCACCTCACGTGGTGCCGGAGAAGAAGGCCACGAGAACTCGAAAGAGTTCCCGGCACTTGGTGGTGTCGGATTCATCGTCCGATGACCCCGAAGCGCACTCCTCCCACGGAGACGAGGAGGAGGAATAAGAAGCCTCTCCCCCTCCAACGGGGGGAGGAAAGAAAAGGAAGGCCGCCCCAACTGGGGGGGCGGAGGGTCCAAGAAGGGGAAGACCCTTCCTCCGGACTATTCCACCAACGCCGACGACGGTGGAGAGGAGTGGCCATCCAGGGCCAAGCCCCTGGCCAAATCGTAAGTATCCGGATACCAGAATAACTCATGGCGTTCCTTTATGGCACAACATCTTCTGACGCCGAATATGATCATGCAGTCCGCCCAAGGCTCGGCTTGACGCTTCGTCGAGCGGCTCCCTGGATTCGTTGGACATGAATAGTCTTTCACTCCCGACCGCTACCTCCCCTCGCCCTACGGACGATGCCAAGGTGGAGTCCCAAAAGGGGCCAAGACAGGAGGAGGTGGTCCTGGAGGCGCCGCAAGGCGACCTCCCGGACTCCAGGCACAAAGGGGACAAAACCCCAAAGGGCTCTAAGCCCGGCCCTGGGCCGGATACCGCACCAGAACCTTTAGTGGTTCCGGAGTCCGGCAGGCGGCCCCCTAGTAAGAAGGGCAAGCCTACGACGCCGGTGACCCCCATCCAACCGGAGGCACCGGACAATTTGCTGGAGGTGCTTAACGGCGCCTCCATCGACGAGGAGCACCACACTATTATGAGTGTGGTGGTCCAGAAGGTTCAGTCCGCCAAGAGCGGGCTGACAGAAGCCTGTGCCAGCCTTCTAACAGGCTTTGAGGTATGTATTTAAGATATGTAAAAATATTACCGCATAGACAGTAGCCCCTGATGCTCAGTTTGGTGTTCGGAAAGAAAAGCCGGACTGAGGATCTAAAAAGATATACGCAGGAGTCTAACATAAGTATGTCAATATGGGAATGCAGGCTGCGCTGCTGACCTCTGCCGCACTGACTGCGGAGGTCGATGCATTGAAGCAGAGCCTCGAGCGGTCCGAGAACGAGCTCAGCCTTGCCAAGAAGCAGCTCGAGGACAAGGAAGGTAAGTAATACCTTGTATAATTATATAAAAAGATCTGGTTGCAAATAATGACAGGACCAACGTGAGTATTGTTGGGGCCACAACCGAGGTGGCGACCCTAAAGGAAGCGCTGTCCAAGGCCGAAGACAATGCGGCCGTGGAGCGCACCAAGTGAGAAAAGCAGGAGGCGCGGGTGGCGGAGGTGCGGCAAGAGCTCCATGCTCTTGTGAAGAAACACGAGAGATTGGAGCTTGACTCAAAGACTCGAGAGTCCGAGCTTGCCTCGGCCCTTGAGAGCGCCAAATTTGCCAAGGCCGAAGCCCAAAAAGCCCTCCAGGAAATTGAGGCGTTGAAGAGGATAGCGGCGGGTAAGGCACTCTTTATGCAAAGCAAGCACGTGAAAGTGAATTACTTGTTACTTACCCGAGTCCGGAGCTCTCCAGGAGCATTCACAGATCTGCCCTGTAGTGTGTCCGATGTTGCCGCATTCTACCGAGCCGAGGAAGGGAGCTCGACGAAGAAGGTGTTCTGGTCCCAGTATGTTGAGGCCGGGCACCCGGTGCCCTTGAGAGACCAGCTGAAGCAGCTGGTCGAGCTTCATAAGGTAGCCGAACAGGCCATGAAGGGCCTAATAGTCCGGCTATGGCCTGGGGAGGTCATGCCCGGGAGCTACTTTGGGCTGGTGAGGCGGCTGGTGGATGCCTGTCCACGGCTTGAAGTCATCAAGCGCTCCTTATGCATCGAAGGAGCCCGTAGGGCCTTTGCCCGTGCTAAAGTACACTGGTGGGCAAGCTGGATGCTGAGAAGCTGGTGACAGATGGGCCACCGGAGGGGAAGGAGCATCGCAGGCCCGAGATGTATTATGAGGGCGTCCTGAAGGGTTCCCGCCTTGTGGCGGATGAATGTCCCAAAGATGTAATATTTGAGTGAACTTGCTCGTGTGATCCTGTGCGCTGAAGATTTGTTCATATGCGCTAAGCAACGCTTTTTGAGTTTAAAATATTACCTTCTGTGTGGCCGTTAATTAAATCTGAGAGATGGCGAGTCGTCGGCTTCTACCCCCATGCCATGAGTGCTGGGGTGCTCGGGATAAACCTGAGCGCTCTTGTTCCCATTCTTGGGTCCTTCGAGGGAGGCGCTCAGCACAAGGAACAAGGCAATCGGACTATAATGCTTTAACACTCTCACTTAGCCATAGAATTCTATAATTTTAAATTTCGGCGAAGCCCCTAGTATTCGGAAGACCGAGTTTGGGGCGCTATCCACGCCTAGGCCGGACAAAGCCAGCTCCTCGCTCTAAGCGGCATAAGTCTTTAGGGACTCAAAAACCTCTCGAACAGCGGCCGGCTCTCGCCCTATCATGATGGTCAGTTTTAGCTTTCTCTACTGAGGTGCTTAACCCAGCTCAACTGGGGCACAATCACAGTAGTTCTCCCAGTGCTACCATAGCCGATATAACAGAACGTAAGGTACCAAAACATGGGAGCCGGGCAAACCCAACTATTGACCCAAGACACGATTCAGAGCCGATGCATATAATGCTATAAGTTCGGGGTGCCGCACTCGTGAGAGTGTTCGGACTTCTCACACCATATTCTGGGGTACTTAAGCCCCTAGTGTATTGGCCGTACCAAAGTGTACGGTTGCATAATGTCATAACTGAACATATTCACATAAAAAATGAATGCAATAATAGATGAGAGCTATGTATTGTTTATTAAAAGGCTGTTGTGAAAGCAAAACGATACAAATAGTGCGATAAGCAAGAGATGGGATTATTTGACATGTCCCCCTCTAGGTGCAAGCTGCGGGACTTTTATGTAAGACAGGTATTTTAGCTCGTTATAGAGACCACCTAGACGTTCGACGTAGCTTGCTGCTTCCCTGGCTGTTGCATCATGAGTTCGGTGATTGTACTGGCGGACAGGCCTTCCGGATAGTGGAGTCCTGAAAGTAAGAAAAAAGAATGACAAAATCGGGAGCCCCTGGTGCAGTTGAGCCGCATTTTGGGCGTGCCGTGGTTGTGCCCCTCCCCTTATACCCATGGTATTTCCAGAGCGTAATTATGTACGTGTAGTACTGGTTTCGCAATTTCGCGAGGGCTGGGGTTGGGGCCGCACTGCTACACTTGCTCGGAACGTACCAGGCGGTCTTGCTGTATGTTACTCTGGGCGCGCTTGATGGTGTCCGGACGTTTAATAGCCGGACTGGAGAATTTCCTTGAGAGGCTACTTTGTACTTCCGCCGCGAGGGCCGCCGTATGCTCCTCCATTCGGAGAGAGCGCTCGGTGTTTCCATTGACCGTAATGACTCCTCCAAGGCCTGGCATCTTGAGCTTGAGGTATGCGTAGTGCGGCACCGCATTGAACTTGGCAAATGCGGTTCGTCCGAGCAGCGCGTGATAGCCGCTGCGAAACGGGACTATGTCGAAGATTAACTCCTCGCTTCAGAAATTATCCGGGGATCCGAAGACCACTTCGAGTGTAACTGAGCCTATGCAGTTGGCCTCTACACCTGGTATGATGCCTTTAAAGGTCGTCTTTGTGGGTTTAATCCTTGAGGGATCTATGCCCATTTTTCGCATTGTATCCTGATAAAGAAGGTTCAGGCTGCTGCCGCCGTCCATAAGGACTCTAGTGAGGTGAAATCCGTCAATGATTGGGTCTAGAACCAACGCGGTGAATCCGCCGTGCCGGATGCTAGTGGGGTGGTCCCTTCGATCAAAAGTGATCGGGCAGGAGGACCATGGGTTGAACTTTGGGGCGACTGGCTCCAACGCACATACGTCCCTGAGTGCACGCTTCCGTTCCCTTTTGGGGATGTGGGTTGCGTATATCATGTTCACCGTCCGCACTTGTGGGGGAAAGCCCTTCTGTCCCCTATTGGTCGGTGGCAGGGGCTCCTCCTCGTCATCGCTATGCAGCCCCTTGTCTTTGTTTTCGGCACTTAGTTTGCCTGCCTGCTTGAACACCCAACAATCCCTGTTGGTGTGATTGGCTGGTTTTTTGGGGGTGCCGTGTATCTGGCACAAGTGATCGAGTATTCGGTCCAAATTGGACGGGCCCGGAGTACTTCTTTTGAATGGCTTTTTCCGCTGACCGGGTTTAGAGCCTCGAAATCCGGCATTAACTGTCGTATCCTCAGCATTGTCGCTGTTAATGCGGCGCTTGTGTTTGTTGCGACGCGACCTGCCATTGTTGTCCTTGGTATCTGAATTACCAGGGCTCTTGGTCATGTTGTTACTACGAGCTAGCCAGCTGTCTTCTCCCGCACAAAAGCGGGTCATGAGTGTTGTGAGGGCTGCCATGGATTTTGGCTTTTCCTGTCCTAGGTGTTGGGCAAGCCATTCGTCATGAATGTTATGTTTGAAGGCTGCGAGGGCCTCTGCGTCCGGACAGTCGACTCTAGGACCTTGAAGTATGTCTAGAGGGGGATGATTAGACTACTTGACCAATAAAAACTTAACTTTTTCCCAATTTTAGAGTTTGGCAGATTTTAGCTATTCTAGGACAAGTCAAGCAATCATCACACAATACAAGCAAGCATGCAAAGAGTGTATAGGCAGCGGAAATTAAAGCATGCAACTTGCAAGAAAGTAAAGGGAAGGGTTTGGAGGATTCAAACGCAATTGGAGACACGGATGTTTTTGGCGTGGTTTCGATAGGTGGTGCTATCGTACATCCACGTTGATGGAGACTTCAACCCACGAAGGGTAACGGCTGCGCGAGTCCACGGAGGGCTCCACCCACGAAGGGTCCACGAAGTAGCAACCTTGTCTATCCCACCATGGTCATCGCCCACGAAGGACTTGCCTCACTAGCGGTAGATCTTCACGAAGTAGGCGATCTCCTTGCCCTTACAAACTGCTTGGTTCAACTCCACAATCTTGTCGGAGGCTCCCAAGTGACACCTAGCCAATCTAGGAGACACCACTCTTCAAGAAGTAACAAATGGTGCGTTGATGATGAACTCCTTGCTCTTGTGCTTCAAATGATAGTCTCCCCAACACTCAACTCTCTCTCATAGGATTTGGATCTGGTGGAAAGAGGGTTTAAGTGGAAAGCAACTTGGGGAAGGCTAGAGATCAAGATTCATATGGTAGGAATGGAATATCTTGGCCTCAACACATGAGTAGGTGGTTCTCTCTCAGAAATGGTAAGTTGGAAGTGTAGGTTTAGTCTGATGGCTCTCTCCATGAATGAAGAGGAGGTGGAGGGGTATATATATCCTCCACACAAAATCTAACTGTTATACACAATTTACCAAACTCGATGGGACTGAATAGTTAAACTCGGTCGGACCGATTTAGTAAACCTAGTGACCGTTAGTGATTTTCGGTGGGACCGACATGCATCTCGGTGAGACCGATTCGGTTAGGGTTAGGGCATAACATAATCTCGGTAAGACCGATTACACAAACTCGGTAAGACCGATTTTGGTAATAAGCTTTCCAGAGAGTTGGTCAGGTAAACTCGGTGGGACCGATTTGCTCTATTCGGTGAGATCGAAATGTTACAAAAAGGAAACAGAGAGTTTACATTGCAATCTCGGTGGGACCGATCGCTCACTTCGGTTAGACCGAAACGTTACGAAGGGAAACAGAGAGATTACAATCCCATCTCGGTGAGACCGAGATCCCTATCGGTAAGACCGATTTGCTTAGGGTTTGTGGCAGTGGCTATGACTTTTGGAATCGGTGGCGCCGGATTGAAAGAATCGGTGCGACCAATTTTGGCTTTAGGTTTAGGTCATTTGTGGATGTGGGAAAGTAGTTGAGGGTTTTGGAGCATATCACTAAGCACATGAAGCAAGAGGCTCATTAAGCAACACCTCATCCCTTCTTGATAGTATTGGCTTTTCCTATAGACTCAATGTGATCTTGGATCACTAAAATGTAAAATGAAGAGTCTTGAGCTTTTGAGCTTGAGCCAATCCTTTATCCTTAGTATTTTGAGGGATCCACTTTCATCATCAATGCCATGGCATTCATTGAGCTTTCCTGAAATAATAGTCTTGGAATAGCATTAGCTCAATGAGCTATATGTTGTTATGAATTACCAAAACCACCTAGGGATAGTTGCACTTTCAATCTCCCCCCCCCCCCTTTTGGTAATTGATGACAACATATAGATCAAAGCTTCGACAAATGATAGTAACATTTAAATAACATCGTCGCTTTGAGAAGTATGTGATAAGTAAGAGCTCCCCCTAAATTTGTGCATAATTTTAGATTAGCTTTGGATTGCAAATGCACAGTGAATTAGGCTCATGGGTTACTCTCCCATGTCACATACATCTTGGTGGAGCACTCAAAATAATAAACAATGAATACATGCACTCATCACCAAGCATAGTGAGTGATCACATATGATAGATAAGATAATATCAAGCATGCATAAGTGTAGCTTTTGATCAAACACATGATCATCAATGTCTCACAAGCATATCTCAACCAAAAGCAAACAAGATAAACACACCAAAATCAAGAGAGAACAAAAGCAACACTCTCTCTCGAAGCCTATGATCTATACATTTTTCTCCCCCTTTGGCAACAAGTTACCAAAAAGTTCATAGAAAATGCATAGTGCTAGATCGGCTCTCAGGCTTGATCTTCTGGTGGTAGTGTCCTGATGACTCCAAGGACGAAGGCTTCAGTTGATGTAGAGGGTGCTGGAGTTGATGCTGAAGCTGGTTGCACTGGAGCTGAAGGGGCAGTAGCTGGTGCTGAAGTTGTTGCTCTAGTGTCTGTCACTGGCACTGCAACTGACCTCTGGGCTCTGGGCACTCTGGCAAACACATTGGTGGTTGTCTTGCCCTTCCTCTCCTGCATGTCATCCTGCAGCTGCTCCACAACTGACTGAATCTTAGTTACCTTGACATCTAGATCATAGAATTTTTGTTCCATGATTCTTTCCAGGCTCTCCTGGTTTTGAGTTAGGGTGGCCAACCCCTTCTCAATCCTCAGAGATGATGCTATCAAGTAACCAAGCTGCTCCTGTTTGGTTTTCAAGAAATATTCAGATGCCTCCTCTTGAGTTGGCATCTTGGCAGCCTTCTCCTTCCTTGCCTTTTCTTTCTTCTCCTGAGCTTGAACTGATGATGGATCATCTTCATTCATGACAACCTCATTGTCCTCAAAGTCTGGATAAAGTGGAAAGTGTTCCTTATCCAACTGATATTTGCCAGTTCCCATCTTTGAGTTGATCAATTCCTGAATCTGAGGTGCATATCCACAGCTCCTCTTCTGATCTACTGCAGTCCTCTTGATAGTTTCAACTATAAGGCTCATGACTTTGAATTTTTGAGGCACATCAAATAAATGTATCATGTTGATGGCATGCCCTCTGATCATGTTATGGTCACCTGACTTGGGCAACAGAGTGTGCCTCAGAATCTAATTGATAGTAGCTAGCCCTGACAGCAGAAAGTGGACTGATCCAAAAGAGAAAGTCTCTAGGGCTTTGTCTGGGATCTCCTTGTACATGTGAGCCATGGAATTGTGTCCCATCTTCTTCTTTGCATAAATGTCCAAATCATCATCATTTTCCTTTGGGGCATTGATCAGACTTGCCCATTCTTCAACAGTGGATTGGTACCTTGTACCTTCAGACATCCAAACAATTCTCCCATCTGGGTAAAAATGTGTTGTGGAGTAGAATTGCATGATAAGTTCATCATTCCAATTTGTGAGCTTTTGCCCAACAAAATCTGCAACTCCACAACCAACAAAGCTATCTTGCACTCCAGGATAGTGCTGTTCATTCTCCTTGATATATTTCCAGTCAACCCACCTCATGTCACAAACTATGGGTTTCTTGTCCAATAAGATTGTCTCATAGAAGTCCTGCTGTTCCTTTGTATGGAACCTGTAATCAACAGCAGTTCTTCTCCTTGTGGCATATGGATCTGCCATTCTCCACAGTCTCAGCCCTGAATCCTTCCTGATTTTCATGTCCTCAGCCACAGGATGGGCATCATTGTGGTCTGGTATCTTGGGCTTGAGTTTTCTTAGAACCTGTCCTTCTTCATCTTCCTCCTCAGCAACATTGGGCACTGGGGCCTTGTTCTTCTCAGCAGCTGGAATACTCCTGGTATTCCTCTTTGGTGCAGACTTGGCCTTGGGGGTAGCTTTGGGTGCTTCCTTGGGCTTGGATGTTGCAGCCCCTGATATGATTGCATCACCCATAAGCTTAGGTGCCTTTGGTGCTGGTGCAGCAAGCTCTTCCTCTTCCATCATGGAAGGTTGCCCAACAACTCTGGCCATGGTCTTCTTGACCCTTTCCTTCCTCTTCTTGCTTTCTTCACCTGGCTCTTTAGGATCAGGATTTTCAGGCAGTTGAGTTGATGCTCTGGCCTTGGGCATAGGTTGCCTTCTTGCAGGCCTTTTAATCTTCATGCCTGGCTTTATATCCTTTGCTGAGCCATATTCCTTCTTGAGCACCACTTTCTTGGAGGTAGCCTCATCTTCCTCAGCCTTATAGTCTTCATCCTCTGAATCTGAAGTTCTTTTCCTCCTTTGCCTAGTTGCAGCCTTAGGCAAATTGCTAGGAGTACTTCTGCTCCCTTCATCTGAAGTACTGGAGGGACTAGTGCCCTCACTCAAGTCCATCTGCTCTTCTGGCCTGTTCTGGCTGTCACTTTGATCAGACATACTACAAAAGCTGACTGCTGACCCTGTGAAGAGTTATAGATGAGATAGAAAAGATGAGCATCACAAAATGCAGAGGTTTTTGCAAAAGAATGACTCAAAAGTTCAGTTTTAGTTTTCCACAGAAAGCATTTCGGATCCCCCGATTTTCAAACTCGGTGATATCGAAGCAGTTTTGGAACCTAAACTGATGTTCTCGGTTGGACCGAGTTTCAGTTCGGTGGTACCGAGACTGCTAGGGTTTCACAGAATCCTCAAATCGGTTGCACCAATTAGTAATTCTCGGTCAGACCGAGAGTCACTAGTGCAATGGCATAAGCCAAATCGGTGAGACCGAGTTTTTCAACTCGGTGGGTCCGAGATGGTTTCGGCGGAAACCTAAACCTAAAAATTCGAATCACATCTAACCTATGAACTACTTTGGCTGGATAGAAGAGTTTCAATCGTGGCAAGATTCATTATGAAAGCAATGTGCTAGGAATCAAACATGGATAGCACAAAGATCAAGTCCATACCCTAACTTGGCGGTGGACTTGCTACGGCGGCAATGGCGGGGACGAAATCCGTTGACGGCGGCGAAGACCAACGACAGGAGGCTGCTGGCGACGAGGAGACGATCCGGAGTCCACGATGGCAGAGCGAGCTGTTGCGCGGGCGAAGGGTTTCGGAGAAATTTCCAAAATTTTGCTCGTGGCTATATATAGCCCGACCCTGTCGGTGTGATCGAGTGGAACAACTCGGTGGCATCGAGATGCATAACTGTGTTCAGTTACAGCAAATCGGTGAGACCGAAAAGTTCAAATCGGTTGCACCGAGATTGAAAACTCAAATCAACTTGATGATCTCGGTAGGACCGAAATGGTAGGATCGGTCAGACCGAGAATCACTAAGAGGTTTTGGAAGTTTAAGTCTAGGACGAATCGGGGACTCGAGTGCTCCTCACGCAGAGTGGTTCGAATCTGACTTGATCAAATTTTGTGATGTAGCATGAATAGAGTTTGAGACGAGAAAAGCATAGATAGCTAAAGAAGGTTCTTAGGCATTCTTGTCCATCCACTTGGCACAAAGAAATGAATCAAACAATCAAAACAACAAGTGGATGCCCTTGAATGAGTAAAATATGCACCAACATGCTCACACAATAAGATGGCAATTGAAATATGTGGCAAAGCATGCACAACCAATTCTAGCATCTATCAAACAATTGGCGATGACTAGGTCATCTATATATGAGTATATTGACTTAGGAGTCAAATGAGAACATCTGATCATAGGTCATACTCATTGTTTAAGCTCAAGTGGGGTTATCACTTTTACATAATGCATTAATGTGTTCACACCATTAGAGTTGCTTTGACTCAGTTCTTTGAGTTAAGCTCCCCCTAGATGTGAGATCCCCCATTAGAGGGATGAACTAACCTTGGGTTTTGTCGATGATGACTTCATGTAGGTGTTGATGATGTAGATGCTCAGTGTTGATGTAGATCATTTGGAGCAATCCTTCGGAGTGAGTTACACTTTCAACTTACCTACATGGGTTAGTCCCACAAGGAACAAACAAGAATATCCATAGACATAGAGTGATGAACACACAAGATGATGTCTATGAAAACATTAGGTTACCTTGTCCCTTGCCTTACCAACATGAGGGTTTGTGACTCCTTGAACTGGTGCAAGATGTGAAGGTTGATTGCACTTGTTCTTGCCAAAATGATATGAGTGAAGAATGTTGGCGGAGTCACGCTCTAGAACTTCCTAGTTCTTCTTCTTCGGGATCCACATCATCTTGATGGGAATCCTTGGAGTTGTAGTTGTACTTGATGAAGTAGAACTTGACGTAGTCTTGGGGACCCACTTGAACGAGGCTTTAGGTGCTTCTTCAAATGCATCAATCTCTTCTTGAAGCTTGTCCTTGCCTTTGTTCTTGTGGTCTTGTGGTGGAAGATCATCTTGAGCTTGTGTCCCCTTGAAGGAAGTAGGATCATACTTCTCTTGTTGTGGAAAAACTTTGTCTTGGGGTATTGATCTTCTTCCCACTCAACTCCATTGGCGTTGAACTTTCGTTCAAAACCAACACCTTGATTCTTCCGGTGCCTTCCTTGCTTGCGTACAATTTCCTCGAATTGCTTACTCCCGGCAAGGCTCTTGTAAACACCTTTCTCTATAATTACCTTCAATAAACTATTTTCTTGCTCAAGTGTAACTTGGCTAAGAGAATCATTAGTGGAATCAAGAGAACTACTAGAAGAAACAATATTGGATTCAACATTATTATTGTTACTACTAGAGGAAGTATCTTTCTTGTACTTCTTACTAGACTTGACTTGAGGCATGTAAGTAGATAAGAGTAAACGTTTGGCAATGTAAGAAGAACTTTTCTTGCAAAGATCATCATTGATTGCCTTTAAGAACTCATGCTCTTGCTCAAGATTGAGCTTTTCAAAGCGTAACTTCTCATGAGCCCTTAAAAGTTCTCGATGATCTTCGAAGATAGTTTCATGAGCCAACTTAAGAGTGTTTAGTTCTTTAGTTAGAAGCTCAATTTTCTCCTTATCATTATCATTCGTTTGATTAGCATGATTAATTGACGTTTCATCATAGTATTCATCACTAGAGTTGTCAACAAGTAAATCATCATCCACAAGCAAGTCATCTTCATCACTATTAAAATCAACATACTAGGGATGTGTTACCTTTGGACCTTTGGCCATGAAGCATCTTCCAATTCCTTCATTTGGTGAATCAAATAGGTCGTAGGAGTTGGTTGACACAAGTGCTAGACCGGCAACACCTTCATCTTGAGTATATTCGGAGTCGGAGTGATAGCTTCTCTCGGAGTGTTTGTCGGAGTCGGAGCCGGAAACCCATTCACCAACATGAGCTTGATGTCTTCGTTTTGTGTAGCTCCTTGATGACTTGTCCTTCCTTTCTGAATCCTTGCTTCTCCGTGAGGGTCTTCATTCATAGCGATCATCTCTACTCCTCCTCTCTCTTGGTGGTGATTCTTCTCTTTTGCTCCTTCTTCTTGGAGAATCTTCTCTTCTTTTATAGGGTGTCGTACACTCATTGGAGTAGTGTCCAGGCCTCCCACAATTGTAGCAATTGCGCTCTCGACTAGAAGATCTCTTGTCATTGTAAGACCTTGACTTGGAGCTTCTTTCTTTGCTTCTACTCTTGTAGAATTTGTTGAAGTTCTTCACCATTAAGCTCAATTCTTCATTGAAGGTTTGTTTCTCACTTGATGATGTGGGCGCTTCACTTGAGGCTTTGTAAGCACCACTTGACTTGTTGTGAAGTTCCTCCTTATCCTTGAGTGACATCTCATGAGCAACAATCCTTCCAATGACTTCCGTTGGCTTGAGATCTTTGTAGTTTGGCATCATTTGGATCAATGTGCACATGGTATCATACTTTCCATCCAATGCTCTTAGGATTTTCTTGATGATAAATTTGTCGGTCATCTCTTCACTCCCTAAGCCGGCAATATCATTTGTGATAAGAGCAAGCCTAGAGTACATTTCAGCGACACCTTCACCATCCTTCTTTTTGAACTTGTCAAGCTGACTTTGGAGCACATCCAACTTGGATTCCTTGACGGACTCGGTACCTTCGTGCATATCAATCAAAGTATCCCAAATTTCCTTTGCATTCTCAAGACGGCTGATTTTGTTAAATTCTTCGGGGCACAATCCGTTGAAGATGTTGTCACATGCTTGAGCGTTGTATTGCAGCATCTTCAATTCTTCCGCATTAGCTTCACGGTTCGGTTCTCTCCCATCGAAGAATTCACCTTGCAAGCCAATACAAATAATTGCCCAAATGGCGGGGTTATGTCCAAGAATATACATTTTCATCTTATGCTTCCAACTAGCAAAATTAGTACCATCAAAGTAAGGACCTCTACGGTGATAATTTCCCTCGCTAGATGCCATACTCTCCTAGGTTGTGAAACCAAGGCTATGACCACCAAAAGCTATGGAAATCAAAGCAAATGGAGACCAAGGCTCTGATACCACTTGTAGGACCTTGAAGTATGTCTAGAGGGGGGGTGATTAGACTACTTGACCAATAAAAACTTAACCTTTTCCCAATTTTAGAATTTGGCAGATTTTAGCTATTCTAGGACAAGTCAAGCAATCATCACACAATACAAGCAAGCATGCAAAGAGTGTATAGGCAGCATAAATTAAAGCATGCAACTTGCAAGAAAGTAAAGGGAAGGGTTTGGAGGATTCAAACGCAATTGGAGACACGGATGTTTTTGGCGTGGTTCCGATAGGTGGTGCTATCGTACATCCACGTTGATGGAGACTTCAACCCACGAAGGGTAACGGCTGCGCGAGTCCACGAAGGGCTCCACCCACGAAGGGTCCACGAAGTAGCAACCTTGTCTATCCCATCATGGCCGTCACCCACGAAGGACTTGCCTCACTAGCGGTAGATCTTCACGAAGTAGGCGATCTCCTTGCCCTTACAAACTCCTTGGTTCAACTCCACAATCTTGTCGGAGGCTCCCAAGTGACACCTAGCCAATCTAGGAGACACCACTCTCCAAGAAGTAACAAATGGTGCGTTGATGATGAACTCCTTGCTCTTGTGCTTCAAATGATAGTCTCCCCAACACTCAACTCTCTCTCATAGGATTTTGATCTGGTGGAAAGAGGGTTTAAGTGGAAAGCAACTTGGGGAAGGCTAGAGATCAAGATTCATATGGTAGGAATGGAATATCTTGGCCTCAACACATGAGTAGGTGGTTCTCTCTCAGAAATGGTAAGTTGGAAGTGTAGGTTTAGTCTGATGGCTCTCTCCACGAATGAAGAGGAGGTGGAGGGGTATATATAGCCTCCACACAAAATCTAACCGTTACACACAATTTACCAAACTCGGTGGGACCGAATAGTTAAACTCGGTCGGACCGATTTAGTAAACCTAGTGACCGTTAGTGATTTTCGGTGGGACCGACATGCATCTCGGTGAGACCGATTCAGTTAGGGTTAGGGCATAACGTAATCTCGGTAAGACCGATTACACAAACTCGGTAAGACCGATTTTGGTAATAAGCTTTCTAGAGAGTTGGTCAGGTAAACTCGGTGGGACCGATTTGCTCTTTTCGGTGAGACCGAAATGTTACAAAAAGGAAACAGAGAGTTTACATTGCAATCTCGGTGGGACCGATCGCTCACTTCGGTTAGACCGAAACGTTACGAAGGGAAACAGAGAGATTACAATCCCATCTCGGTGAGACCGAGATCCCTATCGGTAAGTCCGATTTGCTTAGGGTTTGTGGTAGTGGCTATGACTTTTGGAATCGATGGCGCCGGATTGAAAGAATCGGTGCGACCGATTTTGGCTTTAGGTTTAGGTCATTTGTGGATGTGGGAAAGTAGTTGAGGGTTTTGGAGCATATCACTAAGCACATGAAGCAAGAGGCTCATTAAGCAACACCTCATCCCTTCTTGATATTATTGGCTTTTCCTATAGACTCAATGTGATCTTGGATCACTAAAATGTAAAATGAAGAGTGTTGAGCTTTTGAGCTTGAGCCAATCCTTTGTCCTTAGTATTTTGAGGGGTCCACTTTCATCATCCATTCCATGCCATTCATTGAGCTTTCCTGAAATAATAGTCTTGGAATAGCATTAGCTCAATGAGCTATATGTTGTTATGAATTACCAAAACCACCTAGGGATAGTTGCACTTTCATCGACTATTTGATTTTTCTTGGTTAGGAACCGTGTCCAGAATTGTCTGGCCGATTCATCTGGCTGCTGAATGATGTGGCTTAGGTCCTCGGCATCTGGTGGTCGCACATAGGTGCCTTGGAAATTGTCGAGGAATGCGGCTTCCAGGTCCTCCCAGCAACCAATTGACTCTGCTGGCAAGCTATTAAGCCAATGTCGAGCTGGTCCTTTGAGCTTGAGTGGGAGGTATTTGATAGCATGTATATCATCACCGCGAGCCATGTGGATATGAAGGAGATAATCCTCAATCCATACCGCAGGATCTGTTGTGCCATCGTATGATTCAATGTTTATGGGTTTAAAACCCTCGGGGATTTGATGATCCATTACTTAATCTGTGAAGCATAGTGGGTGTGCGGCGCCTCTGTACTGGGCTATATCACAACATAGCTCAAATGAGCTTTGTCTACTGTGTTTGGCCTGGCCGTATTTGCCATATCCGGCATGACAGTTATCGTCATGTGCCGTGGGGCGCCCATGCGATCCATAGATCGATCTTGTTTGCCTTGCCTTGTCCTCCAATATATCTCGCAGGTCTGGCGCATTTCCCCGTGCTTTGGTATCTTTTGAGCGACGCCGGGGTGCGGTTCGAGTGGATGGCCGAGAGGCCTCTCTGTCGCGGCCACGAGGTGGCCGGTTGGCCGCGTCGTGCGCTTGTGATGTAGGTTTAGGTGCTTCCTCCTCTAATCGGGGTAACAGCCTGCGCTTTGTGTAGCTCTTGGAGGGGCGTTCGAGTTCATACTATTTGGCCGCAAGGACTTCAGTCCATCTGTCGGCTAGCAAGTCTTGGTCAGCTCTAAGCTGCTGCTGTTTTTTCTTTAGGCTGCTCGCCGTGGCCATAAGTCTGTGTTTGAAATGCTCTTGTTCGACGGGATCCTCAGGCACGACAAATTCGTCGTCGTCGAGGCTTGCCTCGTCTTCGGAGGGAGGCGTGTAGTTATCGTCCTCTACCTCTCTGTCTGCCGCTCTCTCATGAGGGCTCGCTTCTCCATTCTCCTGCGCTGAATCCTGCTGGAGGAGGTTGTCTTCGGCACTGTCCGGGGTGTTATTATCTCCCATGCCGGAATCACCTTTTTTGCTTTGGCAGGATTTAGAGCGGCGCCGCTGACGCCGACGCTTAGGCTGCTTCTTGGAGGGGCCATCCTCCGTTGTTCCATCGCCATTCCCTTCTCTTGGAGTGTCCACCATGTATATGTCGTATGACGAGGTGCCCTTTCTAGTGCCCTATAGGCGCTGGTTCTTGGTCGTCTCCTTCATCGGCATCCATACCGTCGATGTCTTCGGAGTCGAAGTCGAGCATGTCGGTTAAATCATCGACAGTGGCTACGAAGTGGGTGGTGGGTGGGCTTTGAATTTCTTCGTCGTCCGCATCCCAACCTTGCTGACCGTAGTCCGGCCAGGGCTCTCCTGATAAAGAGAGAGACTTTAGTGAATTCAGAATGTCGCCGAAGGGCGAGTGCTGAAAGATGTCCGCGGCGGCGAACTCCATGATCGGCGCCCAATCGGGTTCGATCAGCAGGGGCGCGAAAGGTTCGGAGTCCGGAAAGGAGTCCGACACCTTGGAGTCACGAGCTTCGTAAAGGATAAGATTGGTGTTCGGCTCGATTGCCATAGGGGTTGCAGCCCCCGAGGTGGTGTCCAGCCACCCGTCCTCGATTGGCGCAGTCGGTTCCGAGCTAAGGGTCGGAGCGGACACTGGGCGGCCTCCCGGGCACTGTTCGGCGGCAGAGCTAGATCATGCCCATCGTGATAGTGCGGCGCGCCCGGCTGTGGCTTGAATCCGTCGAAGATCAAGTCTCCGCGGATGTCAGCCGTGTAGCTCAAACTTCCAAATCTGACCTGATGGCCAGGGGCGTAGCTTTTGATCTGCTCCAGATGGCCAAGCGAATTGGCCCGCAGTGCAAAGCCACCGAATACGAAGATCCGTCCGGGGAGAAAAGTCCCACCCTGGACCGCATCGTTGCTGATGATCGGAGGAGCCATCGGGTCTAAAGATGACGACACGGAGGAACTCTCAATGAAAGAACCAATGTTGGTGTCAAAACCAAAGGATCTCGGGTAGGGGGTCCCGAACTGTGCGTTTAGGCGGCTGGTAACAGGAGACAAGGGACACGATGTTTTTACCCAGGTTTGGGCCCTCTCGATGGAGGTAAAACCCTACTCTTGCTTGATTAATATTGATGATATGGGTAGTACAAGAGTAGATCTACCACGAGATCAGAGAGGCTAAACCGTAAAAGCTAGCCTATGGTATGATTGTTGTTCGTCCTACGGACTAAAACCCTCCGGTTTATATAGACACCGGAGAGGGTTAGGGTTACACAGAGTCGGTTACAATGGGAGGAGATCTACATATCCGTATCGCCAAGCTTGCCTTCCACGCCAAGTAAAGTCCCATCCGGACACGGGACGAAGTCTTCAATCTTGTATCTTCATAGTCCAGGAGTCCGGCCAAAGGTTATAGTCCGGTCATCCGGACACCCCTAATCCGGGACTCCCTCAGAGGCCACGCCCCGGAGACGCGTGCCGCCTCTTCGGACATGCCACAACACCACCCCGCATGTATGAGGGGCCGGTGCGACACTCCGGTGGCATTGCTACCCCCCCCCCC
>NC_041387.1:39723293-39723995 GCF_002162155.2 Triticum dicoccoides | reverse complement strand
GAGGGGGGCCACACCCCGGAGATGCGTGCCGCCTCTTCGGACATGCCACAACACCACCCCGCATGTATGAGGGGCCAGTGCGACCCTCCGGTGGCATTGCTACCCCCAGGGCCCCCGTCCCGCCTAACCCTGGAGCGGTTGACCATGAGATCTAGCCCTTTGACTTCCCACGGACGGGATTTTACCAGTGGACCTCTCCACCCGGTTGTGTCGGGTCAGCACAGAGGGACACCTGGGAGCAACATCCGGGCCAAAACCACAACTACATCCCCTCCATGTAGACCCGACGTGTCCGTTTCCCCCCTCCAGGTGCCGGCGGCGGCGCCGTCCATGAGGGGGGCCACGCCCCGGAGACGCGTGTCGGGCGTTTGCAACCGCCACAACACTTTCAAACTTGTGAGAAGCCGCGTACGCAAGATTGGCGGCATGCTAGCCCACGGAGGCTGCCGGCCACAATCGTAGACATGCGAAGGGCAATCCGCGTAGAGGGAAGTGTTCGGATACTTCTGCATCACCAAAAGTTATGAAAAATTACCATCGTTCCTATAACACATGTGCCCACGTCGTGTAAAAAACTCATGATTTTATCGCGATCCGTCTACTACTGTGTCATCGCCGTTCGTGAGGGGGGCCACACCCCGGAGACGCGTGCCGCCTCTTCGGACATGCCACAACACCACCCCGCATGTATGAGGGGCCGGT
>NC_041387.1:39716104-39722827 GCF_002162155.2 Triticum dicoccoides | reverse complement strand
ACAGAGGGACACATGGGAGCAACATCCGGGCCAAACCCACATCTACATCCCCTCCGTGTAGACCCGACGCGACTGTTTCCCCCCTCCAGGTGCCGGCGGCGCCGCCGTCTGTGAGGAGGGCCATGTCCTGGAGACGTGTGCCGCCTCGTTGGACATACCACAACACCACCCTTCATGTATGAGGGGCCGGTGCGACGCTCCGGTGGCATTGCTACCCCCTACAGCCCTCGTCCCGCCTAACCCTGGAGCGGTTGACCACGAGATCTAGCCCTTTGACTTTCCACGGACGGGCTTTGAAAAGCGGGCCTCTCCACCCGGTTGTGTTAGGTCAGCCCAGAGGGACACCTGGGAGCAACATCCGGGCGGCGGCGCCGTCCGTTTGGGGGGCCACGCCCCGGAGATGTGTGTCGCCTCTTCGGACATGCCACAACACCACCCGGTTGTGGTAAGTCATCCCATAGAAACACTTGGGAGCGACGTCCCCTCCGTATTGACCCGACGCGACTGTTTTCGCCCTCCAGATGCCGGCGGCGGCGCCGTCCGTGAGGGGGGCACACCGCGGACGTGAGGGGGTCACACTCCGGAGACGGGTGTCGGGCGTTTGTAACCGCCACAAAACTTCTGCGGCATAGCTGTTTTTTATTTTAATAAAATATAAGTATTCAAAAGACATGACGGCACATTATTAACGTGGTCGAAAAAAATACAAACTATATACATATATATATATATATATATATATATATATTCATAATCTATGGAAAAAATTACAAACTACATATATATTCATATAATACATAAAAACATATCTAAAAAAAGCATAAACATATGTAAAAAAAAGCATAAAAACATATGTAAAAAAACATATGAAAAAAAATAACTATGACGACGGCATTGCCGTCGGCATAGAGACGTCAGGGTTTAGGTGGGCGTCGTGCCTCGGATCGGTGACGTGGCGCCTATGCCGACGGCGCCGTCGGCATATCTACACCGCGAATCGGTGACGTGTCATGCGGAGATATGCCGACGGCCGCCCGTCCCGACCGTCGGCATAGGTTTGACGGCGTTAGCCGCTGGTCACGGACGGGGTCGCCGGGCCCACTGGTATGCCGATAGCTGATGTATGCCGACGGCTGCTGTCTGCGTGTCCGCAGCTAGGCCAACGGCTGTTCTGTGCCGACGGCTTAGATCGGCATAGCCCCCGACGGCCAGGATAAGCCGACGGCCGGGGCGAGGCTGTCGGCATAGCTCCAAGTAGTCCGACGGCAGCCATCGGCATTGATTTGGCCGTCGGGGTAGGACCGTTTTCCGGTAGTGGCAGACACTGTGGATCCATGGACAAGTGGGCGCCATTGTTGATTCGTGAGATCCTCCTTTTTGAGTATTTTTTTTCTCCGTAATTTAAGCTGTTTCTTTTTACCCCGCAAAAAAAAATTAAGCTGTTTTGGAACTGCATCGTGAACTGTCAGTCTTGTTTGGAGCCTAACGCCCCGTCCTTTCCTGCGTCGATAATCGTATGATATGCGAGTCGTGTATCACGACTCTGCAAATCGGAGTGGTTGCGATCGAGATCGGCCATGAGGTTCGTGCTCCGGCCATACGCACATGCGTCGATCATGGCCCGTGTTGTCTGTCGGTGGCCACGAGTTGGTGAACTGAAACGAAACTTGCCAGAGAGGCCTCGCCGGTCACCAGTGCCGCCTGTGCGAAGATGTACGTACTGTGCCTGGCATCGACGTACGGGACTGTTCCTTTTCTTTCCGTGAAAGGCAGGGCGTGAAGGATAAAGGAAGACCAAAGTTTACGTACAGGCAGCACAGCCTATATGGTACATGCTTTCTTTTAGAAATATATTTACAAAGCTTGGCGACGGGTGTTCAGCTAGTGTTACAAATACTCCCACTGTTCATCTTTATAAGATGCTTTAGCCAGCTGAAATTGAATTGTTTTGGGTGTTGTCTTAAATGTCTAAACGGTTTTATAAAAGTGAACAAAGGGAGTACGTGAAATGTGGAGTATATTCTGTCTTAAGTGAAGTCAATGCCCTAGTTTAATCCCCTCGCAAAAAGAAATGGTCTTGTTTAGTCCCACACAACAAAACCACTTGACGGCAGCGAGCGTATTTTGAAGTTTTGATGATGTGCTCGGTGGTGTTCCGTCCTGGACAACATTTTCGTCATCTTGACGAGTTTTTCTCTCCCCCAAATAACGGAATGACAAATCCGCCTAATTAGCTTGTGGAAGTACAATACATTTTTTTTGTGAACGGTATACAATACGTGCACGCGTCAATTATTCGGAGAAAACACGCACGCCCACATGACGAAGTCAGCAAAGACATCTTTGTTGTCTATGAGAACGTCGCCTCTCACTGAAATAATTATCCGCGACACATAGGAAGTCAAACCTGAGATTTGGTCATTAGTGAGCTAGGAATACAATTACACTCCTGACCACATGCCTATTGTTGGTTCTTGCAAGAATTGCCTTGTTAGATGACAAAAAAAAAGCTCCACTAATATCAACAAAGATTTGCTCACCAAAACAATTATTGCTCGTTGTACAGAAAAGGGTGGTAAACTCGAACCGATAAATTGCAACTTCCTTATATGAATGGCACATGACAACGAGGCACTAGCGCGGGCCAGAATATGCGTTATATCTCTATGGAGTATATTGATCGCTTGTTTCAAGATTTTTTGCGTACGGGGACATTATTTGTTCTTGTAAGTAAAGCTGCTAGAGACAGGGAACAACATGAGTTCCGCTTTCACGGGAAAATGAAGAGGGAATAAGTTGCACAAGACCGAAGCCAGAATAAGAAGTCAAAATAATGCCAGATAGAAACTTCAATAATGATACAGCAAAACTATATCTACTGACTATAGTAGTATTTAATAGAATGATGATCGTGTGCACCCTACATTGCAGAAGCCAAGAATAACCTTTCTTTTTCAATTTTAAAGACTATATATAGTGCTCATGAAAAGTCATGCCCAAAATATCAAGGCCCACACAAAATCAAAGAAAGTACGGCCTCCGTAGAGCCCTGACCAACCACATAAGCACTTTTCTGACAAGGTAAACATACCCGACACCAATTCTATGAAAGAAAAAAACATGATTCCCTGATGAACAGGGGCCACAACCCCGCTCCATTTTCATTGAAAATGAAACCAAGAAAAATCAAGTATCTTGCTCGCAAAAAGAAAGGTATCTAATTGCAAGAATTGAATATTCTTCCTTGTGTCACAATATATAATTTGACCCATTATATTGCCAATAATTTAGCAGCAAGCTTAAAGCATTGAATAAATGAAATTAATGCATTGACGTGACATGAAGTTATGGGTGTCGCCCCCGGGTGTGGTTAACATGGAGGCATCAACTAATAGACGACTATTCTATGACTTAAGCCCGGGTGGAATGGTTCTAGCACAAACAATCTAATCATCTGAACTACGTCCGGTCACAACATGCATGATATTTTAGCGAGCTCCAAAGAACCTTACACAGTTGACATATCATCTCACGTGGACAAGCCACATAACAGAATTCAAGCTTTTCGATGAACAGAGGCCACATCCCCCGCTCCATTTTCATTGAAAACAAAACCAACAAAAAGAAAATCAAGTATCTTGCTCGCAAAAAGAAAAGTATCTATTGGCAAGAACTGAATATTCTCCCGTCATCCCGAATTCAATATTTGACCCGTTCTCCTTTCAATAATTCAGCGTCAAGCTTCCGCGGCATTGAATACTCCCTCCGTCCGGAAATACTTGTCATCGAAATGGATGTATCTAGACATATTTTAGTTCTAAATACATCCATTTTTATCCATTTATGCGACAAGTATTTCTGGACGGAGGGAGTACATGAGATGAATGCGTCAACGCTACATCAAGTCATGGGTGTCGCCCCCGGATGTGGTTAACATGGAGGCATCAACTAGCAGACGACTATTCTCGTCGCTAATTAAACCATGATGAACATCAACCACTGCTCCGCATCGAAGAAACGATCAACCAAATGTAGTAGGCCTCAGCCGGGGATCGCCCTTTCCGGGACATAACTGACAACCTGCTGGCACGGCAAGTTGGGAGCGGGATTGCAGGAAGAAGTCTCAGCAACGTGTGGTGCCGGGTGCATGTGGCTTAAGTTACCTCGCTGTTGATCGCGGCCGCTCTGATCCCTGACCGGTAACCACATGGCGAGTGGACGCATCAATCCATTCGCCGGGCGCGCAAAGTCATGTGCGGATAGCTTCGCCGGGGGAGGAAGAAAAGACAGCGCTTCGGTCTCACTCATGTTGCCCAGTCAGCTCGCCTCTCGTCGCCGGCTGCAGAAACTCCAAAGGGGAGGAAATGCCATGACAAATGGCCGTGTTGGCTGATTTGTCGGAGTCCACCCGTGCGTCTCGTTTCCGGGGCGTCCGTCTCGCCCGACGCTGCCGTGGCATCGGCCGGTTCGGCAACGACCGGCCGGTGGCCGGGTTCGCCGCCTGCAAGACGCCGGACGCCAGGACATGTACCTGCACGAGCTTGGTCGACTGCCGTATGCTGTACTCGTGGCTTCTTTCGCTCACCGGCTGCCGGTCTTGGCGGTTGGCTTGCATCATTAGCCGCTAATCATGCACTACGTCGCTTGTAAGTTTTATCTTCCCATGTACTCCCGGAGTATTTATGTAAAGAACGTCGCTTGGAGTATTTATGTAAAGAACGTACAGGCATAGTAGTAGTAGATTCTCTACATTCCCGGAAGCACGCTGGCATGGTGACACAGACAAGTGCCTGGCAAAGCGACTCATCATGCCTACGTCGCTTGCAAGTTTTATCTTTCTATAGCATGTACTGTACTCATTATGTCTTTTTAGAAACTACTGTACTCATTATGTGGAGGATGGATGGTAAAAGCAACTCAAGCGGGGCAACCTATTCGTCCGCCGTTTGTTTGGGTCGACGCGAACAAAAGTGATGGCCCAATGCGCCGACCCATTCCCAAAACGCGTTCGCTTTGCATCAGCGTGGACCTATTTGTGACCTAAATTTACGGCAGAAATGCGTCGGCGCGGACGCGCCGCGCGTCCTCTTGGTGTCCGACGCGTCCCCACATGGCGGCCGCCCCAACTAACTCCATTGTCTTTATTAATGACGGCCGCCGACCTCGGGCCCACGCGTCAGTGACGTCGGACGGTCTTTTTTAATCTGAGCGTTCAGTGGGGGGGACGCATCCTCATTCTCATCCAGACGCCTGTCCCCATCTAGCCACCCCCGGTGCTCCCCCGTCGGTGATAAACCCTATCCACCACCATGGGATTCTTCTCCGGCAAGAACAAGGGCAAGGCCCCTGCCGGCCCTTCCCGCGCGCTCCCCCTGCCTTCGCTGGTGTCTTCCCGCCGGCCTCGGCGGCGCGTCAGCGCCCCGTGCACCAGGCGAAGTGGCGCTGGGAGCACTGCATCCCCCTCCCATATCCCGACGTGACGCTGCCACATGACTGTCGCGGTCGGCGCGGACGCACGCGGAGGAGGTGTGGCGCCAGCGATAGCTACTAACGCCGGAGCAGCACCACGACCCCGCCTACGCAACCGACTCTCCCACTTGGGAGGTCTGGTTCGCGTTCGAGCACGAAGAGGCCAGGAGGCGCGGCATCTGCGACGTGTGACATATGGATCCCCGCCGTTTGCCCCTCATCATGCGTGACGATGACCAGGAGGTGGAGGCCGCCTACCAGGCTGCGCTGGCGACTGCCCTCCAGGAAAGCAAGGAGGACGAGCGGCGCAAGGCGGAGGAGGAGGAGGCGGCGTACCAAGCGTGCATGGCGAAGGCCATGGTGCTCTTCGCTGCCGGCGACTGCGTCGTGCCGCCGTCCCTCGCCAAGGCCGAGCCTGCGCCGACCCCCATCAAGCTGGAGAGCTACTCATGGAATGGGGTGGTGCGCTAGTGGGTCAGCGCGCCACCCATCTGGTTTGGGGCGACGCTGGCGCGGGAACAACTCTACTTCGAGCAATGGCGGCAACAAACGCTGGCCGAGGGCGAGTACCTCGACAAGCTGGAGTGCGACGCGGAGGAGAAGCGCCGCGAGGCAGATAAGGAGGAGCGCCTTGCCCGCGGCGGTACAACCAGCGGCGGATGACTCTCGCCGGCCTTTATGGCCAGCATTAATGTTTAATTAACGTTTTTATTTTTCAAAATGTTTGCGGTATTTTTTCACGCGACATCAAAAATGGTTTGGGCCAGCGTTGGGTGCAAGCGCCAACCCAAACGCGAAAGCGGACATGGGTGTCCGCCGGGCCAACCCAAACGGACAAAAAAGTGGACAAAATCGCCGTCCATTTGGGTCGGCGCATTGGAGTTGCTCTAAGAGCATCTACAACCATACCCCATACTAGCCCCAAATGCCCGGGTGAGCTGCCAGGTCAAATGCCCAGACTAAACGGCACTCCTCATATCAGTGCAAATTTGGCACGGATATACGACGTGCGGACGCGTTCGGGCACACCCGTGATACATCTCCAATGTATATATAATTTATGAAATATTCATGCTAATATATTATCATTCTTGGATGTTTTACAATCATTTTATAGCAACTTTATATCATTTTTTGGGACTAACCTATTGACCAAGTGCCCAGTGATAATTGTTGTTTTTTGCTTGTTTTTTACATCGCAGGAAATCAATATCAAACGAAGTCCAAACACCGGATAACTTTTTGGAGATTTTT
>NC_041387.1:39702121-39715666 GCF_002162155.2 Triticum dicoccoides | reverse complement strand
GCACGTTGCGGCAAACTGTCGAGGAAACGCACTGGGTTCACGCGCGAGCGATGCAATATGGGTCGGCCCGTTAGCGGATAGCGTAAGTACGGGCGGGTGGTTTCTCCCGGTTTTGGGAACCTTCTAGAAGGTTCCCGAATCGGTTTTTTTCTGTTGTTTTTCTGGCTGGTTTTCTTATAGGTTTTCTCTTTTTCGTTTATTTTCTGTTATGTTTCATTTTTTATTTCCGTTTTGGTTTTATCTTTCCTGTTTCTTTCTTCTTTTTTCATTTCTTTTTCCTTTTTCTGTTTCTTTCTTCAAAAATTCAGAAATTTAAAAAATGTATAGAATTCAAAAAATGTTCGCAAATTTGAAAATATTTTTAGGGTTTACAAAAAATGTTCGTGTTTTCAAAAAAATGTTCAAAAACTTGAAAATATGTTCTTGTTTTTAGAAAATGCTTGCTTTTAAAATATAGTTTGGGATTTTCAAAAAATGTTCCATTTATTCTAAATTCCCAAAACTGTTCACAAATTCCAAAAATTGTTCATGTTTTCATTTTTTAGGATTTCAAAAAATGTTCCTCTTTCAAAAATTGTTCCCGTTTTCAATAAATGTTTGGGTTTTCAACATTGTCCATGGTTTTAAAAAAAATCAAAGTGTTTCAGAAAATGTTCCCATTTTCAAAATTTCTTCTGGAGTTTAAAAAATGTTCGTCTTTTCTAATTTTGTTCGCTTTTTTCTTATTTTGTTCGGGAGTTTAAAATGTTCCCTTTGTCAGTAAATGTTTGTGTTTTCAAAATTGTTCATGTTTTCTAAAAAAAACTAAAGAGTTTCATAAAATGTTCCCGATTTCCAAATTTGTTCTGGAGTTTAAAAAATGCTCGTGTTTAAAATAATTGTTCGCAATCTTATATTTTATTCGGGAGTTTAAAATGTTCCCGTTTTAAAAAATGTTTGTGTTTTCAAGATTGTTCGTGTTATAAAAAATCAGGAGTTTTGGAAAATGTTCCCATTTTCAAAATTTGTTCCGGAGTATAAAAAAGATGTTCGTGTATTCAAAAATTGTTCGCGTTTTAATATTTTGTTCGGCAGTTTAACATGTTCCCATTTTCAAAATATTAAAAAATGTTTGCGGTTTGAAAATTTGTTCACATATTCAAAAAAAATCCTGTTGAAAATGTGTTCTGAAATTCAGAAAATGCTTGCACATTTTCAAAATAAATGCTTTTAAAAAGTACACTTTTTTTCAAATCACCTTCACAAATTTTGTTCTTGTTTTTCGAAATTTTCACAGAATTATCAACATCCGTTTGAAAATTTACATTTTGTTCACATTTCCTCAAAAATTCTTTTCGTGTGTTCAATTTTCAAAAATCTATATGCTACATTACTCGGTTAGAAAATAATATACAAGGGGGATATCCTGGAAGAGTAAGTTCTAAAATACTGTAGTGATGCGTTATATTTCACGTTCGTAGACTTTCTCTGGTGGCTAGCAGCGCTGGTTGTGGAGAGTGATGTCGCGGGTTCGATTCCTCCCTGCTTCACTTTCTGTTTTTGCGATTTTTATAGACCTCGTGTTGCCTGCGCGCCCTGAACCTCCTCTTCGCCCTATAAATTCTAAAATATTTCAAAACCCTTCAGGGTAGCCCTAGATCAGAAGTTCCGCTGCCGCAAGGCCTCTGTAACCATGAGATCCAATCTAGACCCCGTTCCGGCACCCTTGTGGAGGGGGAATCATCACCGGTGGCCATCTTCATTATCCCGGCGGGCACCATGATGAGGAGGGAGTAGTCCACCCTCGGGGCTGAGGGTTTGTACCAGTAGCTATGTGTTTAATCTCTCTCTTCGTGCTCTTGAGATGTCACGATCTTGATGTATCGCGGGCTTTGTTAATATAGTCGGATCATATGGCATTTTCCCCACTCTATCTTGTTGTGATGAAGTGAGTTTTCCCTTTAAGATTTCGTTGTTATCGGATTGAATACTTTTATGGATTTGAGAATACTTGATATATGTCTTGCAATTGAATACTCGTGGTGACAATGGGGTATCTTATCGATTCACTTGACATATGTTTTGACACTCAACTCGCGGATTCCCGAGGTGACATCGGGGTAATCTATGCATAGGGGTTGATGCACGTTCTTGTCTTTCTTTCTCCGATAGAAATCTTGGGGCACTCTTTGAAGTTCTTTCTGTTGGATTGAGTATTATGAATATGAATTTGCTTTGATGTAATTTTAGTACGAACTCTAGGATAGATCGAACGAAAAGAATAGCTTTGGGTTATTTTAGCATGAACTCTTGAATAGATCGAACGGAAAGATTAGTTTTGAGGTGGTTTCGTACCCTACAAACTATTGGAAATATGCCCTAGAGGCAATAATAAAATGATTATTATTATATTTCCTTGTTCATGATAATTGTCTATTATTCATGCTATAATTGTATTAACCGGAAACAGTGATATATGTGTGAATACATAGACCACAACATGTCCCTAGTGAGCCTCTAGTTGACTAGCTCGTTGATCAACGGACAGTCATGGTTTTCTGACTATGGGCATTGGATGTCATTGATAACAGGATCACATCATTAGGAGAATGATGTGAGACAAGACTCAATCCTAAGCATAGCACAAGATCGTGTAGTTCGTTTGCTAAAGCTTTTCTAATGTCAAGTATCAGTTTCTTAGACCATGAGATTGTGTAACTCCCGGATACCATAGGAGTGCTTTGGGTGTACCAAATGTCACAACATAACTGGGTGACTATAAAGGCACGCTACAGGTATCTCCGAAAGTGTTTGTTGGGTTGGCATGAATCGAGACTGGGATTTGTCACTCCGTATGACGGAGAGGTATCTCTGGGCCCACTCGGTAATGCATCATCATAATGAGCTCAATGTGACCAAGTGGTTGGTCACGGGATCATGCATTACGTAACCAGTAAATTGACTTGCCGGTAACGAGATTGAACGAGGTATTGGGACACCGACGATCGAATCTCGGGCAAGTAACGTACCAATTGACAAAGGGAATTGTATACGGGATTACTTGAATCCTCGACATCGTGGTTCATCCGATGAGATCATCGTGGAACATGTGGGAGCCAACATGGGTATCCAGATCCCGCTGTTGGTTATTGGTCGGAGAGCTGTCTCGGTCATGTATGCGTGATTCCCGAACCCGTAGGGTCTACACACTTAAGGTTCAGTGACGCTAGGGTTATTAGGAAGACTTGTATGTGATTACCGAATGTTTTTTGGAGTCCCGGATGAGATCCCGGACATCACGAGGAGTTCCGGAATGGTCGGAGGTGAAGATTTATATATGGGAAGTTGTAATACGGTCACCGGAAAGTTTCGGGGTCATACCGGTATTGTACCGGGGCCACTGGAAGGGTTCCGAGGGTCCACCGGGAGGGGCCACCTCTCCCGAGGGCCTCATGGGCCGTGGAGGGAAGGGAACCATCCCCTAGAGGGCTGGGCGCATCCCCCCTTGGGCCCATGTGCCTAGGGTGGAAAAACCCTAAGGGGGTGCCCCTTGCTTGGGGGGCAAGTCCCCCCTCCTGGGCGCCCCCCTCTAGATCTCATCTAGAGGGGGACGGCCCCCTTCCTCCTCCCCCTATAAATAGAGGGGCGAGGGGAGGGCTGCATACACACCTCCAAGGCATAGCCCCTCCCCTCCCCAACACCTCTCCTCCTCCGCAGAAGCTTGGCGAAGCCCTGTCGGAGTACTGCCTCTCCATCACCACCACGCCGTCATGCTGTTGGAGCTATCTTCCTCAACCTCTCCCTCCTCCTTGCTGAATCAAGGTGCATGAGATGTCTCCGCTCCATACGTGTGTTGAATGTGGAGGTGCCGTCCGTTCGGCGCTAGGATCTTCGGTGATTTGGATCACGACGAGTATGACTCCATCAACCCCGTTCTCTTGAACGCTTCCGCTCGCGATCTATGATACATCTCCAATGTATCTATAATTTTTGATTGCTCCATGCTACTTTATCTACTGTTTTAGGCAATATTGGGCTTTATTATCCACTTCTATATTATTTTTGGGACTAACCTATTAACCGGAGGCCCAGCCCAGATTTCCTGTTTTATGCCTATTTCAGTGTTTCGAGGAAAAGGAATATCAGACGGAGTCAAAACGGAACGAAATCAACTGGAGAAGTTATTTTTGGAAGGAAAGCCACCCGATGGACTTGGAGTGCACGTCAAGAGATACTGGAGGTGCTCACAAGGGTGGCCCCCCCAGGCGCGCCCCCTGCCTCGTGGGACCCCCGTAGCTCCACCGACGTACTTCCTGCACCCATATATACCTACGTACCCAAAAACTTCCAGAACAGAACCTAGATCGGGAGTTCCGCCGCCGCAAGCCTCTGTAGCCATCAAAAACCAATCGGGACCCTGTTCCGGCACCCTGTCGGAGGGGGATCCCATCACCGAAGGCCATCTTCATCATCCCGGCGCTATCCATGACGAGGAGGTAGTAGTTCACCCTCGGGGCTGAGGGTATGCACCAGTAGCTATGTGTTTGATCTCTCTCTCTCATGTTCCCTCTATGGCACGATCTTGATGTATACCGAGCTTTGCTATGGTAGTTGGATCTTATGATGTTTCTCCCCCTCTACTCTCTTGTGATGAATTGAGTTTCCCCTTTGAAGTTATCTTATCGGATTGAGTCTTTATGAGAACACTTGATGTATGTCTTGCCGTGATTATCTGTGGTGACAATGGGATATCATGTGCCACTTGATGTATGTTTTGGTGACCAACTTGCGGGTTCCACCCATGAACCTATGCATAGGGGTTGGCACACGTTCTTGACTCTCCGGTAGTAGCTTTGGGGCACTCTTTGAAGTACTTTTATGTTGGTTGGATGAATCTGAGATTGTGTGATGCATATCGTATAATCATGCCCACAGATACTTGAGGTGACAATGGAGTATCTAGGTGACATTAGGGTTTTGGTTGATTTGTGTCTGAAGGTGTTATTCTAGTATGAACTCTATGATGGATTGAGCGGAAAGAATAGTTTATGTTATTTTACTACGAACTCTTGAATAGATAGAACAGAAAGGATAACTTTGAGGTGGTTTCGTACCCTACCATAATCTCTATGTTTGTTCTCCGCTATTAGTGGCTTTGGAGTGACTCTTTGTTGCATGTTGAGGGCTTGTTATATGATCTATCTATGTTATTATTGTTGAGAGAACTTGCACTAGTGAAAGTATGAACCCTAGGCCTTGTTTCCTATCATTGCAATACCGTTTACACTCACTTTTATCACTTGTTACCTTGCTGTTTTTATTATTTCAGATTACAAAAACCTATATCTACTATCTACTTTGCACTTGTATCTTCATCTCTTCGCCGAACTAGTGCACCTATACAATTTACCATTGTATTGAGTGTGTTGGGGACACAAGAGACTCTTTGTTATTTGGTTGCAGGGTTGTTTGAGAGAGACCATCTTCATCCTACGCCTCCTATGGATTGATAAACCTTAGGTCATCCACTTGAGGGAAATTTGCTACTGTCCTACAAACATGTGCACTTGATAACGGGATCACATCATTAGGAGAATGATGTGATGGACAAGACCCAATCCTAAGCATAGCACAAGATCGTGTAGTTTGTTTGCTAGAGCTTTTCCAATGTCAAGTATCATTTCCTTAGACCATGAGATCGTGTAACTCCCGGATACCGTAGGAGTGCTTTGGGTGTACCAAACGTCACAACGTAACCGGGTGACTATAAAGGTATACTACAGGTATCCCCGAAAGTATCTGTTTGGTTGACACGGATTGAGACTGGGATTTGTCACTCCGTATGACGGAAAGGTATCTCTAGGCCCACTCGGTAATGCATCATCATAATGAGCTCAATGTGACCAAGTGTTTGGTCACGGGATCATGCATTACGGTATGAGTAAAGTGACTTGCCGGTAACGAGATTGAACGAGGTATTGGGATACCAACGATCGAATCTCGGGCAAGTAACGTACCGATTGCCAAAGGGAATTGTATACGGGATTACTTGAATCCTCGACATCGTGGTTCATCCGATGAGATCATCGTGGAACATGTGCGAGCCAACATGGGTATCCAGATCCCGCTGTTGGTTATTGGCCGGAGAGCTGTCTCGGTCATGTCTACGTGATTCCCGAACCCATAGGGTCTACACACTTAAGGTTCGGTGACGCTAGGGTTGTAGAGATATTAGTATGCGGTAACCCGAAATTTGTTCGGAGTCCCATATGAGATCCTGGACGTCACGAGGAGTTCCGGAATGGTCCGGAGGTGAAGAACTGTATATAGGAAGTCCAGTTTCGGCCTCCGGGAAAGTTTCGGGGTTCACCGGTATTGTACCGGGACCACCGGAAGGGTCCCGGGGGTCCACCGGGTGGGGCCACCTATCCAAGAGGGCCATGTGGGCTGAAAGGGGAAGGGAACGAGACCCTGGTGGGCTGGTGCGCCCCCCTTGGGCCTCCCCTGCGCCTAGGGTTGGAAACCCTTGGGGTGGGGGGGGGGGCGCCCCACTTGACTTGGGGGGCAAGTCCCCCCCTAGCCCCCCCCCCTTGGAGATGGGATCTCCACGGCCGGTGCACCCCCTAGGCCCCCTATATAAAGAGGAGGGGAGGGAGGGCAGCCGCACCCCAGTCCCTGGCACCTCCCTCTCCCTCCGCAACACCTGTCTCTCTCGTAGAGCTTGGCGAAGCCTTACCGAGATCGCTGCTACTTCCACCACCACACCATCGTGCTGCTGGATCTCCATCAACCTCTCCTTCCCCCTTGCTGGATCAAGAAGGAGGAGACGTCTTCCCCAACCATACGTGTGTTGAACGCGAAGGTGATGTCCGTTCAGCACTAGGACCATCGGTGATTTGGATCACGACGAGTACGACTCCCTCAACCCCGTTCTCTTGAACGCTTTCGCTCGCGATCTACAAGGGTATGTAGATGCACTCCTCTCTCTCGTTGCTAGATGACTCCATAGATTGATCTTGGTGAAGCGTAGAAAAATTTTATTTTCTGCAACGTTCCCCAATAGTGGCATCATGAGCTAGGTCTATGCGTAGTTTCTTTGCACGAGTAGAACACAAATTTGTTGTGGGCGTAGATGTTGTCAATTTTCTTGCCACTACTAGTCTTATCTTGTTTCGGCGGCATCGTGGGATGAAGCGGCCCGGACCGACCTTACACGTACGCTTACGTGAGACAGGTTCCACCGACTGACATGCACTAGTTGCATAAGGTGGCTAGCGGGTGTCTGTCTCTCCCACTTTAGTCGAATCGGATTCGATGAAAAGGGTCCTTATGAAGGGTAAATAGAAATTGGCATATCACGTTGTGGCTTTCACATAGGTAAGAAACGGTCTTGCTAGAACCCTATTGCGGCCACGTAAAAAAACATGCAACAACAATTAGAGGACGTCTAACTAGTTTTTGCAGCATATGCCTTGTGATGTTATATGGCCAAAAGTTGTGATGAATGATATATATGTGATGTATGAGATCATGTTCTTGTAATAGGAATCATGACTTGCATGTCGATGAGTATGACAACTGGGAGGAGCCATAGGAGTTGTCTTAATTATTGTATGACCTTCGTGTCAATGATTAAACGCCATGTAATTACTTTACTTTATTGCTAAACCGTTATCCATAGTAGTAGAAGTAATAGTTGGCGAGCAAATTCATGGAGACACGATGATGGAGATCATGGTGTCATGCCGATGACGAAGATGATCATGGCGCCCCGAAGATGGAGATCAAAGGAGCTATATGATATTGGCCATATCATGTCACTATTTGATTGCATGTGATGTTTATCATGTTTTTGCATCTTATTTGCTTAGAGCGATGGTAGTAAATAAGATGATCCCTCATAATAATTTCAAGAAAGTGTTCCCCCTAATTGTGCACCGTTGCGAAAGTTCGTTGTTTCGAAGCACCACGTGATGATCGGGTGTGATAGATTCCAACGTCCACATACAACGGGTGTAAGACAGATTTACGCATGCAAAACACTTAGGTTAACTTGACGAGCCTAGCATGTACAGACATGGCCTCGAAACACAAGAGACCGAAAGGTCAAACATGAGTCGTATGGAAGATACGATCAACATGGAGATGTTCACCGATGATGACTAGTCCGTCTCACGTGATGATCAGACACGGCCTAGTTGACTCGGATCATGTATCACTTAGATGACTAGAGGGATGTCTAATCTGAGTGGAAGTTCATTAAATAATTTGATTAGATGAACTTAATTATCATGAACTTAGTCTAAAAACCTTTGCAAAAATGTCTTGTATATCAAATGGCCAACGCTCATGTCAACCTCAACTTCAACGCGTTCCTAGAGAAAACCAAGCTGAAAGATGATGGCAGCAACTATTCAGACTGGGTCCGGAACCTGAGGATCATCCTCATAGCTGCCAAGAAAGCATATGTCCTAGAAGGACCGCTAGGTGAAGCACCCATCCCAGAGAACCAAGACGTTATGAACGCTTGGCAGTCACATGCTGATGATTATTCCCTCGTTCAGTGCGGCATGCTTTACAGCTTAGAACCGGGGCTCCAAAAGCGTTTTGAGAAACACGGAGCATATGAGATGTTTGAGGAGCTGAAAATGATTTTCCAAGCTCATGCCCGGTTCGAGAGATATGAAGTCTGCGACAAGTTCTACGGTTGTAAGATGGAGGAAAATAGTTCTGTCAGTGAGCACATACTCAAAATGACTGGGTTGCACAACCACTTGTCCCAGCTGGACATTAACCTCCCGGACGAGGCAGTCATTGACAGAATCCTTCATTCGCTCTCACCTAGCTACAAGAGCTTTGTGATGAACTACAATATGCAGGGGATGGTGAAAACTATTCTTGAAGTATTTTCAATGTTGAAATCAGCGGAGGTGGAAATCAAAAAGGAACATCAAGTGTTGATGGTCAATAAAACCACTAGTTTCAAGAAAGGCAAGGGTAAGAAGAACTTCAAGAAGGACGGCAAGGGAGTTGCCGCGCTCAGTAAGCCGGTTACTAGGAAGAAGCCGAAGAATGGACCCAAGCCTGAGACTGAGTGCTTTTGGGAAGGGTCACTGGAAGCGGAACTGCCCCAAATACTTAGCGGACAAGAAGGCCGGCAACGCTAAAGGTATATGTGATATACATGTAATTGATGTGTACCTCACCAGTACTCGTAGTAGCTCTTGGGTATTTGATACCGGTGCGGTTGCTCATATTTGTAACTCAAAGCAGGAGCTGCGGAATAAGCGGAGACTGGCGAAGGACGAGGTGATGATGCGCGTCGGGAATGGTTCCAAGGTCAATGTGATCGCCGTCGGCACGCTACCTCTACATTTACCTACAGGATTAGTTTTAAACCTCGATAATTGTTATTTAGTGCCAGCTTTGAGCATGAACATTGTATCTGGATCTCGTTTAATACGAGATGGCTACTCATTTAAATCCGAGAATAATTGTTGTTCTATTTATATGAGAGATATGTTTTATGGTCATGCCCCGCTGGTCAATGGTTTATTCTTGATGAATCTCGAACGTGATGTTACACATATTCATAGTGTGAATACCAAAAGATGTAAGGTTGATAACGATAGTCCCACATACTTGTGGCACTGCCGCCTTGGTCACATTGGTGTCAAGCGCATGAAGAAGCTCCATGCTGATGGACTTTTAGAGTCTCTCGATTATGAATCATTTGACACATGCGAACCATGCCTCATGGGCAAAATGACCAAGACTCCGTTCTCTGGAACAATGGAGTGAGCAACCAACTTATTGGAAATCATACATACTGATGTGTGCGGTCCAATGAGCGTTGTGGCTCGCGGAGGCTATCGTTATGTTCTCACTCTCACTGATGACTTAAGTAGATATGGGTATGTCTACTTGATGAAACACAAGGCTGAAACCTTTGAAAAGTTCAAGGAATTTCAGAATGAGGTAGAGAATCAACGTGACCGAAAAATAAAGTTCTTACGATCAGATCGTGGAGGAGAATATTTAAGTCACGGATTTGGTACGCACTTAAGGAAATGTGGAATCGTTTAACAACTCACGCCGCCTGGAACACCTCAGCGTAACGGTGTGTCCGAACGTCGTAATCGCACTTTATTGGATATGGTGCGGTCTATGATGTCTCTTACCGATTTACCGCTATCATTTTGCGGATACGCTTTAGAGACAACTACATTCACTTTAAATAGGGCACCGTCTAAATCCGTTGAGACGACACTGTATGAATTATGGTTTGGAAGAAACCTAAGTTGTCGTTTCTAAAAGTTTGGGGATGCGATGCTTATGTCAAGAAACTTCAACCTGAAAAGCTCGAACCCAAGTCGGAAAAATGCGTCTTCATAGGATACCCTAAGGAAACCATTGGGTATACCTTCTACCTCAGATCCGAAGGCAAGATCTTTGTTGCCAAGAACGGGTCCTTTCTGGAGAAAGAGTTTCTCTCGAAAGAAGTAAGTGGGAGGAAAGTGGAACTTGATAAAGTACTACCTCTTGAACCGGTAAGTAGCGCTGCTCAGGAAGATGTTCCTATGGTGCCTACACCGACTGGAGAGGAAATTAATGATGATGATCAAGGTACTTCGGATCAAGTTACTACTGAACTTTGTAGGTCCACAAGGACACGTTCCACACCAGAGTGGTATGGCAACCCTGTCCTGGAAATCATGTTGGTAGACAACGGTGAACCTTTGAACTATGAAGAAGCGATGGCGGGCCCAGATTCCAACAAATGGCTTGAAGCCATGCAATCCGAGATAGGATCCATGTATGAAAACAATGTGTGGACTTTGACAGACTTGCCCGATGATCGGTGAGCGATAGAGAACAAATGGATCTTTAAGAAGAAGACGGACGCGGATGGTAATGTTACCATCTATAAAGCTCAACTTGTCGCTAAGGGTTATCAGCAAGTTCAAGGGGTTGACTACGATGAGACTTTCTCTCCCGTAGCGAAGCTAAAGTCCGTCTGAATCATGTTAGCAATTGCCGCATACTATGATTATGAGATATGGCAAATGGACGTCAAAACGGCATTCCTTAACGGCTATCTTAGGGAAGAACTGTATATAATGCAGCCGAAAGGTTTTGTCGATCCTGAGAATGCTAACAAGGTATGCAAGCTCCAGCGATCCATTTATGGGCTGGTGCAAGCATCTCGGAGTTGGAACATTCGCTTTGATGAGATGATCAAAGCGTTTGGGTTTATGCAGACTTATGGAGAAGCCTGCGTTTACAAGAAAGTGAGTGGGAGCTCTGTAGCATTTCTCATATTATATGTAGATAACATACTTTCGATGGGAAATGATATAGAACTTTTGGACAGCATTAAGGCCTACTTGAATAAGTGTTTTTCAATGAAGGACCTTGGAGAAGCTGCTTACATATTAGGCATCAAGATCTATAGGGATAGATCGAGACGCCTCATAGGTCTTTCACAAAGCACATACCTTGATAAGATATTGAAGAAGTTCAATATGGATCAGTCCAAGAAAGGGTTCTTGCCTGTATTGCAAGGTGTGAGATTGAGCTCGGCTCAATGCCCGACCACGGCAGAAGATATAGAAGAGATGAGTGTCATCCCCTATGCCTCAGCCACAGGGTCTATTATGTATGCCATGCTGTGTACCAGACCTGATGTAAACCTTGCCGTAAGTTTGGTAGGAAGGGACCAAAGTAATCCCGACAAGGAACACTGGACAGCGGTCAAGAATATCCTAAAGTACCTGAAGAGGACTAAGGATATGTTTCTCGTTTATGGAGGTGACGAAGAGCTTGTCGTAAAGGGTTACGTCGACGCTAGCTTGGACACAGATCTGGATGACTCTAAGTCACAAACTGGATACGTGTATGTTTTGAATGGTGGGGCAGTAAGCTGGTGCAGTTGCAAGCAAAGCATAGTGCCGGGATCTACATGTGAAGCTGAGTACATGGCAGCCTCGGAGGCTTCGCATGAAGCAATCTGGATGAAGGAGTTCATCACTGACCTAGGAGTCATACCCAATGCGTCGGGGCCGATCACTCTCTTTTGTGACAACACTAGAGCTATTTCCCTTGCCAAGGAGCCCAGGTTTCACAGGAAGACCAGGCATATCAAGCGTCGCTTCAACTCCATTCGTGAAAATGTTCAAATGGAGAAATAGATATTTGTAAAGTACATACGGATCTGAATGTCGCAGATCCGTTGACTAAACCTCTACCGCGAGCAAAACATGATCAACACCAGAACTCTATGGGTGTTTGATTCATCACAATGTAACTAGATTATTGACTCTAGTGCAAGTGGGAGACTGTTGGAAATATGCCCTCGAGGCAATAATGAAATGATTATTATTATATCTCCTTGTTCATGATAATTGTCTATTATTCATGCTATAATTGTGTTATCCGGAAATCGTAATACATGTGTGTATAAATAGACCACAACATGTCCCTTGTAAGCATCTAGTTGACTAGCTTGTTGATCAACAAATAGTCATGGTTTCCTGACTATGGACATTGGATGTCGTTGATAACGGGATCACATCATTAGGAGAATGATGTTATGGACAAGACCCAATCCTAAGCATAGCACAAGATCGTGTAGTTCGTTTGCTAGAGCTTTTCCAATGTCAAGTATCATTTCCTTAGACCATGAGATCGTGTAACTCCCGGATACCGTAGGAGTGCTTTGGGTGTACCAAACGTCACAACGTAACTGGGTGACTATAAAGGTATACTATAGGTATCCATGAAAGTATTTGTTGGGTTGACACGGATCGAGACTGTGATTTGTCACTCCGTATGACGGAGAGGTATCTCTGGGCCCACTCGGTAATGCATCATCATAATGAGATCAATGTGACCAAGTGTTTGGTCACGGGATCATGCATTACGATACGAGTAAAGTGACTTGCCGGTAACGAGATTGAACGAGGTATTGGGATACCGACGATCGAATCTCGGGCAAGTAACGTACTGACTAACAAAGGGAATTGTATACAGGATTACTTGAATCCTCAACATCGTGGTTCATCCAATGAGATCACCGTGGAACATGTGGGAGCCAACATGGGTATCCAGATCCCGCTGTTGGTTATTGGCCGGAGAGCTGTCTCGGTCATGTCTACATGATTCCCGAACCCGTAGGGTCTACACACTTAAGGTTCGGTGATGCTAGGGTTGTAGAGTTATTAGTATGCGGTAACCCGAAAGTTGTTCGGAGTCCCGGATGAGATCCTGGACGTCACGAGGAGTTCCGGAATGGTCCGGAGGTGAAGAATTGTATATAGGAAGTCCAGTTTCGACCACCGGGAAAGTTTCGGGGTTCACCGGTATTGTACCGGGACCACCGGAAGGGTCCCGGGGGTCCACCGGGTGGGGCCACCTATCCCGGAGGGCCATGTGGGCTGAAAGGGGAAGGGAACTAGCCCCTGGTGGGCTGGTGCGCCCCCCCCCCCTCCTTGCGCCTCCCCGGCGCCTAGGGTTGGAAACCCTAGGGGTGGGGAGGGGGGGGCGCCCCACTTGACTTGGGGGGCA
>NC_041387.1:39684261-39701925 GCF_002162155.2 Triticum dicoccoides | reverse complement strand
CCGGGGCCGGCGCACCCCCTAGGCCCCCTATATAAAGAGGGGGGAGGGAGGTCATCCGCACCCCAGTCCCTCGCGCCTCCCTCTCCCTCCGCAACACATGTCCATCTCGTAGAGCTTGGAGAAGCCCTGCCGAGATCGCTGCTACTTCCACCACCACGCCGTCGTGCTGCTGGATCTCCATCAACCTCTCCTTCCCCCTTGCTGGATCAAGAAGGAGGAGACGTCTTCCCCAGCCGTACGTGTGTTGAACGCGGAGGTGTTGTCCGTTCAGCACTAGGACCATCGGTGATTTGGATCACGACGAGTACGACTCCCTCAACCCCGTTCTCTTGAACGCTTCCGCTCGCGATCTACAAGGGTATGTAGATGCACTCCTCTCTCTCGTTGCTAGATGACTCCATAGATTGATCTTGGTGAAGCGTAGAATTTTTTATTTTCTGCAATGTTCCCCAACAAAAGCGGCCCGGACCGACCTTACACGTACACTTATGTGAGACAGGTTCCACCGACTGACATGCACTGGTTGCATAAGGTGGCTAGCGGGTGTCTGTCTCTCCCACTTTAGTCGGATCAGATTCGATGAAAAGGGTCCTTATGAAGGGTAAATAGAAATTGGCATATCACATTGTGGTTTTGGCGTAGGTAAGAAACGTTCTTGCTAGAACCCTGTAGCAGCCACGTAATAACTTGCAACAACAATTAGAGGACGTCTAACTTGTTTTTGCAGCATATGCCTTGTGATGTGATATGGCCAAAAGGATGTGATGAATGAAATATATGTGATGTATGAGATTGATCATGTTCTCGTAATAGGAATCACGACTTGCATGTCGATGAGTATGAAACTGGCAGGAGCCATAGGAGTTGTCTTTATTTATTGTATGACCTGCATGTCAGTGAATAATGCCATGTAATTACTTTACTGCTTTGCTAAACCGTTAGCCATAGTAGTAGAAGTAATAGTTGGCAAACAACTTCATGGAGACACGATGATGGAGATCATGATGATGGAGATCATGGTGTCATGCCGATGACGATGATGATCATGGCACCCCGAAGATGGAGATCAAAGGAGAAAAATGATATTGGCCATATCATGTCACTATTTGATTGCATGTGATGTTTATCATGTTTTTGCATCTTATTTGCTTAGAACGACGGTAGTAAATAAGATGATCCCTCATAAAAATTTCAAGAAAGTGTTCCCCCTAACTGTGCGCTGTTGCGAAAGTTCGTTGTTTCGAAGCACCACGTGATGATCGGGTGTGATAGATCCTAACGTTCGCATACAATGGGTGTAAGGCAGATTTACACATGCAAAACACTTAGGTTGACTTGACGACCTAGCATGTACAGACATGGCCTCGGAACACAAGAGACCGAAAGGTCGAACATGAGTCATATAGAAGATACGATCAACATGAAGATATTCACCGATGATGACTAGTCCGTCTCACGTTATGATCGGACACGGCCTAGTTGACTCGGATCATGAATCACTTAGATGACTTAGATGAACTTAATTATCATGAACTTAGTCTAAAACTTTTGCAATATGTCTTGTAGATCAAATGGCCCACGCTAATGTTGCCCACAACTTCAACGCGTTCCTAGAGAAAACCAAGCCGAAAGACGATGGCAGCAACTATACGGACTGGGTCCGGAACTTGAGGATCATCCTCATAGCTGCCAAAAGAGCATATGTCCTAGATGCACCGCTAGGTGAAGCACCCGTTTTCCCAGCAACTCAAGACGTTATGAACGCCTGGCAGTCGCATAGTGATGATTACTCCCTGGTTCAGTGTGCATGCTTTACAGCTTAGAACCAGGGCTCCAAAAGTGTTTTGAGCAGCAGGGAGCATATGAGATGTTCCAAGAGCTGAAAATAGTTTTCCAAGCTCATGCCCGGGTCAAGAGATATGATGTCTCCGACAAGTTCTACAGTTGTAATATGGAGGAGAATAGTTCTGTCAGCGAGCACATACTCAAAATGTATGGGCTGCACAACTGCTTGTCTCAGCTGGGAGTTAACCTCCCGGATGACGCGGTCATTAATAGAATCCTTCAGTAGCTCCCACCTAGCTACAAGAGCTTTGTGATGAACTACATGAAGGAAATATGCCCTAGAGGCAATAATAAAGTTATTATTTATTTCCTTATATCATGATAAATGTTTATTATTCATGCTAGAATTGTATTAACCGGAAACATAATGCATGTGTGAATATATAGACAAACAGAGTGTCACTAGTATGCCTCTACTTGACTAGCTTGTTAATCAAAGATGGTTATGTTTCCTAACCATAGACAAAAGAGTTGTTATTTGATTAACGGGATCACATCATTAGTTGAATGATCTGATTGACATGACCCATTCCGTTAGCTTAGCACCCGATCATTTAGTATGTTGCTATTGCTTTCTTCATGACTTATACATGTTCCTATGACTATGAGATTATGCAACTCCCGTTTACCGGAGGAACACTTTGTGTGCTACCAAATGTCACAACGTAACTGGGTGATTATAAAGGTGCTCTACAGGTGTCTCCAAAGGTACTTGTTGGGTTGGCGTATTTCGAGATTAGGATTTGTCACTCCGAATGTCGGAGAGGTATCTCTGGGCCCTCTCAGTAATGCACATCACATAAGCCTTGCAAGCAATGCAACTAATGAGTTAGTTGCGAGATGATGTATTACGGAACGAGTAAAGAGACTTGCCGGTAACGAGATTGAACTAGGTATTGGATACCGACGATCGAATCTCGGGCAAGTAACATACCGATGACAAAGGGAACAACGTATGTTGTTATGTGGTCTGACCGATAAAGATCTTCGTAGAATATGTAGGAACCAATATGGGCATCCAGGTCCCGCTATTGGTTATTGACCGGAGACGTGTCTCGGTCATGTCTACATTGTTCTCGAACCATAGGGTCCGCACGCTTAAGGTTTCGATGACAGTTATATTATGAGTTTATGAGTTTTGATGTACCGAAGGAGTTCGGAGTCCCGGATGAGATTGGGGACATGACGAGGAGTCTCAAAATGGTCGAGACGTAAAGATCGATATATTGGACGACTATATTCGGAGTTCGGAAAGGTTCCGAGTGATTCGGGTATTTTTCGGAGTACCGGAGAGTTACGGGAATTCGCCGGGGAGTATATGGGCCTTATTGGGCCATACGGGAATAGAGGAGAGAGGCCGGAAGGAAGGAGGCGCGCAGCCCCCCTCTGGTCCGAATTGGACAAGGGGTGCGGCCCCCCTTTCCTTCCTCCTCTCCCCCTCTTTCCCCCCTTCTCCTACTCCAACAAGGAAGGAGGGAGTCCTACTCCCGGTGGGAGTAGGACTCCCCTTGGCGCGCCCCTCCTAGGCCGGCCGCCCCCTCCCCCCTTGCTCCTTTATATACGGGGGCAGGGGGGCACCTCTAGGGACGACGACACAAGTTGATCTTCGTGATCGTTCCTTAGCCGTGTGCGGTGCCCCCCTCCACGATATTACACCTCGGTCATATTGTAGCGGTGCTTAGGCGAAGCCCTGCGATGGTTGAACATCAAGATCGTCACCACGCCGTCGTGCTGACGGAACTCCTCCCTGAAGCTTTGCTGGATCGGAGCTCGGGGTGCGTCATCGAGCTGTACGTGTGTCAAGAACTCGGAGATGCCGAAGTAACGGTGCTTGGATCGGTTGGACCGGGAAGACGTACGACTACTTCCTCTACGTTGTGTTAACGCTTCCGCTTCGGTCTACGAGGGTACGTAGACAACACTCTCCCCTCTCGTTGCTATATCATCACCATGATCTTGCGCGTGCGTAGGAAATTTTTTGAAATTACTACGTTCCCCAACAGTGGCATCCGAGCCTAGGTTTTATGTGTTGATGTTATATGCACGAGTAGAACACAAGTGAGTTGTGGGCGATATAAGTCATACTGCTTACCAGCATGTCATACTTTGGTTCGGCGGTATTGTTGGATGAAGCGGCCCGGACCGACATTACGCGTACGCTTACGCGAGACTGGTTCTACCGCCGTGCTTTGCACACAGGTGGCTAGCGGGTGTCAGTTTCTCCAACTTTAGTTGAACCGAGTGTGTCTACGCCCGGTCCTTGCAAAGGTTAAAACAACACCAACTTGACAAACTATCGTTGTGGTTTTGATGCGTAGGTGAGATTGGTTCTTGCTTAAGCCCGTAGCAGCCACGTAAAACTTGCAACAACAAAGTAGAGGACGTCTAACTTGTTTTTGCAGGGCATATTGTGATGTGATATGGTCAAGACGTGATGAGATATAAGTTGTTGTATGAGATGATCATGTTTTGTTGAAGTTATCGGCAACTGGCAGAAGCCTTATGGTTGTCTCTTTATTGCATAAGATGCAAGCGCCAAATAATTGCTTTACTTTATCGCTATGCGATAGCAATAGTTGGCGAGACGACCATGTGACGACACATTGATATAGATCAAGATGATGGAGATCATGGTGTCATGCCGGTGATGATGGAAATCATGACGATGCTTTGGAGATGGAGATCAAAGGCACAAGATGATGATGGCCATATCATGTCACATATTTTGATTGCATGTGATGTTTATCTTTTATGCATCTTATCTTGCTTTGATTGATGGTAGCATTTTAAGATGATCTCTCACTAATTATCAAGAAGTGTTCTCCCTGAGTATGCACTGTTGCCAAAGTTCGTCGTGCCCAGACACCACGTGATGATCGGGTGTGATAAGCTCTACGTCCATCTACAACGGGTGCAAGCCAGTTTTGCACACGCGGAATACTCAGGTTAAACTTGACGAGCCTAGCATATGCAGATATGGCCTCGGAACACGGAGACCGAAAGGTCGAGCGTGAATTATATAATAGATATGATCAACATAATGATGTTCACCATTGAAAGCTACTCCATTTCACGTGATGATCGGTTATGGTTTAGTTGATTTGGATCACGTGATCACTTAGAGGATTAGAGGGATGTCTTTCTAAGTGGGAGTTCTTAAGTAATATGATTAATTGAACTTTAATTTATCATGAACTTAGTCCTGGTAGTATTTTGCAAATTATGTTGTAGATCAATAGCTTGCGTTGTTGCTTTCATATGTTTATTTTGATATGTTCCTAGAGAAAATTGTGTTGAAAGATGTTAGTAGCAATGATACGTATTGGATCCATGATCTGAGGTTTATCCTCATTGCTGCACAGAAGAATTATGTCCTTAATGCACCGCTGGGTGACATACCTATTGCAGGAGTAGATGCAGACGTTATGAACATTTGGCTAGCTTAGTATGATGACTACTTGACAGTTTAGTGCACCATGCTTAAACGGCTTAGAATCGGGACTTCAAAGACGTTTTGAACGTCATGGACCATATGAGATGTTCCAGGGGTTGAAGTTAATATTTCAAGCAAATACCCGAGTTGAGAGATATGAAGTCTCCAACAAGTTCTATTGCTAAAAGATGGAGGAGAATTGCTCAACTAGTGAGCATGTGCTCAGATTGTCTGGGTACTACAATCGCTTGAATCAAGTGGGAGATAATCTTCCAGATAAGATAGTGATTGACAGAATTCTCTAGTCACCATCACCAAGTTAGTAGAACTTCGTGATGAACTATAGTATGCAAGGGATGATGAAAATGACTCCCGAGTTTTTCATGATGATGAAATTGATGAAGGTAAAAATAAAGAAAGAACATCAAGTGTTGATGGTTAACAAGACCACTAGTTTCAAGAAAAGGGCAAAGGGAAAGAAAGGGAACTTCAAGTAGAATGACAAGCAAGTTGTCACTCCCGCGAAGAAGCCCAAAGCTGAACCTAAAGCCTGAAACTGAGTGCTTCTACTACAAAGGAAATGGTCACTGGAAGTGGAACTACTCCAAGTATTTGGCGGATAAGAAGGATGGCAAAGTGAACAAAGGTATATTTGATATACATGTTATTGATGTGTACTTTACTAGTGTTTATAGCAACCCCTCGGTATTTGGTACTGGTTCAGTTGCTAAGAGTAGTAACTCGAAACGGGTGTTGCAGAATAAACAGAAACTAGTTAAGGGTGAAGTGACGATGTGTGTTGAAAGTAGTTTCAAGATTGATATGATCATCATCGCACACTCCCTATACTTTCGGGATTAGTGTTGAAACTAAATAAGTGTTATTTGGTGTTTGCGTTGAGCATGAATATGATTTGATCATGTTTTTGCAATACGGTTATTCATTTAAGTAAGAGAATAAATTGTTGTTCTGTTTACATGAATAAAACCTTATATGGTTACACACCCAATGAAAATGGTTCGTTGGATCTCGATCATAGTGATACACATATTCATAATATTGAAACCAAAAGATGCAAAGTTAATAATGATAGTGCAACTTGTTTGTGGCACTGCAGTTTAGGTCATATTGGTGTAAAGCACATGAAGAAACTCCATGCTGATGGGATTTTGGAATCACTTGATTATGAATCACTTGATGCTTGCGAACCATGCCTTATGGGCAAGATGACTAAAGACTCCGTTCTCCGGAACAATAGAGCGAGCAACTGACTTATTGGAAATAATACATACTGATGTATGCGATCCGATGAGTGTTGAGGCTCGCGGCAAGTATCATTATTTTCTGACCTTCACAGATGACTTGAGCAGATATGGGTATATCTACTTAATGAAACATAACTCTGAAACATTTGAAAATTTCAAAGAATTTCAGAGTGAAGTTGAAAATCATCGTAACAAGAAAATAAAATTTCTACGATCTGATCGTGGAGGAGAATATTTGAGTTACGAGTTTGGTCTACATTTGAAACAATGCGGAATAGTTTCGCAACTCACGCCACCTGGAACACCATAGCGTAATGGTGTGTCCGAACGTCATAACCGTACTTTATTGGATATTGTACAATCTATGATGTTTCTTACCTATTTACCACTATCGTTTTGGGATCATGCATTAATGACAGCTGCATTCACGTTAAAAAGGGGCACCACCTAAGTCCGTTGAGACGACACAATATGAACTGTGGTTTGGCAAGAAACCAAAGTTGTCGTTTCTTAAAGTTTGGGGTTGCGATGCTTATGTGAAAAAGTTTCATCCTGATAAGCTCAAACCCGAATCGGAGAAATGTGTCTTCATAGGATACCCAAAGGAGAAAGTTGGGTACACCTTCTATCACAGATCCGAAGGCAAGACATTCATTGCTAAGAATGGATCCTTTCTAGAGAAGGAGTTTCTCTCGAAAGAAGTGAGTGGGAGGAAAGTAGAACTTGATAAGGTAATTGTACCTTCTCCCTTATTGGAAAGTAGTTCATCACAGAAATCTGTTCCTGTGACTACTACACCAATTAGTGAGGAAGCTAATGATGATGATCATGTAACTTCAGATCAAGTTACTACCGAATCTCGTAGGTAAACCAGAGTAAGATCCGCACCAGAGTGGTACGGCAATCCTGTTCTGGAAGTCATGCTACTAGATCATGATGAACCTACGAACTATGAAGAAGCGATGGTGAGCCCAGATTCCGCAAAATGGTTTGAGGCCATGAAATCTGAGATGGGATCCATGTATGAGAACAAAGTATGGACTTTGGTTGACTTGCCCGATGATCGGCAAAGCCATTGAGATTAAATGGATTTTTAAGAGGAAGACAGACGCTGATAGTAGTGTTACTATCTATAAAGCTAGACTTGTCGAAAAAGGTTTTTGACAAAGTTCAAGATGTTGAATACAATGAGATTTTCTCACTCGTATCGATGCTTAAAAGTCTGTCCGAATCATGTTAGCAATTGCCACATTTTATGAAATCTGGCAAATGGATGTCAAAACTGCATTCCTTAATGGTTTTCTTAAAGAAGAGTTGTATATGATGCAACCAGAAGTTTTTGTCAATCCTAAAGGTGCTAACAAAATATGCAAGCTCCAGAAGCATGGTGGGCCCATAACCCACAGGTCCCAGGATCGTAACCTGGCTCTGATACCACTGTTGGGGAACGTAGTAATTTCAAAAAAATTCCTACGTACACGCAAGATCATGGTGATGACATAGCAATGAGAGGGGAGAGTGTTGTCCACGTACCCTCGTAGACCGTAAGCGGAAGCGTTAGCACAACGCGCTTGATGTAGTCGTACGTCTTCACGATCCGAACGATCCAAGTACCGAACGTATGGCACCTCCAAGTTCAGCACACGTTCAGCTCGATGACGATCCCCGGGCTCCGATCCAGCAAAGCTTCGGGGATGAGTTCCGTCAGCATGACGACGTGGTGACGATGATGATGTTCTACCGGCGCAGGGCTTCGGCTAAACTCCGCGACGATATGACCGAGGTAGAATATGGTGGAGGGGGGCACCGCACACGGCTAAGGAATGATCCGTAGATCAACTTGTGTGTCATGGGGTGCCCCCTACCCCCGTATATAAAGGAGCAAGGGGGAGGGGGCAGCCGGTCAATGGAGGGCGCACCAGGGAGGAGTCCTACTCTCACCGGGAGTAGGACTCCCTCCTTTCCTAGTCCAACTAGGAGACTTTCCATGTAGTAGGAGTAGGAGAGAAGGAAAGGGAAGAGAGAAGGGAAGGAAGGAGGGGGTGCGGCCCCTCCCCCTAGTCCAATTCGGACTAGGCCTTGGGGGGGCGCGCGGCCTGCCCTAGGCAGCCCCTCTCTCTTTCCCGTATGGCCCAATAAGGCCCAATACTTCTCCCGGCGAATTCCTGTAACTCTCCGGTACTCCGAAAAATACCCGAATCACTCGGAACCTTTCCGAAGTCCGAATATAGTCGTCCAATATATCGATATTTACGTCTCGACCATTTCGAGACTCCTCGTCATGTCCCCGGTCTTATCCGGGACTCCGAACTCCTTCGGTACATCAAAACTCATAAACTCATAATATAACTGTCATCATAACGTTAAGCGTGCGGACCCTACGGGTTCGAGAACTATGTAGACATGACCTAGAACTATTCTCGGTCAATAACCAATAGCGGAACCTGGATGCCCATATTGGCTCCTACATATTCTACGAAGATCTTTATCGGTCAAACCGCATAACAACATACGTTGTTCCCTTTGTCATCGGTATGTTACTTGCCCGAGATTCGATCGTCGGTATCCAATACCTAGTTCAATCTCGTTACCTGCAAGTCTCTTTACTCGTTCCGTAATACATCATCCCACAACTAACTCATTAGTTGCAATGCTTGCAAGGCTTAAGTGATGTGTATTACCGAGAGGGCCCAGAGATACCTCTCCGACAATCGGAGTGACAAAACCTAATCTCGAAATACGCCAACCCAACATGTACCTTTGGAGACACCTGTAGTACTCCTTTATAATCACCCAGTTACATTGTGACGTTTGGTAGCACCCAAAGTGTTCCTCCGGTAAACGGGAGTTGCATAATCTCATAGTTACAGGAACATGTATAAGTCATGAAGAAAGCAATAGCAACATACTAAACAATCAAGTGCTAAGCTAAAGGAATGGGTCAAGTCAATCACATCATTCTCCTAATGATGTGATCCCGTTAATCAAATGACAACTCTTTTGTCCATGGCTAGGAAACATAACCATCTTTGATAAACGAGCTAGTCAAGTAGAGGCATACTAGTGACACTATGTTTGTCTATGTATTCACACATGTATTATGTTTCCGGTTAATACAATTCTAGCATGAATAATAAACATTTATCATGATATAAGGAAATAAATAATAACTTTATTATTGCCTCTAGGGCATATTTCCTTCAGTCTCCCACTTGCACTAGAGTCAATAATCTAGTTCACATCATCATGTGATTCAACACCAATAGTTCACATCGTCATGTGACCAACACCCAAAGGGTTTACTAGAGTCAATAATCTAGTTCACATCGCTATGTGATTAACACCCAAAGAGTACTAAGGTATGATCATGTTTTGCTCGTGAGAGAAGCTTAGTCAACGGGTCTGTCATATTCAGAGCCGTATGTATTTTGCAAATATTCTATGTCTACAATGCTCTGCACGGAGCTACTATAGCTAATTGCTCCCACTCTCAATATGTATCCAGATTGAGACTTATAGTCATCTGGATCGGTGTAAAAGCTTGCACTGTTGTAACTATTTACGACGGGCTCTTTTATCACCTCCATAATCGAGAAATATTTCTTTAGTCCTCACTAAGGATATTCTTGACCGCTGTCCAGTGATCTACTATTAGATCAAAATTGTATTCCTTTGCCAAACTCATAGCAAGGCATACAATAGGTCTAGTTCACAGCATAGCATACTTTATAGAACCTATGACTGAGGCATAGGGAATGACTTTTCATTCTCTTTCTATCTTCTGCCGTGGTCATCTCGGAGTTGGAATATACGCTTTGATGTGTTGATCAAAGCATATGGTTTTATACAGACTTTTGGAAAGGCCTGTATTTACAAGAAAGTGAGTGGGAGCACTACAACCTTTCTGATAAGTATATGTGAATGACATATTGTTGATCGGAAATAATGTAGAATTATTCTACAAAGCATAAAGGAGTGTTTGAAAGGAGTTTTTCAAAGAAAGACCTCGGTGAAGCTGCTTACATATTGAGCATCAAGATCTATAGAGATAGATCAAGATGCTTGATAAGTTTTTCAATGAATACATACCTTGACAAGATTTTGAAGTAGTTCAAAATGGAACAGTCAAAGAAAGAGTTCTTGCCTGTGTTACAAGGTGTGAGATTGAGTAAGACTCAAAACCCGACCACGGCAGAAGATAGAAAGAGAATGAAAGTCATTCCCTATGCATCAGCCATAGGTTCTATAAAGTATGTCATACTGTGTACCAGATCTATTGCATACCCTACCACTAAGCTTGGCAAGGGAGTGCAATAGTGATCTAGGAGTAGATCAATGGACAACGGTCAAAATTATCCTTAGTGGAATAAGGATATGTTTCTCGATTATGGAAGTGAAAAAAGGTTCGTCGTAAAGAGTTACGTCGATGCAAGTTTTAACACTAATCTAGATGACTCTGAGTCTCAATCTGGATACATACTGAAAGTGGGAGCAATTAGCTAGAGTAGCTCCGTGCAGAGCATTGTAGACATAGAAATTTGCAAAATACTTACGGCTCTGAATGTGACAGACCCGTTGACTAAAATTATCTCACAAGCAAAACATGATCACACCTTAGTACTCTTTGGGTGTTAATCACATAGCAATGTGAACTAGATTACTGACTCTAGTAAACCCTTTGGGTATTGGTCACATGTCGATGTGAACTATGGGTGTTAACCACATATAGATGTGAACTATTGATGTTAAATCACATGGCGATGTGAACTAGATTATTGACTCTAGTGCAAGTGGGAGACTGAAGGAAATATGCCCTAGAGGCAATAATAAAGTTATTATTTATTTCCTTATATCATGATAAATGTTTATTATTCATGCTAGAATTGTATTAACCGGAAACATAATACATGTGTGAATATATAGACAAACAGAGTGTCACTAGTATGCCTCTACTTGACTAGCTTGTTAATCAAAGATGGTTATGTTTCCTAATCATAGACAAAAGAGTTGTTATTTGATTAACGGGATCACATCATTAGTTGAATGATCTGATTGACATGACCCATTCAGTTAGCTTAGCACCCAATCGTTTAGTATGTTGCTATTGCTTTCTTCATGACTTATACATGTTCCTATGACTATGCGATTATGCAACTCCCGTTTACCGGAGGAACACTTTGTGTGCTACCAAACGTCACAACGTAACTGGGTGATTATAAAGGTGCTCTACAGGTGTCTCCAAAGGTACTTGTTGGGTTGGCGTATTTCGAGATTAGGATTTGTCACTCCGAATGTCGGAGATGTATCTTTGGGCCCTCTCGGTAATGCACATCACATAAGCCTTGCAAGCAATGCAACTAATGAGTTAGTTGCGAGATGATGTATTACGGAACGAGTAAAGAGACTTGCCGGTAACGAGATTGAACTAGGTATTGGATATCGACAATCGAATCTCGGGCAAGTAACATACCGATGACAAAGGGAACAACGTATGTTGTTATGCGGTCTGACCGATAAAGATCTTCGTAGAATATGTAGGAACCAATATGGGCATCCAGGTCCCGCTATTGGTTATTGACCGGAGACGTGTCTCGGTCATGTCTACATTGTTCTCGAACCGTAGGGTCCGCACGCTTAAGGTTTCGATGATAGTTATATTATGAGTTTATGAGTCTTGATGTACCGAAGGAGTTCGGAGTCCCAGATGAGATCGGGGACATGACGAGGAGTCTCAAAATGGTCGATACGTAAAGATCGATATATTGGACGACTATATGCGGAGTTCGGAAAGGTTCCGAGTGATTCGGATATTTTTCGGAGTACCGGAGAGTTATAGGAATTCGCCGGGGAGTATATGGGCCTTATTGGGCCATACGGGAATAGAGGAGAGAGGCCGAAAGGAAGGAGGCGTGCAGCCCCCCTCTGGTCCGAATTAGACAAGGGGTGCGGCCCCCCTTTCCTTCCTCCTCTCCCCCTCTTTCCCCCCTTCTCCTACTCCAACAAGGAAGGAGGGAGTCCTACTCCCGGTGGGAGTATGACTCCCCTTGGCGCGCCCCTCCTAGGCCGGCCACCCCCTCCCCCCTTGCTCCTTTATATACGGGGGCAGGGGGGCACCTCTAGGGACGACAACACAAGTTGATCTTCGTGATCGTTCCTTAGCCGTGTGCGGTGCCCCCCTCCATGATATTACACCTCGGTCATATTGTAGCGGTGCTTAGGCGAAGCCCTGCGACGGTTGAACATCAAGATCGTCACCACGCCGTCGTGCTGACGGAACTCCTCCCTGAAGCTTTGCTGGATCGGAGCTCGGGGTGCGTCATCGAGTTGTACGTGTGTCAAGAACTCGGAGGTGCCGGAGTAACGGTGCTCGGATCGGTTGGACCGGGAAGACGTACGACTACTTCCTCTACGTTGTGTCAACGCTTCCGCTTCGGTCTACGAGGGTACGTAGACAACACTCTCCCCTCTCGTTGCTATATCATCACCATGATCTTGCGTGTGCGTAGGAAATTTTTGAATTTACTACGTTCCCCAACACTACAATATGCAGGGGATGGTGAAAACTATTCCTAAGGCATTTTCAATGCTGAAATCAGCGGAGGTAGAAATCAAAAAGGAACATCAAGTGTTGATGGTCAATAAAACCACTAGTTTCAAGAAAGGCAAGGGTAAAAAGAACTTCAAGAAGGACGGCAAGGAAGTTGCCGCGCCCGGTAAGCCAGTTGCCGGGAAGAAGCTAAAGCATGGACCCAAACCTGAGACTGAGTGCTTTTATTGCAAGGGAAGCGGACACTGGAAACGGAACTGCCCAAAGTACTTAGCGGACAAGAAGGCCGGCAACACCAATGGTATATGTGATATACATGTAATTGACGTGTACCTTACCAGTACTCGTAGTAGCTCCTGGGTATTTGATACCGGTGCGGTTGCTCATATTTTTAACTCAAAACAGGAGCTGCGGAATAAACGGAGACCGGCGAAGGACAAGGTGACGATGCGTGTCGGGAATGGTTCCAAGGTCGATGTGATCGCCGTTGGCACGCTACCTCTACATTTTCCTACGGGATTAGTTTTAAACCTCAATAATTGTTATTTAGTGCCAGCTTTGAGCATGAACATTGTATCTAGATCTCGTTTTAAGGCGAGATGGCTACTCATTTAAATCTGAGAATAATGGTTGTTCTATTTATATGAGAGATATGTTTTATGGTCATGCCCCGCTGGTCAATGGTTTATTCTTAATGAATCTCGAACGTGATGTTACACATATTCATAGTGTGAATACCAAAAGATGTAAGATTGATAATGATAGTCCCACATATCTGTGGCACTGCCGCCTTGGTCACATTGGTATCAAACGCATGAAGAAGCTCCATACAGATGGACTTTTGGAGTCTCTTGATTTCAAATCATTTGACACGTGCGAACCATGCCTCATGGGTAAAATGACCAAGACTCCGTTCTCCGGAACAATGGAGCGAGCAACCAACTTATTGGAAATTATACATACTGATGTGTGCGGTCCAATGAGCGTTGAGGCTCGCAGTGGCTATCATTATGTTCTCACCCTCACTGATGACTTGAGTAGATATGGGTATGTTTACTTGACGAAACACAAGTCTGAGACCTTTGAAAAGTTCAAGTAATTTCAGAATGAGGTATAGAATCAACATGACAGAAAAATAAAGTTCTTACGATCAGATCGTGGGGGAGAATATTTAAGTCACGAGTTTGGTACGCACTTGAGGAAATGTGGAATTGTTTCACAACTCACGCCGCCTGGAACACCTCAGTGAAACGGTGTGTCCGAACGTCGTAATCGCACTCTATTGGATATGGTGCGGTCTATGATGTCTCTTACCGATTTACCGCTATCATTTTGGGGATACGCTTTAGAGACAGCTACATTCACTTTAAATAGAGCACCGTCTAAATCCGTTGAGACGACACCGTATGAATTATGGTTTGGAAAGAAACCTAAGCTGTCGTTTCTAAAAGTTAGGGGATGCGATGCTTATGTCAAGAAACTTCAACCTGAAAAGCTCGAACCCAAGTCGGAAAAATGCGTCTTCATAGGATACCCTAAGGAAACCATTGGGTATACCTTCTACCTAAGATCCGAAGGCAAGATTTTCGTTGCCAAGAATGGGTCCTTTCTGGAGAAAGAGTTTCTCTCGAAAGAAGTAAGTGGGAGGAAGGTGGAACTTGATGAAATACTACCTCTTGAACCGGTAAGTAGCGCAACTCAGGAAGATGTTCCCGTGGTGCCTACACCGACTAGAGAGGAAGTTAATGATCATGATCAAGGTACTTCGGATCAAGTTACTACTGAACTTCATAGGTCCACAAGGACACGTTCCACACCAGAATGATATGGCAACCCAGTCCTGGAACTTTATAGATGGCGGGCCCAGATTCCAACAAATGGCTAGAAGCCATGCAATCCGAGATAGGATCCATGTATGAAAACAAAGTATGGACTTTGACAGACTTGCCCGATGATCGGTGAGCGATAGAAAACAAATGTATCTTTAAGAAGAAGACGGACACGGGTGGTAATGTTACCATCTATAAAGCTCGACTTGTCGCTAAGGGTTATCGGCAAGTTCAAGGGGTTGACTACGATGAGACTTTCTCTCCCGTAGCGAAGCTGAAGTCCGTCTGAATCATGTTAGAAATTGCCGCATACTATGATTATGAGATATGGCAAATGGATGTCAAAACGGCATTCCTTAACGGCTATCTTAAGGAAGAACTGTATATGATGCAGCCGGAAGGTTTTGTCGATCCTAAGAATGCTAACAAGGTATGCAAGCTCCAGCGATCCATTTATGGGCTAGTGCAAGCATCTCGGAGTTGGAACATTCGCTTCGATGAGATGATCAAAGCGTTTGGGTTTATGCAGACTTATGGAGAAGCCTGCGTTTACAAGAAAGTGAGTGGGAGCTGTGTAGCATTTCTCGTATTATATGTGGATGACATACTTTTGATGGGAAATGATATAGAACTTTTGGACAACATAAAGGCCTACTTGAATAAGTGTTTTTTAATGAAGGACCTTGGAGAAGCTGCTTATATATTAGGCATCAAGATCTATAGAGATAGATTGAGACGCCTCATAGGTCTTTCACAAAGCACATACCTTGACAAGATATTGAAGAAGTTCAATATGGAACAGTCCAAGAAGGGGTTCTTGCCTGTGTTGCAAGGTGTCAAATTGAGCTCAGCTCAATCCCCGACCACGACAGAAGATAAAGAAAAGATGAGTGTCATCCCCTATGCCTCGGCCATAGGGTCTATTATGTATGCCATGCTGTGTACCAGACCTGATGTAAACCTTGCCGTAAGTTTGGTTGCAAGACACCAAAGTAATCCCGACATGGAACACTAGACAGCGGTCAAGAATATCCTGAAGTACCTGAAAAGGACTAAGGATATGTTTCTCGTTTATGGAGGTGACGAAGAGCTCGTCGTAAAGGGTTACGTCGATGCTAGCTTCAACACAGATTTGGATGACTCTAAGTCACAAACCGGATACGTGTATATTTTGAATGGTGGGGCAGTAAGCTGGTGCAGCAGCAAGCAGAGCGTCATGGCGGGATCTACATATGAAGCGGAGTACATGGCAGCCTCGGAGGCAGCGCATGAAGCAATCTGGATGAAGGAGTTCATCACCGACCTAGGAGTTATACCCAATGCGTCGGGGCCGATCACTCTCTTCTGTGACAACACTGGAGCTATTGCCCTTGCCAAGGAGCCCAGGTTTCACAAGAAGACCAGGCACATCAAGCGTCGCTTCAACTTCATTCGTGAAAATGTTCAAGATGGAGACATAGATATTTGCAAAGTGCATACGGATCTGAATGTCGCAGATCCGTTGACTAAACCTCTTTCGCGAGCAAAACATGATCAACACCAGAACTCTATGGGTGTTCGATTCATCACAGTGTAACTAGATCATTGACTCTAGTGCAAGTGGGAGACTGTTGGAAATATGCCCTAGAGGCAATAATAAAATGATTATTATTATAGTTCCTTATTCATGATAATTGTCTATTGTTCATCTATAATTGTATTAACCAGAAACAGTGATACATGTGTGAATATATAGACCACAACATGTCCCTAGTGAGCCTCTAGTTGACTAGCTCGTTGATCAACAGATAGTCATGGTTTCCTGACTATGGACATTGGATGTCATTGATAACGGGATCACATCATTAGGAGAATGATGTGATGGACAAGACCCAATCCTAAGCATAGCACAAGATCATGTAGTTCGTTTGCTAAAGATTTTCTAATGTCAAGTATCAGTTTCTTAGACCATGAGATTGTGTAACTCCCGGATACCGTAGGAGTGCTTTCGGTGTACCAAACGTCACAACGTAACTGGGTGACTACAAAGGCACACTACAGGTATCTCCGAAAGTGTCTGTTGGGTTAGCACGAATCGAGACTGGGATTTGTCACTCCGTATGACGGAGAGGTATCTCTGGGCCCACTTGGTAATGCATCATCATAATGAGCTCAATGTGACCAAGTGGTTGGTCACGGGATCATGCATTACGTAACGAGTAAAGTGACTTGCCGGTAACGAGATTGAACGAGGTATTGGGATACCAACGATCGAATCTAACATACCGATTGACAAAGGGAATTGTATACGGGATTACTTGAATCCTCGACATCATGGTTCATCCGATGAGATCATCGTGGAACCTGTGGGAGCCAATATGGGTATCCAGATCCCGCTGTTGGTTATTGGCCGGAGAGCTGTCTCGGTCATGTCTGCGTGATTCCCGAACCCGTAGGGTCTACACACTTAAGGTTCAGTGACGCTAGGGTTATTAGGAAGACTTGTATGTGATTACTGAATGTTGTTTGGAGTCCCGGATGAGATCCCAGACGTCACGAAGAGTTCCGGAATGGTCCGGAGGTGAAGGTTTATATATGGGAAGTTATAATACGGTCACCGGAAAGTTTCGGGGTCATACCGGTATTGTACCGGGGCCACCGGAAGGGTTCCGGGGGTCCACCGGGAGGGGCCACCTCTCCCGGAGGGCCTCATGGGCCGTGGGGGAAACCCTAAGGGGGGCGCCCCCCTTGCTTGGGGGGTAAGTC
>NC_041387.1:39672841-39683732 GCF_002162155.2 Triticum dicoccoides | reverse complement strand
TAGAGGGGGCCGGCCCCCTTCCTCCTCCCCCCTATAAATAGAGGGGCGAGGGGAGGGCTACATACACACCTCCAAGGCGCAGCCCCTCCCCTCCCCAACACCTCTCCTCCTCTGCAGAAGCTTGGCGAAGCCCTGCCGGAGTACGGCCTCTCCATCACCACCACGTCGTCGTGCAGTTGGAGCTCTCTTCCTCAACCTCTCCCTCCTCCTTGCCGGATCAAGGTGCGGGAGACGTCTCCGCTCCGTACATGTGTTGAACGCGGAGGCGCCGTTCGTTCGGCGCTAGGATCTTTGGTGATTTAGATCATGACGAGTACGACTCCATCAACCCCGCTCTCTTGAATGCTTCCGCTCGCGATCTACAAGGGTATGTAGATACACTCCTATCTCTCTCGCTGCTAGATGACTCCATAGATTGATCTTGGTGATGCGTAGAAATTTTTAATTTTCTGCAACGATCTCCAACACAAACAATTTATTCTTATGTTCTTCGCTAGATAGGAACTTTGGAGTGATTCTTCATCACACTTTGAGGGGTGGCTATATGATCCAACTATGTTAGCATTTTTGAGAGATTGCACTAGTGAAAGTATGCACCCTAGGCCTCATTTTCCATCATTGCAATATCGTTTGTGCTCCGTTTACTATTTATTACCTTGTTGTTTTTATTGTTCGCACTACAAAAACTCATATCTACTATCCATACTACACTTTTATCATCATCTCTTTACCGAACTGGTGCACCTATACATTTTGCCATTGTATTGGGTGTGTTGGGGACACAAGAGATTTCTTGTATTTGATTGCAGGGTTGCTTGTGAGAGACTATCTTCATCCTACGCCTCCCACGGATTGATAAACCTTAGGTCATCCACTTGAGGGAAAATTGCTACTGTCCTACAAAACTCTGCGCTTGGAGGCCCAACACGTGTCTACAAGAATAAAGTTGCGTAGTAGACATCAAGCTCTTTTCTGGAGCCGTTGCCGGGGAGGTGAATGCTTGAAGGTATATCTTTAGGTCTTACAATTGAATCTTTTAGTTTCTTGGTTATTCACTAGTTTGGTTATAAAATAAAAAACTATAAAAAAATGGAGTTGAGGTTGCATCATATTATTGATCATCTTTATAATATCTTTCTTGAAAATGATGGTTCGGAAAATTGTACTCAATTGATAGAAGAAGAATTCAATAAAATGATTGGCATGAATGATGAGCATGATTGCAATGTTGTTAGTATGAATTCTTTGAATACCCATGAGGTTAATGATGATTGCACTAGCCATGATAGTGATGTCTCCTACAAGGATGTCAATTTGTGTGGAGTAAATTGGGAGTGCACACACACACCAAAAAGAAAAGATAGATTTTATAAGAAGCATAAATATTTAGAAACAAAAAAGTTGCAAGAGAGGCTAAATGATTGTGCTGAAAGATTTAGTATTTTTTCCCATCCTTGTGAACTTTGCAATGAACGTGCTCATTTAAATCTCCAATGCTACTTGTTTCATGATCAAATTGTGTCCAAAAATTGTGACAACTTGATTACCCTTGAGCATCATAAAGAGCTTAGTCTTCTTTTGGGGTATGAAGAAATGAAACGTATAACTAAGGATATTCCAAAATTTAATCTCAATAGAATTCTTGATTTTGATCTAGAGGAAATTTATATGTTTTGTATGGTAAATTGCATTGAGAATCCTTATATTGCCAACTATCTAATGACAAGAAAACAAATAGAGCATGAAGAGAGTACTAATGAAAGGGAAAATATTTCCCAATACCCTCCTAGTGTTTATTATGATGAATTAGGTAACGAGGAGGAGCTTCCTATCCAATCAATCTCTTCAACAAGATGCTAGGAAAAAATGATTAAACCCACACGTGAGGTGGTGAAGAAGAAAAAGAAAAGAAGAAAAGGTAGAGGTAAAAAGGTAACTCTCCCAAGTAATATTGCTCCTATCAACATTGTGCCTCATGAAAGTGAATCAAATATGTTGATGGAGGATGATGATGTTGAGTATGATTTTGTGATCCTACTACTTGTTGTGATAATTATGATTGGGAAGACAATGATGTCTCTTATGACCTTGAAGATCTTTTTGGCACTTGCTTGGAAGAATATGATAATAATGTTTGCTATACTATTGGTGCCATTCATGCTTTTGATAAGAATGATTATGATGATATGCAAAACCACAAGCTTGGGGATGCTATGTTTGATGAGTATGAAATGTTTGAAGATTTATTTGCTAAAAATAATGCTTTTTCCAAGCTTGGGGATGCTTTGCATAATGAATATGATCCTTTGATTCCTTATTATGATGATAGCATGCCTCCTTTATGATGATTACAATGATGAAAGCGGGTTTGGAAGAGTGTCAACTCTAGGTAGTAGTGATCCCACTATTTTGGAGGGTGTTGAATCTTATTACAATATTGATGAAAGTGGATTTGGAGAGGTCATGACTTTATTTAGTGATACATCCACTATTTTGGAAGAGTTTTCAATTGACTATGATGAGAACAAAGTTGCTACTTATGTTGATTATTATGATGACATGTGTGCCATAAAGAGTGATAAATCTTCTATGCTTTTGGATCATGAAAAGAATGCTTTATGTGATGATTATATGGATGAATCTATTCATGATGCTACTGAAAATTATTATGAGAGAGGAACTTATGATTTATGATGCTCTTTTATGTTTTAGTTCTTATCTTTTATGTGAGCATCATTGAAGTCATCATGCCTAGCTAGAAGGCATTAAAGAAAAGCGCTTGTTGGGAGACAACCCAACACTTTTATCTACTATTTTTGTGTGTTCACATGATTATACTACTGTAGTAATCATGTTTTATTTTTTTTCAATAAAGTGCCAAGTAAAGCCTTTGGGATCATGTTGGGTGATGGTTGATTTGATCTTGCTGAAAAACAGAAACTTTTGCGCTCACGAGAATAACTCTTATTTTTAACAGAAAAGTTCTTTTGAGTTGATTCTTTTTGCATAAGATTAATATACAAATTTATCACGTGTTCCCATTTTTTCATAATTTTTGGAGTAGAAGAAGTATGGTTTGAGTACAGATTACTACAGACTGTTCTGTTTTTGACAAATTCTGTTTTCAGTGCATAGTTTGCTTCTTTTCTAGTTTCTATGGCTTGTATTGCTCAATATAAATTGTGGAAATGATATGCTACAGTAGGAATTGTGTGTAAACTATTATGAATCTTGTCTTTGACAGTACCAAAAGTGAAATGGTTTGCTCTTTATCATACTAACCTATCTCACAAAGTTCCGTTAAGTTTTGTGTGATTGAAGTTTTCAAGTTTTGGATGAGATGTCGATATGAGGAGAATAATGAGTGACAAGATCCTAAGGTTGGGGATGACCAAGCCACCACAAGGTAATATTCAAGGAAGATCCAAGCAACTAAGCTTGGGGATGCCCCGGAAGGCATCCCCTCTTTCGTCTCCAACATTATCGGTAACCTCACTTCGAGCTATGTTTTCATTCGTCACATGATATGTGTTTTTCTTGGAGTGTCAATTTATTTTGTTAGGATTTCCCTTCTATTATTTAGAATAATGTTTTGCATCTCTTATTTCAATAAAATTGGCAATGCTAGCCTTTGCCATGCTTATTTTGCAAGTTTACATGTTGCTGTTTCAAAACAGAAAGTTTATTGCCGTTGCAAAAATTCCCTAGAAAATTCAGAATATGATAAAATGTTGAAACTTTTTGCAAAATAATCTATGATAAATTTTATACAGTGTGTAGTTTGTTTCATAATTTTTGGGGTTAGGGAAGTATGATTAATATTGCATTCTTTACCGACTTTACTGTTTTGGCAGATTGCTGTTATGTTTGCATTGTTTGCATATGTTTGCTTGTTTAACGATTCTATTTGAGAACATGAGTATTAAATATGCAGAGGAATTTAGTATGCAATGTTGAATAATAATTTTACTGATTTGCTATAGTAGATAATGATAAGGTTATTGCATTGGTTTATACCAACTTATCTCACGAGTTCTTGTTGAGTTTTGTGTGGATGAAGTTTTTGAGATTTGGGAAAACCGTGATATGAGAGGAATTAAGGAGACACAAAAGCTCAAGCTTGGGGATGCCCAAGGCATCCCAAGTTAATATTCCAAGAAGTCTCAAGCATCTCAAGCATCTAAGCTTGGGGATGCCCTGGTGGGCATCCCACCTTTCTTCTTCAACAATTATCGGTTAGTATCGGTTGAGCCTAAGTTTTTGCTTCTTCACATGAGTTGTGCTATTCTTGGAATGTCATTTTGTTTTGTTTTGCTTGCTATTTTAATAAAATACTTAGATCTGAAAGTTTTTAAATAAAATAGAGTCCTCAAATAGTTGCCAGGGAGGCTAAGTAAGCGGCACTCACATCCCGTCAACGAAGCTCTTTTCTATGGAATTGTTCTAGTGCTTCACTTATATCCTATGAGTAAATTGTTGAATGAATTGAATATCATGAAGTTGGAATTACAGGTTCATATCATGCCTAGTAGTGGCTTCACATTGGGTTTAGAAAGTGAAAGCTTTTGAGGCTTGACAATCACAATATTGGTCATACAAGAAATTCACGAATAATTAGTATAAGGAAGAGAACTTTTACATGCAAATGCACTATCTTGGAAATCTTTTATGATTGTGATCCCCCATCAAAATATTATATGCCAAAATTGTTGACATTGGACAAGGAAGACAACGTAATGATTTATGTTTGTTCATATTCGCATAGAAGTTATATTGTCATAGATCGTTCAACATGTGGTGCTTGACCCTTATCCTTGCTAGCCAAAAATTCCACACCAAGTAGAGATACTACTTGTGCATCCAAAAACCCTTAAACCCAAATCTTGTTTTGAGAGTCCACCATACCTACCTATGGATTGAGCAAGATCCATCAAGTAAGTTGTCATCGGTGCAATAAGGCAATAAAAATTGCTTCTAAAAATGTTAGATTATTTAGTGTAAGAGAAAATTGAGCGTTGTACGAACTTGTGATGGCGAAGAATAAAAGTGACAGACTGCATAATAAAGGTTGCTATCACAAGGGGCAATATAACGTGACGTTCTTTTGCACTAAGTGATTAATCATACAAACAAATAAGCGCATGGCAACCTCTGCTTCCCTCTGCGAAGGGCCTATCTTTTACTTTTCAGTATTTACTTTTATGCAAAGAGTCAAAGTTTATCTCTCTATTCCTTTTTATTTTCCTCTTTTGGCAAGCATCATGTGGTGAGAAAAGATCTAGGCACATATATCCAGTTGGATATGGGTAGCATGAGTTATTATTGTTGACATCACCCTTGAGGTGAATGCGTTGGGAGGCAAAATTATAAGCCCCTATCTATGTGTCTGGTTGAAACGTTTTGCTTATGTATATGCGGTGAGTGTTAGAAATCATAGAAGACTATATGATGGTTGAGTATGTGGAGCTCTTACTTATACTCTATTGAATAAGTTGAATTGCAATTGCTTGGTGACTGAGAACACATGTTGTTGAGTTTCAAGAGAATTCATTGTTTGAACCTTAACATGTGAATTGGTTGCTACTTGGTCGCGAGAAGTATTATATGAAAGAATTGTTGTTATGATGCTAGGAAAAGTGATTGAAATTGTCATTGATCAAACTTATGCACTTTGCTAGCATTCACACTTCATAAATTATTACTTTTATCATTTACCTACTCGAGGACGAGTAGGAATTAAGCTTGGGGATGCTGATACGTCTCCAACATATCTATAAGTTATGAAGTATTCATGCTAATATATTATCATTCTTGGACGTTTTACAATCATTTTATAACAACTTTATATCATTTTTTGGGACTAACCTATTGACCCAGTGCCCAGTGTCAGTTGCTGTTTTTTGCTTGTTTTTTATATCGCAGGAAATCAATATCAGATGGAGTCCAAACACCGCGTAACTTTTTGAAGATTTTTTTGGGCCAGAAGAAAGCCAGTGGGCCAAGGAAGCACCTGGGGGCTGCTCGAGGGGAGCAGCACCCACCAAGGCGCGCCAGGAGGCCCAGGCGCACATTGGTGGGTGCCGCCCACCTCGGGCACCCCCTAAACCTCCTCTTCGCCCTATAAATTCTAAAATATTCCAAAACCCTTCGGGGTAGCTCTAGATCAGAAGTTCTGCCACCGCAAGGCCTCTGTATCCACGAGATCCAATCTAGACCCTGTACCGGCACCCTGTCGGAGGGGGGAATCATCACCGGTGGCCATCTTCATCATCCCGACGGCCACCATGATGAGGAGGGAGTAGTCCACCCTCGGGGCGGAGGGTTTGTACTAGTAGCTATGTGTTTAATCTCTCTCTCTCTCTCTCTCTCTCGTGGTCTTGAGATGTCATGATCTTGATGTATCGCGGGCTTTGTTAATATAGTCGGATCATATGGTGTTTTCCCCTCTCTATCTTGTTGTGATGAATTGAGTTTTTCCCTTTGAGATTTTATTGTTATCGGATTGAATACTTTTATGGATTTGAGAACACTTGATATATGTCTTGCAATTGAATACTCGTGGTGACAATGGGGTATCGTATTGATTCACTTGATATATGTTTTGGCACTCAACTCGCAGATTTCCGAGGTGATATTGGGGTAATCTATGCATAGGGGTTGATGCACGTTCTTGTCTTTGTTGCTCCGATAGAAATCTTGGGGCACTCTTTGAAGTTCTTTGTGTTGGATTGAGTATTATGAATATGAATTTGCTTTGGTGTTATTTTAGTACGAACTCTAGGATAGATCGAACGAAAAGAATAGCTTTGTGTTATTTTAGTATGAATTCTTGAATAGATCGAACGGAAAGAATAGCTTTGAGGTGGTTTCGTACCCTACAAACAATTTGTTCTTATGTTCTCCGCTAGATAGGAACTTTGAAGTGATTCTTCATCACACTTTGAGGGATGGCTATATGATCAGACTATGTTAGCATTGTTGTGAGATTGCACTAGTGAAAGTATGCACCCTAGGCCTCATTTTCCATCATTGCAATACCGTTTGTGCTCCGTTTACTATTTACTACCTTGCTGTTTTTATTGTTTGCACTACAAAATTTCGTATCTACTATCCGTACTACACTTTTATCATCATCTTTTCGCCGAACTAGTGCACCTATACAATTTGTCATTGTATTGGGTGTGTTGGGGACACAAGAGATTTCTTGTATTTGATTGCAGGGTTGCTTGAGAGAGACTATCTTCATCGTACGCCTCCCACAGATTGATAAATCTTAGGTCATCCACTTGAGGGAAAATTGCTACTGTCCTACAAAACTCTGCGCTTGGAGGCCCAACACGTGTCTACAAGAAATAAAGTTGCGTAGTAGACATCAGCCCGCCACGTCGGGCTGACCGTTAGGGCTCGTGCCAATTTCATATCCGCCTCCCCCTCATTGACATAATAACTATCTCCTCTTCTTTGTTCATTCTCCTCGCACAGCCGCCATCAGACTTCCGCCGCTATTGGTGCTCCGCCGTCATCCCCAACCCAGGGCTTCGCCATGGGACTCCCCAACCCAGACCGCCGCTGACCAGGCCGCTACCGAACGCCACCCCGGTACGTCAAACTCCTGCATATTTTCACTCGCACTCTACGTGTTCGATGAAATGTCCTAGCCGGTTTTTTACTCTTTTGGTCATTACTTGTAGGTCACTAATAGATTCGTCGTGGAATCATGGTTATGAAAATGATGAGGTTGACGATTTTATATTCAACGAGTTCATCGTCTCGTCGGATTCGGACGATGAGGATGCTGAAATGATGATGTTGATGAGCATCCAAGAGGAGTTGGAGTAGGCAGAGGAACATGGCCTCAACTTCAGAGGTTCCATCAAAGGCCGAAGAGTTATTCCTCATTATAGGATTGTCGTTACACGCCTTCTGTACACGGACTACTTCCCAGCGGTCCCAACATTCCATGAATCTTTCTTTCGTCGTCGTTACTGAATGAGTGAAAACTTATTCCTGCGGATAGTGGATGGCATGGAGAAGGTTGACGAGAACTTCAAGATGAGAAAGGATTATTGCAGAAAGAACTTATTCTCTCGTCAGCAGAAATGCACAGCTTCTCTAAGGATGCTTGCTTATGCTAAAGCAGTTGATGAGAAATTCGGATGGAAGAGACCACGGTCCTGAACACCATGGTTCAATTTGCACGCACTATGGTGAAGGTGTTCCGGCCATAGTACCTAAGAGAGCCAGAAGGACACAGAAAAATTATTGACAATTGGAGCAAGAAGAGGATTCCCATGTATGCTAGGTTCAGTTGATTGCATGCCATAGCAATGGAAGAACTGCCCAGAAAGGTTTGTGCGCGCAATACCAAGGTCGGGTCAAGTGCATCGACAACTACGAGATCAATAAATGCATATGCAACTTCTGGATGATTTTGTGGAGTACATATGGTCTACAAAGTTCAAGGTTTGTTTTGTACTTTTTCCTTTTTAAAATAGGAATCATGATTGCAAATGCCAAGATATAATGTCTGTCCGGTCACAATTTGGGTATTGTCCGTGGGCGTATTAGACTCGGATTAGCTATCTGTGGTTGTAGACGCATGACATAACAGAGGAGTTGGAGGATTCACGCCCCAACAAGTCACCAACCAATCCCACCGGTCAATATATGTCCGAGAACAGCAGCACATCGGAAATTCTTAGTCTATGCCTTGTGCAAGCGGTTGCCACAATTTCCGGGGATGTGGTGCAAGTATTTTGGCGGCAAAAGTAAAATGCAAATAAAAAATAAAAAATCAATATGAATTTCTTTTGTGGCAAGTATTGTTGAATGTTTCAATAGCGTTCAAGATGTAAATCCATTCTCAATGCTCTGGGTGAAAAAAAATCAATGCTAAAAAATTATATTTTTGAAAATGTTTTGGAGCATTGATTTTCTTTCACTCCACACACTTGGATGTCATTCCATCACGCAGCTTTACATGCAGTGAAACATTCAACATTGTTTGCCACAAGAAGAAACAAAAATTTAATTTTTGTTTTACTATTTTCTCATATTTTACTATTCATCCCGAGTGCATATGCACCAGGGAGCAGAACGAACACTTTCGCTACTATAACCACTGCATTGGCCGGCACATGTACCGATTTCTTTTTTCTTTTCTTTTCCCCTCTGGTTTTCAGTTTGGTTTTATTTCTATATCCGTTTTTCTTTAGTATTTTAAAATTTGTTTTCAATTTTATGATTATGTAAGATATTTTTAGAGCGATTAATATAAATCCATTCATGTATGATATTATTTAATAAAGTTATAAACTGTGGTAGAAAAATGAACATCTATTTTGCAATTATGATATTTTTCTGAATATGTGAACAACTCTTTAAATATATGAATTTCATTACACATGAATATTTTTAACACGGAAGAATATTCTTTACTACATATAGTTTTTAATACATATATTTATTGTTTTGGAAATATTGCACTGAAAATATACTTTCACAACTAAAAGAATGAAACTAATTCGGCTGGCCCATATAACTACCTTGCTGTTATAGGTTCTACTCCCTCTGTTCCTAAATATAAGTCTTTGCAGAGATTTCATTATGAACTACATACAAATGTATATAGATGCATTTTAAGTATGGATTCATTTATTTTGCTCCGTATGTAGTCCACCTAGTGGAATCTCTACAAAGACTTACATCTAGGAACGGAGGGAGTATTACACACTATGAGCTCCTCAGGGACCTCCGCGCTCCTGGTGGGAAGGCCCATGCACGGAGCGGGATGCCCCTGTTTTTTTATGTCGTTTTTGGCTTTTCATTTTTCATGTTTCTTCTTTAAAATAATTTTGGATTTAATTTTATTCTTCCAAATTTCGTAAAACTGTGAGTTTTGAAAAAATCTTTGAGAAACCATAAAATGTTCGCAAATAAAAAATGTTCTGGAAATATAAAAAACTGTTCATAAATTTGAAATAATATATGCGTTTTACAAAATCATGAGTTTGGGCAAATTTCAAGAATTCATAAAAAATTCCAGAAATTTTATTTGAAATGTTCGTGAATTAAGAACAAAAATCATCCATCAAAACAAATTGCTGATTCAAAATCTTTCATGCATTTCAAACTAATGTTCGTCAAACAAATTAAATGTGCGTTAATTTCAAATTGTGTTCCCAAATTTTAAAAAATCTTTACCGATTTTAGAAAGTGTCAACGAGTTTAGAAAATATCACAATTTCAAAAACCAATCGCGCTTGTAGAAAATTCTGTGAATTTGTAATAAATGTTCGAGAATTTTAAAAATCGATGATTACATATAAATGTTCGCCAATTCAATAAATGTTTATGATTTCCAAAATGTTCTCAAATTTGACAAAATGTGTGTAGAGTGAAAAAGTAAAATGGAAAATATAAAATAAAGAAAATGAAAAAATATAAGTAAAGAAAAAGCAAATATGGAAAATTTAAAAAAGTAAATAGCGAACATGAAAAAGCAAAAGAAAGAAAAAACATAAGAAAGAGAACCCAGTTTGAAGGTTCAAGATCCTTCCCAAAACCGGAAAGAAGCGACTTTGTCCAGTCCAAAGTGTACATAGCGGGGGCGCTCGTTCGCTAACGAGCGAGCTACTTACGAAATAGGATTGGCCAGCTCCGGGTTATGTCAGGTAGGCGGCCAATCGCATATGCATGCACTTGGGTGGGTCAGACGATGTAGTTATGCACTGTAGTGACCGAGTGCTAACTAATTTCCTTTTTGTTTTAACTATTTTCCTCTGATTTTTTTTGAAAACATGAAATTAGTTTACTTTTAAAAAGGTGAAATATTGAGAATATTTTTAAAATTGTCTACATTCTTTTAGCGCAGGCTGTTTTGAATATCTTA
>NC_041387.1:39616222-39672421 GCF_002162155.2 Triticum dicoccoides | reverse complement strand
TTTAAACATTTCTTAATATGAGTATTTAAAAATCTTCATGAATAACTTTCTGATTGTGACCATTTTTAAGAAGCAAACATTGTAAAGAATAATTAAAAAAAGAAAACCCTACCAATTATAGTTTTGAACTTATTTTGAAAAAATAAAAAATGAAAATAGGGAAGGGAAAAAGTAAAAAACCGGACTCAAACCTTCTGGAAGCTTGCCAAAACCTGAAAACCAGGGAACGAACATGCTAAATGAGTTGGTCAGTACAGTCTCTGGCTGGCTCGACTCTGTGTGATGAGATAAGTCGTCGAAGGTGCGGCGCAGCAAGCCACAAATCGAAATGCCATAATCTCAATAGCGGAGCCAAGAGTCTGACTTAGGATGTACAGAGTTTGAAAAAAAAAGTCTAATACTCCCTCGGTCCATAAATACATGGGGTACAAATTAAGTCAAAAAGTCAATGCTTTCTAAGTTTGACAGAGCATATATACAAAAATGTGAAGGTAAACAATACCAAATCAATATCAACATATTCACCATTAGATATATTTTCATAATGTATTCATTTACAAATATAGTTATTGATATTTATTTTTATATCTTTAGAATTGACTTTTTGAATAATCTTATACGCCATGTATTTCGGGACTCCGGTAGAGAACAAATAGCAAATATCATCCATGACATAGTATTTATGCAAAAAGACATCATCTCACATGCCTCGTTGCAGTTGGTGTCGAACGACAGCATCAACATCGCCAATCGCCAACCGCTCTTGGCCTCCGGCACGAACAAAAAATGGTGTAACCTAGCCGGCTAGCTCTGGAGCTCCCGGTCGATTAGGGGCTCAAGCCAGATGGGCTCTTTGAGGTATCGGCCGACTGCCTAGATAGTGGGCTTTCTGGGAGGAAGGAGTGAGAAGAAAGTTAGATAATGGCAGGTGGAATGGGCTGCTTGGTTGAATGAAGATAATTACATCTATAGTTCTTGTACTCTCCGGCACTTAATGCAATGGTCGTCGGACTTCCTGGCTATGTTTCCCGCTACACCCTGCAGCCCAGCTTGATGCCACGTTAGCATACAAGTGTGTGCCCGCATGTGAGCACATAAAAGAAATTTATCTAGGAAAAAATTGACGACAAGCGAGTACGAACTTTAGACGTCCTGGACAGCTGAGAGTAGAGCTAACCAACAATATGGCAGTAGAATAATATCTAAACATGAACTAAGATACAATATAAACAAGAGCCTTCAACGTCACATATCATTGGTCCAGCCCAGTAATGTAGTGTATCTTCTGTGTTTTGATCTTCAAGCGATTTTCCTTATGTTTATTTTACCGGTTTTCCTTTTATTCTATCTTATGCCAAGTTTGTGCTTGTTCATTTTTTGATATAAAAAAAGGTTCATGTTTAATAATTTTCAATACACACAATAATTTCATGTTTAGCTGTTTAAATTCACACAATGATTTTTAATACACAACAAAATGTTTAAATCAACTTGAATTTTAGAAAAAGTTGTTTTTTAGCTCTTCAAGGTACAGAATACTGAAAATAAAATAACTGTTTAAAATACACAGTAATTGTAATTTTATGAAGAAAAAATAAATTAAAAAAATTTAAATGTAAAATAAACACAAAGTTAAAAAATATAAAAATGGTAGAAAATGCACGAAGAGGATCACTTGAAGATTTTTGAGAAAAAATTGATGTACGCTACGAGAGACATGGACGGCTTAACAATTATGAGCGCTGCGAGCCATACGTGCATTATCTATATAATTATCTGATCCTCAAAAAAAATATAATGGTCTTGCTCCGACTAACTTGTAAATCACAGTTTGTTCTGGTGGCTTGATGGCTGGACCATTAATGACTAGGTCTCACGTTTGACTCTCCATGGTGCAACTTATTTCGCTATTACTAGCGAAACGGCTCGTGCCTTACAACGAGAGAAAAAATTCGTAATCTTCAATGGCCATGACCATATTTTGCTGCATCACCGAGAGACACTATCACTTCCATTATTTTTTCATGAAATCATGAACAACTTTTAAAAATCGTGAACATTTTTTAAACTCATGAACATATCTGAAATCATGAATATTTTTCAATTTCATTAACTTTTTTACAGAAGTTTGAACATTTTCTACAATCGTGGACATTTTGTACTATTTGCAATCTTTATTTGAAAATATGAACTTTTAAAAAAATACTTTTCTTTAATAGTTGAACATTTCTAGAATCGACTAATATTTTTTGGAAATTGTTTGGTGGAACAATTTTTAAAATTCATGAACATTTTTTTCATTTATGAACATTTTCTGAAATGCATGATCATTTTTTGAGCCAGTGAATGTTTTATTGAATGAATCAAATATACTGTAAGTCATTATTATTTTTGAGTTTTTAGGATATTTTTCAGTTCATGAACATTTTTGAATTGGTAAAATTTTGTTGAATTTCATTAACTTTTTTAATACATGAATTTTTAGAAAATATCATGAACATTTTTTGTTTACCTAAATATTTGTTTTCAAAATTAATGATATTTTTTTGAATATGCGGGCATTTTTATAAAATAGCCAAAAATTTCTGAATCCACAAACATTTATGCATGATTAAACAATTTATTTCAAAATTCTTATTTTTTTTTGAAATCCCAAATTATTTAAAGTAGAAAAAATTTAGACGAAAAAGGAAAACCTAATTTAAAAAACAGGCTGCTCAGACATGGGCCGGCCCATATAGACGCTCTGTGTCTTCTCCTAGCACACAGAGCGCGGTATAGAAGGTTCATACTGGGCTGGCCCAAGATGGGATTCCCTTTTGTGAAATGTTTTTTTATCATTTATGGGTGGCATCGATGGGTAGTATTTTACAACTTTGAGGGTAATTTTGGTCACGTACCGTCGAAAACAATAGCCCATCTATGAGAGCATCTCCAGCCATTCAGCCCCAGGGGCTTGAAATAGCGCCGTCTGGGGGCGCGGCGGCGAAAATATCGCCGCGGGGGCGGTCGGTTTCCTGATCGCCGCCCCAAGCCCACCCAGATGGCGTTTTTTGAAAAATAAACTCGGCCAAAATTTGGCCAAACACGACACATATTCGGCCAAACTAGATGATTTTATTCATATTTGTACATAAAAACTTTAAAAACAAAATTTAAAAACTTTAAAAACATAAACTAGAACTACTGCGCCTCTTATAGGCCGAAGAGCGCGCCGAAGGCGCTGTAGTGGTCGCCGCCGTTGTCCTCCTTCTTCTTTACACCGTCGCCGTCCTTGCTGCACCCCTGCCATGGGTCGCCTTGGCGGACGGGTTTACTGGGCGGCGGCGGTGCATCTCATCACTGTCCTCGAGGATAATGATGTCGCCCTCGTCGCGGTCGCGGCACCGAGCGGCGATCTCCTTGAGAGTGCGGCGCTGGCGCTCCGTCTTCAGCCGGACGTAGTCCTCGCGCGCCCACTTGAGGGCAGCCTCGTCGGCGGCGAACATGTCGTCGTACTCTCTTTTCACGGCGACGAGCCCCGGCTCCGTCTTTGGCTTCACGAGGTGGGAGGCGGAGGAGCCACGGCCGCCCTCGTTGATGACGAGGGCACCGCCGCGGGTGCACCGCCCGAGCGGCGTCTCCACGGGCTCGGCCTTAACGCTGGCGAGCGCCGGCGAACTAGTGAAGCGGGAGGAGGAGGACGACCCACCCGCCATGCGCCTCGGCATCCAAATGCCGCCGCTCTGGCGGGGGTCAGGAGCCGGGGCCGCCGGGTACTGGGGCGGCTGCTGGTTGCCGTCCTCGAGGTACTCAAAGACTAGTGCAGCGTCCGCCCGGAGAAACCCCACCACAGGCGGCGGCTGTCGGTGTTGTGGCGCCCAATCACCGGGGCGTTGTTGATGGAGGCGATCTGCTTCTTGTGGTGGCGTTGAAAGTACGCCGCCCAGCTAGCGTGGTTGTTGGTGGCCGCGTACCTCCTCTGGCAGGGAGGCCCAAAAGCGATCGATCTTGCCGTGGAAGCGGTCGGCGTCGGGCTGCGGGGGGACGGGGACGCCTCCGGCGCTGAGTCTCCACCGCCCTGGTAGGCGCATGTCAGGCGGCGCCGGGTAGTTGGCCTCGTGCAGGAGGTACGCCTCCCACTCGTGCAGGGTGCGGAGGCCGAAGTCGTTAGCCGCCGCACCGTCGCCGGGAAAATGCTCTCCCATCGGCGGACGAGGTGGCTGGAGGAGGCGGGGGAGAGATAGATGGGATGGGGCGCCGGCCACGAGAGAGGGAGGGACTGCGGGCGAAGGAGAGTGCGTCCACTGACGAGGGAGGGGGCGGCTTTTTATAGCCGCCAGGGGGGCAGACGTGTGTGTACGTGTGGAGGGAGGGAGACGGCGCGTCGTCGTTCCATCACTGCGCCGCCCGTGAGGAATCAATGAAAGGCTGATCGGCGGCAACCTTCGCATTGATTTCCTGTGGAAAAACGAGGCGATGACTAAGACAAGACGCGGGTGCTCGCTGACTCGGTGGGCCCGCCGGGTTTTCGCACCAAAAACGCTTGCTCCAGCGCCCCCGGGCGTCGCCAGCGCGCCGGGTTCGGTCTGGGACCGCCGACGCCAAAACCGGGCCTAACGGCCGAAAATTGCGCTTCTGGGGACGCGACTGGGCCTTTTTTTAGCGTTGGCGCTAAAAAAGGCCTTGGGGCTGTTGGGGGCGCGACTGAAGATGCTTTGATCAGGTTTTATTGGTGCATCTACAACTGCTTTGGCATATGTTGCTGATGTAGTCTCGGTAGAAGCGGCCTCTTTACTCGAGGGACTCAAGCTTCTGCAAAGAATTGGGTGTACTAATCTTGTGGTGCAGATGAATAATATTGTGGTGGTGAATTCTCTGATTCTGAATGAAGGACACTCAATGATGGCGGCTCCGGCTCTAGATGACCGTCGTAATATGTTGGCGGATTTCGGAAAGGTTACCATAGAACATTTGTAATAGAGAATTGAATATAGTAGCGCATGTATTAGCTTAATTGGGACGTTCTAACCCTCCGTCTTTGTGGTTGGAAGAGCCTCCCGGTTTTATTGCCAGTTCGCTACTAGATGATGTGACTGTTATTTAAAATTAATAAAACTAGCCATAAAGATCTTTTCGTAATAAATAAATAAATATAGATATAAATTTCCTTCTGTTATACTGACTTGTGGGAGCAGCTCTTTATATATGCTGACGTGGCATCGACTAAGCATAAGTAGCCATGATTTTATTGGTGTGTATTCTCGTATTTGAGGACTGTATTTCCCCGCAAAAAAAAGTATTTGAGGACTGTATTGGAGCATACTTCAAGTTCTGTGTCACGGGCTGGATAGTACAGGGAGACCATAGGTATAATTATCTCGGCTAAATGGCACAAACATGTTTACTTGAATTCTTTGGGCAGAAATAAGTGGGTAGGGACAACGACGCAGGTAAAAATTTAGGTTGCGCCGCCGCTGCGTAGTTAAAAAAATGTGGTGCTAATGTGCTATAACCACTGTACTAAACTGTGAACTTGAGCACAAGTAACCAGAAACGACGACGACCATTCTCGCAAAAGGAAAAAAACACACACAAACGACGATAGGTCGAGGTAGACATCTCAAAGCATAGCACTAGCAGAGTAGGAGTGCACCTGTGGTGCGATCTGGTAATTCTACACGCGACCAAACAAGTGGAGGACAAGTATCTGCCGTGTCGTGACGTGCAGCGGCGTGCTAGTGGCTTTGGCGTTTGGCCGAGCTCGTTGCTTCTCCGGCTGGTTTGCTTTGCCGCTCCTGGTACGTTTCCTCAACAAGACTTTGGATAAGGTATATATATATAATACAGTATCTCCCTATCTTTTCTAGTCAGAAAAATATGATTTCCATGTTGTGCTAGTAGTAGTCCCGTCTGATTCGCTGGCCCCATGCTCAACGAGAATTAAGCGACAGTTATCGTTTCTAGCGGACTGAAACTGAAAGAAGTGTACAGTGTGGAACTTGCATAAGGCAAGGGATACTTTTCACAAAAAAAAATATAAGGCAAGGAATACTTTCTTTTTTTAGGATAGGCAATGAAATACTACGCCTAGAGCTAAAAAACGGCAAACTAAGAAATTCTTTTTTCTCCGAAAAACCCGGAGCCCCCGTGTGAGGCGACTAGGGTTTTGAGGGTGGACACGGCGGCGCCCGTTGAGATCGATCAGCGGGGCGAGTGGAAAACTGATCGGAGGATGGCCTCATCCGCCGATCGAGGCAGGGATCAAGCGCCTCTGTCGCCGGAGGCGGCTAGGGCGAAGTTAGCGGAAGCGTTGGGAAAACTGGAAATCTCGACATAGGAGGCTACGCCGCTGGTGCTCGATGACCGGGAAGAGGAAGAGAAGGAGAAGTGGCTGGTGGCTGGTAAGGTTCTTCATTGGAATATTATGCACATCCAAACCATCACCAGTGCCCTTCGGCCAGCATGGGGTAACCCAAAAGGTCTCTTCTTTCGACCAGCGGGAGATAATATGTTCGTGGTCGAATTTGCTACAAAGAGAGATAGAGATCGTGTGTGGGAGGGATCCCCATGGCATGTGAGCAAAAACGCTGTGGTTTTGTCTGAGTTTGATGAATGTATGAAGCCGTCAGAGCTGCGGTTTGATAAGATACAGATGTGGTCAAGGGTTGTGAACCTTCCTTTTCATCTGAGGGATGATAAGTGGGGAAAAGCGATCGCAGCGCAGATTGATAAGAATGCAAAGTTTGTGCAATTTGATTATGCGGCGGGTTATCTAAGGGCGAGAGTCACGGTTGATGTGGAAAGCCATTTGAGAAGATGAATTTGGATTGAATCAAAGAGGAGGCAGTGCACAGATAGGTACATCATTGAATATGAAAATGTCCCTCACTTTTGTTTTTCATGTGGCCGCTTAGGCCACTCGGATTTGTTATGCCCAACGTCAGGAACAAGAGATGAGCATGGCGATTTGCCGTTTGGGAAAGGTTTGCGAGCTTCTGAAGAGCGTCGCAAGGCTACATCGTATGACAGTTCGTCGAAGAAGCATCAGGGGACACAAAATAGTAAGAATGATACCCGCAACTCGACGACGGCTGCTGATACACGTGGTGAGGTGAACTCCCCATCCAAGTCGAAGGTGTTCCATAATAAGAGAAAGGGGGGTCCTCAGGGTCCGAAACAGGTTTATCGCAGAGTTGAGCTGCCTCTTCTGACAGACGTCGCACATACAGATGCTGTATCAGGCACAAAAGAGGGAGAGGTAGGCACAGACACAAGTTCAGAACAGAGGGATGAGGAAGTCAGAGAACCTAAGAAGAAGAAACCGACTCCCACGAGTTCAAAAAATTCGGCAGCGGCTGCGAGTCAGCCCTGCCTGGGCAAATGAGTTACCTAAGCTGGAACTGCCGGGGGCTTGGGAACCCCGGGGCAGTTCGAGAGCTTCGCAGCATTGTGAAGCAAGAAGCGGCCGGTCTCATGTTTGTTATGGAGACGAAGATCGCAGTAGTGAGAGTGGAGAACTTGCGGACATCGTTGGGTTTTGAGGGATGTTTTGATGTTAACAGTGTGGGTCTCAGTGGTGGGATTGGTATGTTCTGGTCTCATGACTTTGACGTAGAGTTAAAGAGTTACAGTGCCGGCCATATTGATGTCATGGTGCGGAGAAAAGGTGATGATGGAAGAAAATGGCGAGTGACTGGTTTCTATGGAGCTCCAAGGGCTGAAGATAGGCATCATAGTTGGAGATTCATGAGAACTTTGTTTGCAATCCAACATGAGGCTTGGATGTGTATTGGTGATTTTAACGAAACTTTGGTAGGATCGGAACACTTCTCACGGTCCTCACGTCCGGAATGGGAAATGCGAGCATTCCGTGAAGTTATGGATGAGTGTTCTCTAGTTGATCTTGGCTACTCTGGAGCAACTTATACCTGGGATAATAGACAGACAGGAGGATCAAATGTAAAAGCAAGGCTTGACAGGGCTTTTGGGAATGAGGCTTTTATGAACATGTTCGAACATATCAAAGTCCGTCATATTGTCACTACGGAATCGGACCACTGTTTTGTGTGTGCTGAGGTCCGGGAGCGTGCTAGTTCAGGGGGTCCGAGGGGACCTAAGCAAATTCGGTATGAAGATGTCTGGCAAACACACGTCGACTATGACAAATTATTTTTTGATAAATGGCAGCACGGTGCAGGTCGTCAGGGTCTTCAAGGTGTTACTCAATCCCTTACTGCATTGCAAGGCAATCTGGTAGTGTGGGGGGCAAAGGAGTTCGGTTCTCTCACACGCAAAGTTCGTCGGTTGCGCGATAAACTTGCACGGTTGAGGATGTTAGCAGTAGGAAGGGGACCAACAGAAGAGGAGAAAACAATTACCAAACAACTGAGGTTGGCTCTCAAACAAGAGGAAATCTGGGTCCGTCAGAGGTCTCGTGTGTCATGGCTTCGGGAGGGGGACAGAAACACGGGCTATTTTCTTGCCCAAGCTGCCCAGCGGAAGCGCATGAATAAGATAGAAGGACTGGAGCGGTCTGATGGCTCTGTATGTGCAAATGGGGATGAGGATCGGGTAGAAGTTCAGGCCTTCTATCAAGCATTGTACACGTCCAAGGGCTTTCACCAGATGGACGAGCTACTACAAGTAGTACCACCTCGGGTCACGGGTGCGATGAATTTTGAGCTACAAAAGCCATACACCGAAGAGGAGGTCCGTCGAGCTCTTTTTCAGATGGCCCCATCGAAGGCACCGGGAGTGGATGGTTTTACAGCGGGATTCTATCAAAGACACTAGAAAATGTTGAAAGATGATATTGTCCCGGCTGTACTGGACTTTCTAAATGGGGGAGGGGGGAACTGCCATTGGGTCTAAATGACACTTCCATTACTTTGATTCCCAAGAGGTTCCCACAAAATATATCACAGTATCGTCCGATATCCCTATGTCCGATTCTGTACAAGATTGCCTCTAAATCCATTGCAAATCGGGCTAGGGAGTGTCTGGATGAAATCATAGGGGAAGAACAGAGTGCTTTTGTCCCTGGACATCTGATCACTGACAATGTTTTAATTGTGCATGAATGTGTGCATGCCATGAAGAAGAGGAAGAAAGGAGGCAAAGCGGTATGTGCAGTCAAACTTGACATGATGAAGGCATGTGACAAAGTGGAATGGCATTATCTTGAGGCAATTATGTTAAGGATTGGCTTTGGGGCAGAATTTGTCCATTTGATAATGAAGTGTGTGACTTCAGTACGTTTCTCGGTGCGCGTCAACGGAGAGTTTCTGCCATTCTTCACCCCGTCGTGTGGCTTGCGACAAGGTGATCCAATATCGCCATATCTCTTCTTGATATGTGCGGAAGGTTTTACATCCCTCTTGAATATGTATGGTGGTGCATATGTTGACAAGGGAATACGGGTGAGCGCTCGTTCGCCTTGGATAAATCACTTGCTATTCGCAGATGATAGTCTGATCTTTATGCAGGCTAGAGCTCAATCTTCCCATCGGTTAAATGAGATCCTGCGAATATATGAAGAATGTTCAGGTCAGACAGTGAACAAGGAAAAGAGCTCTGTTTATTTCAGTCCAAACACAGCAGCTCCACTTCGACATGAGCTTAAACAAATTCTGAATATTAATGTCGAAGCGTTTACTGAACGATATCTTGGTCTACCTACGTCAGTGGGTAGGATTACAAGCGGTACTTTTGATCACATTGGGGAAAGAATCCATAGCAAACTCCAAGGTGGATCAGAGAGGATGATATCTTGTGCCGACAGAGAAATGCGGCTGAAAACAATTGCTATGGCGATTCCAACTTTTAGCATGTCGTGTTTCAAGTTGACCAAGAAAGTGTGTAAAAATTTGGTCTCATACATGGCCAAGTACTGGTGGAGCAGCTCCCTTGATCGACGCTCTATGCACTGGTTGTCATGGGAGGCGCTAGCATAGTCGAAGGCAAAGGGAGGGATGGGATTCCGGGATTTGGAGATGTTTAATACTGCTCTTCTTGGCAAGCACGGATGGAGATTGATAACGAATCCCGATACTCTTTGTGCATGGGTACTAAAAGGAAAAAATTATCCTTCATGCGAGTTTCTGCAAGCCACTATTCTGAAACATGCTTCTGTCACTTAGCGAGCGATAATTCATGGAAGGAAAGCTTTGAACTCCGGCCTGATCAAACGTATTGGAAATGGCACAATGGTTAATATATGGACGGACAAGTGGATTCCGGATACCATCACGATGTCTCCTGTTGCAAGGCTTGGGAACGCCCAGATTAATACAGTCTCAGACATTATTGATGCTGATATTTGGACTTGGAAACCTGAAGTGGTCAGGGAAACTTTCATACCCCCCGATGCGGATGCAATTCTCAATATCCCCTTGAGAAGGGGAGGGGGTGATGATTATATGGCTTGGGCTCTAGAAAGGAACGGGATTTATACTGTAAAGTCAGCGTATCAATCTCTAATGATTCAGAACGAGCAGTCTGCTCTAGAAGAAGGGACGATAATGAAAACTTCAGAGACAGAAAAACAGTTATGGTCTCGGCTCTGGAAGTTGAAAGTCTTGCCCAGAGTACGTGTATTTTGGTGGCGAGTAATGAGAGGAATCCTCCCAGTGGAAAGTACACTGACGTTTCGTCATATATCAACTACTAGCAAATGCAAAATCTGTCTTAGTGAGGAGGAGGATCTGATGCATGCCCTGTTAAACTGCAACCATGCCAGGAGTTTCTGGATAGCAGCACCGGATCTGTTGGGTGTTAAACGCCCAGTTTTACACCCACACACTTGGAGGAAGGATATACTGTGTGATGCTAGATTTTCAGAGGCTGATAAGGCAAGGTTGGTATCTATTATGTGGTCCATTTGGACCTCCAGGAATAATCTTACTCATGACAAGGGTACTCTAGACCCGGTTCAGTCCATGAAAAACATTCGGGAGACTTTGGCAGTGTTGGAATTGCCAAGGGAGCATGCCCGAACGCTCCCAGGGCATGGCTGGCGTCCACCTGATGATGGGTGGATCAAAATCAACACTAACGGAAGTATTGCCATGGAAGCGCGGCGAGGTAGAGTTGGAGGCGTGTCTAGATCTTCCACGGCCCTGATGGCTGCCTGGTGTAAACCGTATTCAGGTATTACGAACCCTCTCGTAGCCGAAGCACTTGCAGTTCGTGATGGAGTTATCTTTGCAAAGCTTCGGGGCTACGACAAAGTTGTTATTGAGATAGACTGTATGGAGATCGTTGATCTCTGGAACTCACGTCAGGCTCATCGAGCTGTGGTGGCGCCTATCTTGTTCGAGATTGGGGAGCATGCTTGTAGTTTTTCTTCTTTCTTCATTCAACATGTGTGTAGATCAGCAAACTTCTCTGCCCACCTTTGTGCCAAGCAAGCTAGCACTTTGGAGGTTACAGACTGCTGGTTAGATGTTATTCCGAGTTTCCTTGTAACTACCCTCCTGGCGGATGATGCTGGGGCGGTTGATGTTGAATAAAGCTGCCCAAATTTCAAAAAAAAATACTACGCCTAGAGCTATTTAACAGCTCCCACGTCCGTAGAATAACCATCGTTTAGAAGAAGTTGGGTTAGAAAAAAAACTTCAACCCCAAGAAACCTAACTCGGCCTTGCATAAAGTTGTCAAAGTATGTTGTTCTCCTCTAGATCCTACCTTGGGTTATGTTCAACAGGGATGGTCGGTGAACTTCTATAACAATTTTCATAAACACCCTCCGCATCGCCCCTCTAGCTGGTGCCTAGGAAGGCGGCGACGGGGCCTTTCCTTCCGCTCGGTGGCTGCCTGCCACCGGCCAAGACTCTTCCACCTCGTGTTTCGGCCGCCACCGACTGTCGCGCCCTGTGCTAGCTCAAAATCCGGTCGTCCCGCTCCTTCCATCCTTGCAGGACTCCTAGTAGACCGACAGTTGCATCTGCTCGGAGCCAGTGAGGTCCCTTGCTCCTACCTGCTCTCGCGTTAGATCTGGCGGAGTTGGTGACGAGGCTCCTCGACAACCCCCCTTTGGTGGCGTCGCATTAGGGTTCTTCCCTCCGAGCCGCTGCCATGGCTATGACGCTGCAACCTCGGTAGGTTCCAAGTGGTGCTCCTCAGCGGCGGTTGCTCCTGGCGGCCCCCGCCAGGAATACTACGCCTAGAGCTATTTTAACAGTTCCCATGTCCGTAGAATAATAACCATAGCTTAGAAGAAGTTGGGTTAGAAAAAAAAGTCTTCAACCCCAAGAAACCTAACTCGGCCTTGCATAAAGTTGTCAGAGTACGTTGATCTCCTTTTACCTTGGGTTATGTTTGACAGGGATGGTCAGTGAACTTCTATAACGGTTTTCATAAACACCCTCCCTCCGCGTCACCCCTCTAGGACTCGGAGGGCAACCCTAGCTACCGCAAGTTTTCCCGCCACCGCCTCTCTCTTGTCACATCATCGATAGAGGTCCAGCCGGCAAAGCGTGCACAGGTGCCTGGGAAGGCGATGATGGGGCCTTTCCTTCTCTTCAATGGTTGTCTGCCGCCTGCCAGGCCTCTTCCTCCCGGCGTTTCGGCCACAACCGGCTGCCGCTCCCTGTGCCGACGCGAATCCGGTCGTCCAGCTCCTCCCATCCTCGCACGTCTCCCAGCCGCCCGACTGCTGCCTATGCTCGATGTCGGCGAGGTCCCTTGCTCCTACCTATTGTCGTGTCATATCCAGCAGAGTTGGTGACGGGGACTCCTCGGCAGGCTTGCCCCCCCCCCTTGGTGGAGTTGCAGCAGCATTCTTCCCCTCAGATTCGTTGCCATGGCTACGACGTTGCAGCCTCGGTAGGTTCCCGGTGGTGCTCCCCAGTGGTGGTTGCACCTGGGGGCAAGGCAGGCCTTTGTGCCCATGACGGGTCTCTTGCTGTTGCGGCTCTCGCCACAGCAGCCCTTGAGCTTCTTTCTCCGATGTCCCCTGCCATTGCGGCTCCGACCCAGATGCTACCGAGGCTGCGTCTTCTCCAGCCTCTTCAGCTTGTCAGTGTCCTGATGGCCCCGGTTTCAGCGGCCCAGATCTGCGTCCTATTTAGTTTTGGGCTGGTCCGCGTTGCCGGTCGTCATCGCTTCCCCCGCGCGTTGGCCTCCTATGCCTCTCCGCCTCCTCAAGCCTGGTCACCTTCATGCCTCATCTGGTCATCCCTACGCGTGTCTAGGGCTCGTGTGTCCGGCGGTGCCCAGTGCCTCCATGCGGCAACGGGCGTAGCTCCCCCTCTTGTGGTGACGATTTTGAAGGAAATATGTTGTAGAGGCAATAATAAAGTTGTTATTTATATTTCCTTATATCATGATAAATGTTTATTATTCATGCTAGAATTGTATTAACTGAAAACTTAGTACATGTATGAATACATAGACAAACAAGAGTGTCCCTAGTATGCCTCTACTTGACTAGCTCGTTAATCAAAGATGGTTAAGTTTTCTAGCCATAGACATGCGTATTTGATGAACGGGATCACATCATTAGAGAATGATGTGATGGACAAGACCCATCCGTTAGCTTAACATAATGATCATTTAGTTTTATTGCTATTGCTTTCTTCATGACTTATACATGTTCCACTAACTATGAGATTATGCAACTCCCGAATACTGGAGGAACACCTTGTGTGCTATCAAACGTCACAACGTAACTGGATGATTATAAAGATGCTCTACAGGTGTCTCCGAAGGTGTTTGTTGGGTTGGCATAAATCAAGATTAGGATTTGTCACTCCGTGTATCGGAGAGGTATCGCTGGGCCCTCTCGGTAATGCTCATCACTATAAGCCTTGCAAGCAATGTGACTAATGAGTTAGTTACAGTATGATGCATTAAGGAACGAGTAAAGAGACTTGCCGGTAACGAGATTGAACTAGGTATGATGATACCGACGATCGAATCTCGGGCAAGTAACATACCGATGACAGAGGGAACACCGTACGTTGTTATGCGGTTTGACCGATAAAGATCTTCGTAGAATATGTAGGAGCCAATATGAGCATCCAGGTTTCACTATTGTTTATTGACCGTAGATGTGTCTCGGTCATGTCTACATAGTACTCGAACCCGTAGGGTCCGCACGCTTAACGTTCGATGACGATTTGTATTATGAGTTATGTGATTTGATGACCGAAGTTTGTTCGGAGTCCTGGATAAGATTACAGACATGACGAGGAGGCTCGAAATGGTCGATAGGTAAATATTTGTATATTGGAAGGTTGCATTCGGACATTGAAATTGTTCCGAGTGATTCGGGCATTTTTTGGAGTACCGGGCGGTTACCGGACCCCCCGGGAGAAGTATTGGGCCTATTGGGCCTTATTGGAGGAGAGGAGAGAGGCCACGTGAGAGGGGCGCCCCCCCTTGCCCAAACCGAATTGGACTAGGGGAGGGGGCCGTACCCCCTCTTTCCTTCTCCCTCTCTCTCTCTTCCCCTTTTCCCTCTCCGGTGGAAGAAAGGACGGAGGGCCGAATCCTACTTGGACTAGGCGTCCAAGTAGGACTCCCCCCTTGGCGCCCCCCTAGGCCACCTTATCCTCCCCCCCTCCTTTATATACGTGGGAGGGGGAGCACCCCAAAGACACCAAAGTTTCTCTTAGCCGTGTGCGGTGCCCCCCTCCATAGTTACACACCTCGGTCATATCGTCGTAGTGCTCAGGCAAAGCCCTGCACCGGTAACATCATCGTCACCATCACCACACAGTCGTGCTGATGGAACTCTCCTTCGGCCTCAACTGGATCAAGAGCTCGAGGGACGTCATCGAGCTGAATGTGTGCTGAACGCGGAGGTGTTGTACGTTCGGTGCTTAGATTGGTTGGATCACGAAGACGTTCTACTACATCAACCGCGTTACTAAACGCTTCTGCTTTTGGTCTACGAGGGTACGTGGACACACTCTCTGCGCTCGTTGCTATGCTTCTCCTAGATAGATCTTGCGTGATCGTAGGCTTTTTTTTTGAATACTACGTTCCCCAACAGTGGTATCAGATAGTTTTTGCATGTCTATGTTGTTGTAGATCAATGGCCCGTGCTACCGTTCCCTTGAATTTTAATGCGTTCCTAGAGAAAGCTAAGTTGAAAGATGATGGTAGCAACTACACAGACTGGGTCCTTAACTTGAGGATTATCCTCATTGCTGCACAGAAGAATTACGTCCTGGAAGCACCGCTAGGTGCAAGACCCGCTCCAGGAGCAACTCCGGACGTTATGAACGTATGGTAGAGCAAAGTTGATGACTACTCGATAGTTCAGTGTGCCATGCTTTACGGCTTAGAATCGGGACTTCAAAGACATTTTGAACGTCATGGAGCATATGAGATATTCCAGGAGTTGAAGTTAATATTTCAAGCAAATGCCTGAGTTGAGAGATATGAAGTCTCCAACAAGTTCTATAGCTGCAAGATGGAGGAGAATAGTTCTGTTAGTGAACACATACTCAGAATGTCTAGGTACCATAACCACTCAACTCAACTAGGAGTTAATCTTCCTGATGATAGTGTCATTGACAAAGTTCTTCAATCACTGCCACCAAGCTATAAAAGGCTTCGTGATGAACTATAATATGCAAGTGATGGAAAAGACTATTCCCGAGCTCTTCGCGATGTTAAAGGCTGCGGAGCTAGAAATCAAGAAGGAGCATCAAGTGTTGATGGTTAACAAGACCACTAGTTTCAAGAAAAAGGGCAAAGGGGAGAAGGGGAACTTCAAGAAGAATAGCAAGCAAGTTGCTACTCCCGGGAAGAAGCCCAAGTCTGGACCTAAGCCTGAGACTGAGTGCTTCTACTGCAAAGGGACCGGTCACTAGAAGCGGAACTGCCCCAAGTATTTGGCGGATAAGAAGGATGGCAAAGTGAAAGGTATATTTGATATACATGTTATTGATGTGTACCTTACTAATGCTCGTAGTAGCGCCTGGGTATTTGATACTGGTTCTGTTGCTCATACTAGTTCTGTTGCTCGTTAAGGACGAGGTGACGATGCGCGTGGGAAATGGTTCCAAAGTCGATGTGATCGCGGTCGGCACTACCTCTACATCTATCGTCGGGATTAGTTTTGGACCTGAATAATTGTTATTTGGTGCCAGCGTTGAGCATGAACATTATATCTGGATCTTGTTTGATGCGAGACGGTTATTCATTTAAATCGTAGAATAATGGTTGTTCTATTTATGTGAGTAATATCTTTTATGGTCATGCACCCTTGATGAGTGGTCTATTTCTGTTGAATCTTGATAGTAGTGATACACATATTCATAATATTGAATCCAAAAGATGCAATTAATAATGATAGTACAACTTATTTGTGGCACTACCGTTTAGGTCATATTGGTGTAAATGCGCATGAAGAAATTCCATGTTGATGGGCTTTTGGAATCACTTGATTATGAATCTCTTGATGATTGCGAACCATGCCTCATGGGCAAGATGACTAAGACTCTGTTCTCCAGAACAATGGAGAAAGCAACTGACTTATTGGAAATAATACATGCGGTCCGATGAGTGTTGAAGCTTGTGGCGGGTATCATTATTTTCTGACCTTCAAAGATGATTTAAGCAGATATGGGTATATCTACTTAATGAAACATAAGTCTGAAACATTTGAAAAGTTCAAACAATTTTAGAGTGAAGTGGAAAATCATCGTAACAAGAAAATAAAGTTTCTATGATCTGATCGTGGAGGATAATATTTGAGTTATGAGTTTGGTCTTCATTTGAAACAGTGTGGAATAGTTTCACAACTCACGCCACCAGGAACACCATAGCGTAATGGTGTGTCCGAACGTCGTAATCGTACTTTATTAGATATGGTGCGATCTATGATGTCTCTTACTGATTTACCGCTATCGTTTTGGGGTTATGCTTTAGAGACGGATGCATTCACGTTAAATAGGGCACCATATAAATCCGTTGAGACGACACCATATGAACTGTGGTTTGGCAAGAAACCTAAGCTGTCGTTTCTTAAAGTTTTGGGCTGTGATGCTTATGTGAAAAAGCTTCAACCTGATAAGCTCGAACCAAATCGGAGAAATGTGTCTTCATAGGATACCCAAAGGAGACTGTTGGGTACACTTTCTATCACAGGTCCGAAGGCAAGATATTTGTTGCTAAGAATGGATCCTTTCTAAAGAAGGAGTTTCTCTCAAAAGAAGTGAGTGGGAGGAAAGTAGAACTTGATGAGGTAATTGTACCTTCTCTCGAATTGGAAAGTAGTTCATCACAGAAATAAGTTCCAGTGATTCCTACACCAATTAGTGAGGAAGTTAATGATGATGATCATGAAACTTCAGATCATGTTACTACCGAACCTCGTAGGTCAACCATAGTACATTCCGCACAAGAGTGGTACGGTAATCCTGTTTTGGACGTCATGTTACTAGACCATGACGCCTACGAACTATGAGGAAGCGATGATGAGCCCAGATTCCGCGAAATGGCTTGAGGCCATGAAATCTTAGATAGGATCCATGTATGAGAACAAAGTGTGGACTTTGGTTGACTTGTCCGATGATCGGCAAGCCATAGAGAATAAATGGATCTTCAAGAAGAAGACTGACACTGATGGTAATGTTACTATCTACAAAGCTTGACTTGTTGCGAAAGGTTTTCAACAAGTTCAAGGAGTTGACTACGATGAGACCTTCTCACCCATAGCAATGCTTAAGTCTGTCCGAATCATGTTAGCAATTTCCGCATTTTACGATTTTGAAATTTGTCAAATGGATGTCAAAACTGCATTCCTTGATGGATTTCTTAAAGAAGAGTTGTATATGATGCAACCAGAAGGTTTTGTCGATCCTAAAGGTGCTAAAAAGGTGTGAAAGCTCCAGCGATCCATTTATGGACTGGTGCAAGCCTCTCAGAGTTGGAATATACACTTTGATACTTTGATCAAAGCATATGGTTTTATACAGACTTTTGGAGAAGCCTGTATTTACAAGAAAGTGAGTGGGAGCTCTGTAGCATTTCTAATATTATATGTGGATGACATATTTTTGATTGGAAATGATACAGAATTTCTGGATAGCATAAAAGGATACTTGAATAAGAATTTTCCAATGAAAGACCTCGGCAAAGCTGCTTATATATTGGGCATCAAGATCTATAGAGATAGATCAAGACGCTTAATTGGACTTTCACAAAGCACATACCAATTGATAAAATTTTGAAGAAGTTCAAAATGGATCAGTCAAAGAAAGGGTTCTTACCTGTGTTACAAGGTGTGAAGTTGAGTGAGACTCAATTCCTGACCACTGCAGAAGATAGAGAGAAAATGAAAGTCATTCCCTATGCTTCAGCCATAGGTTCTATCATGTATGCAATGCTGTGTACCAGACCATATGTGTGCCTTGCTATAAGTATAGTAGTGAGGTACCAAAGTAATCCAAGACTGGCTCACCGGACAGTGGTCAAGAACATCCTGAAATACCTGAAAAGGACTAAGGATATGTTTCTCATTTATGGAGGAGACAAAGAGCTCGTCGTAAATGGTTACGTCGATGCAAGCTTTGACTCTAATCTGGATGACTCTAAGTCACAAACCAGATACGTATTTATATTGAATGGTGGAGCTGTCAGTTGGTCCAGTTCCAAGCAGAGCGTCATGGCGGGATCTACGTGTGAAGCGGAGTACATAGCTGCTTCGGAAGCAGCAAATCAAGGAGTCTGGATGAAGGAGTTCATATCTGATCTAGGTGTAATACCTAGTGCATCGGGTCCAATGAAAATCTTGTGACAATACTGGAGCAATTGCCTTGGCGAAGGAATCTAGATTTCACAAGAGAACCAAGCACATCAAGAGATGCTTCAATTCCATCCATGATCTAGTCAAGGAGGGAGACATAGAAGTTTGCAAAATACATACGGATATGAATGTTGCAGACCCGTTGACTAAGCCTCTTCCACGAGCAAAACATGATCAGCACCAAGACTCCATGGGTGTTAGAATCATTACTATGTAATTTAGATTAGTGACTCAAGTGCAAGTGGGAGACTGAAGGAAATATGCCCTAGAGGCAATAATAAAGTTGTTATTAATATTTCCTTATATCATGATAAATGTTTATTATTCATGCTAGAACTGTATTAACTGGAAACTTAGTACATGTGTGAATACATAGACAAACAAGAGTGTCCCTAGTTTGCCTCTACTTGACTAGCTCGTTAATCAAAGATGGTTAAGTTTCCTAGCCATAAACATGTGTTGTCATTTGATGAACGAGATCACATCATTAGAGAATGATGTGATGGATAACACCCATCCGTTAGCTTAGCATAATGGTCGTTTAGTTTTATTGCTATTGCTTTCGTCATGACTTATACATGTTCCTCTGACTATGAGATTATGCAACTCCCGAATACCGGAGGAACACCTTGTGTGCTATCAAACGTCACAATGTAACTGGGTGATTATAAATATGCTCTATAGGTGTCTCCGAAGGTGTTTGTTGGGTTGGCATAGATCAAGATTAGGATTTGTCACTCCATGTATTGGAGAGGTATCTCTGGGCCCTCTCGGTAATGCTCATCACTATAAGCCTTGCAAGCAATGTGACTAATGAGTTAGTTACGGGATGATGAATTATGGAACGAGTAAAGAGACTTGCCGGTAACAAGATTGAACTAGGTATGATGATACCGATAATCGAATCTCGGGTAAGTAACATACCGATGACAAAGGGGACAACGTATGTTGTTATGCGGTTTGACCGATAAAGATCTTCGTAGAATATGTAGGAGCCAATATGAGCATCCAGGTTCCGCTATTGGTTATTGACCGGAGATGTGTCTCGGTCATGTCTACATAGTTCTCGAACCCGTAGGGTCCGCACGCTTAACGTTTGATAACGATTTGTATTATGAGTTATGTGATTTGATGATCGAAGTTTGTTCAGAGTCCCGGATGAGATCATGGACATGACGAGGAGTCTCGAAATGGTCGAGAGGTAAAGATTCAGATATTGGAAGGTTGCATTCAGACATAGGAATGGTTCCGAGTTATTCGGGCATTTTTCTGGAGTACTGGGAGGTTACCGGAACCCCCCGGGAGAAGTATTGGGCCTATTGGTCCTTATTGGAGGAGAGGAGAGAGGCCACTTGAGAGGGTCGCCCCCCCTTTCCCAAACCAAATTGGACTAGGGGAGGGGGCCGCCTCCCTCTTTCCTCTCCCTCTCTCTCCCTTCCCCTTTTCCCTCTTCGGTGGAAGGAAGGGGGGGCGAATCCTACTTGGACTAGGAGTCCAAGTAGGACTCCCCCTTGGCGCGCGCTCTCTTGGGCTGGCCTCCTCCTCCCCCTCCTTTATATACGTGGGAGGGGGGCACCCCGAAGACACCAAAGTTTCTCTTAGCCGTGTGCGGTGCCCCCTCCACAGTTACACAACTCGGTCATATCGTCGTAGTGCTTTGGCGAAGCCTGAAGGAAATATGCCCTAGAGGAAATAATAAAGTTATTGCTTATTTCCTTATTTCATGATAAATGTTTATTATTCATGCTAGAATTGTATTAACCAGAAACTTAGTACATGTTTGAATACATAGACAAAACATATAGTCCCTAGTATGCCTCTACTTGACTAGTTCGTTAATCAAAGATGGTTAAGTTTCCTAACCATAGACATGTGTTGTAATTTGATGAACGAGATCACATCATAAGGAGAATGATGTGATGGACATGACCCATCCGTTAGCTTAGCATTATGATCGTGTTAGTTTCATTGCTACTGCTTTCTTCATGACTTATACAAGTTACTCCGACTATGAGATTATGCAACTCCGAATACCGGAGGAACACTTTGTGTGCTATCAAACATCACAACGTAAAAGGGTGATTATAAAGGTGCTCTACAGGTATCTCCGAAGGTGTTTGTTGGGTTGGCATATATGGAGATTACGATTTGTCACTCCGTTTTGGGAGAGGTATCTCTGGGCCCTCTCGGTAATACTCATCACTATAAGACTTGCAAGCATTGTAACTAATGAGTTAGTTGCGGGATGAAGTATTACGGAACGAGTAAAGAGACTTGCCGGTAACGAGATTGAACTAGGTATGAAGATACCGACGATCGAATCTCGGGTAAGTAACATACCGATGACAAAGGGAATAACGTATGTTGTCATAAGGTTCGACCGATAAAGATCTTCGTAGAATATGTAGGAACCAATATGGGCATCCAGGTTCCTCTATTGGTTATTGATCAGAGAAATGTCTCGGTCATGTCTACATAGTTCTTGAACCCATAGGGTCTGTACGCTTAACGTTCGTTGACGATATAGTATTATATGAGTTATGTATGTTGGTGACCGAATGTTGTTCGGAGTCCTGGATGAGATCACAGACATGACGAGGAGCTCCGGAATGGTCCGGACGTAAAGATTCATATATTGGATGATATGGTTATGCCAAGGGGTCAGGCCCACGGGGCGATAAGTTGGTGCAAAAGGAGTTTTGCGGAGGCCAGGGGGCCAAACGCCGGAGACCTTGGCGTCTGGCCCTGGGCCAGATGCCGAGGCCCATGGCATCTGGGCCAGATGCCAAGGATTGTGGCGTTTGGTCCTGGAGTCCGAGTGGGACTCTTGCCTTTCGGGCAAAACCGACTTTGAGGAAGCTTTTTCTCCAAGTTTCGACCCCCGGGGCTCAACATATAAATAGAGGGGCAGGGCTAGCACAAAGGACACATCAAGAAACACCAAGCCATGTGCCGGCAACCCCGTCCCCTCTAGTTTATCCTCCGTCATAGTTTCCGTAGTTCTTAGGCGAAGCCCTGCGGAGATTGTTCTTCACAAACACCGTTACCACGCCGTCGTGCTGCCGGAACTCATCTACTACTTCGCCCGTCTTGCTGGATCAAGAAGGCGAGGACGTCATCGAGCTGAACGTGTGCTGAACACGGAGGTGCCATACGTTCGGTACTTGATCGGGGCGGATCGTGAAGGTGTACGACTACATCAACCGCGTTGATAAACGCTTCCGCTTAGTGATCTTCAAGGGTATGAAGATACACTCCCCCTCTCGTTGCTATGCATCACATAGATAGATCTTGCATGATCGTAGGATTTTTTTTTGAAATTACCGCATTCCCCAACAGTGGCATGCGAGCCAGGTTTATGCGTAGATGTTATATGCACGAGTAGAACACAAAGAGTTGTGGGCGATAATAGTCATACTGCTTACCAGCATGTCATACTTTGAGTTGGCGGTATTGTTGGATGAAGCGGCTCAGACCGACATTACGCGTACGCTTACACGAGACTGGTTCTACCGATGTGCTTCACACACAGGTGGCTAGTGAGTGTATGTTTCTCCAACTTTAGTTGAATAGAGTGTGGCTACACCCGGTCCTTGTTGAAGGTTAAAACAGCACACTTGACGAAAAATCATTGTGGTTTTGATGCGTAGGTAAGAACGGTTCTTGCTAGAAGCCCGTAGCAGCCATGTAAAACTTGCAACAACAAAGTAGAAGACGTCTAACTTGTTTTGCAGGGCTTGCTGTGATGTGATATGGTCAAGACATGATGTGATATAATTTGTTGTATGAGATGATCATGTTTTGTAACAAAGTTATCGGCAATTGGCAGGAGCCATATGGTTGTCGCTTTATTGTATGCAATGCAATCGCCATGTAATTGTTTTACTTTATCACTAAGCGGTAGCGATAGTCGTAGTAACAATAGTTGGCGAGACGACAATGATGCTACGATGGAGATCAAGGTGTCGCGCCGGTGGCGATGGAGATCATGACGATGCTTCGGTGATGGAGATCATGAGCACAAGATGATGATGGCCATATCATGTCACATATTTTGATTGCATGTGATGTTTATCTTTTATGCATCTTATTTTGCTTAGTATGGCGGTAGCATTATAAGATGATCCCTTACCAAATTTCAAGGTACAAGTGTTCTCCCTGGGTATGCACCGTTGCTACAGTTCTTCGTGCTGACACACCACATGATGATCGGGTGTGATAGGCTCTACGTTCACATACAATGGGTGCAAGCCAGTTTTGCACACGCAGAATACTTTGGTTAAACTTGACGAGCCTAGCATATGCAGATATGGCCTCGAAACACTAAGACCGAAAGGTCGAGCATGAATCATATAGTAGATATGATCAACATAGTGATGTTCACCATTGAAAACTACTCCATCTCACGTGATGATCGGACATGGTTTAGTTGATTTGGATCACGCGATCACTTAGATTATTAGAGGGATGTCTATCTAAGTGGGAGTTCCTAAGTAATATGATTAATTGAACTTTAATTTATCATGAACTTAGTCCTGATAGTATTTTGCAAAGGGACAATTGCATTTTTGTCCCTAGTTGGTTTCTACCCACGGGTTTTGCCCTTACTTTTCGAGCCTGCTCAGTTTTGCCCTTACTTTTTTCACCGAGGTCGTCCAAATGCCCTTATGTCACGGCTCTGTCCGGTCAACGCCGTTTGACCATGGCGGTGTGTCGTTTTGGACATTTTTACCCCTGTTAAAAATACACACACACACACTCTCTCTCTCTCTCTTACATGCGGGACCCGTTGAGAAAAAGACAAAAGAAAAAACGAACTATCTCCTACCTCATCAGAGTGCGTCTCACGGTCGGCGGCCGGTGGCGCTCCGTAAGGGCCGCGGGGGAGCGGTCGGGAGGCCGGGACTCGCACGGGGAGATCCCCATGTATACGATGGAGAGGTAAGGGAGGCCAGGAAGGTCCGGAAGCGAGGGGACGGAGCTCGGTGGCGACGACCGGAGCACGGGCTACGCAGGGGAGGTATGTCTAGGTCAAGGAACACAATAGGGAGGCGTTAGAAGCTTTGTGGGGACGTCCTGAAGCCCATGATGTGCGCAAAGACGGCGGGGGCTTGAAGGATACGGAGATCGAGCGGCGACGGCCGACAATCGGAGGTGGGGAAGATGATGACCAAGTCAGCGATTCCAGCCTCCCTTCGTTGATTCGCTTCACGGAGATACTCATGGAGTGGCTGTGAACCTCTAAGACACCTTATTGGGGGCAGCGGGAAGCCGTTGGCCACACGGGCGACCAACGTGCCTGAAGTTCCGGCGAGATCCCCCTCCTGGATGTGCACGCGCGCGCCCTCCTAAGGTTCATTGGCTGGGCCACGCGTGCGACCCACAGTTCCCATGCTCCTCCCGGCAGCCTCGCGCGAAGTTCTATGGCCGCACGCTGAGCTCCGGTGGCGCCTCGCTGGCTGCGCTCGTAGTGGTTCTGGTGGCGCCTCGTGGCCCGCGCTACACGTCCACCCTGCGGATCCCGTGCGCCTTCAGTGCGCGAGGTTCCACGCCCGCAGGTCGAGCTTCAGCGAGCTCCCACGATTGGTCGTGCACGCCGCCGGTGGCCATATCCGAGCCGGCATCGTGTCCTTGTCATGGTTTTGCCGGCCCAATTAGTTTAGGCTGATAGCCCAATGCCAAGTGGGCCCGTTAGTGTTAGGTGTTTAGTTTAGTTAGTAGGGGTTAATAGTCCACTGCCAAGTGGGCCTCCGCTAGTATTAGGTTAGTTGTTTAAATTAGTCAGCTCAGAAAAGTTGCTCAAAAAAAGCTAGCTCAAAAAAAAGTTGTTTAAATTAGTTCTAGCATTAGCATGGCCCAGTTTCAATGACATGTGGACCCCAACCCTTAGGTTGACTAGTCTTTGTTGACTGGAGCATCAAGACAGGGGCACAGATGTCCAAAACGGCGCTCCGCCGTAGTCAAACGGCATTGACCGGACGGAGCCATGACAGAAGGGCATTCGGAGGACCTCGGAGAAAAAACTAAGGGCAAAACTGAGCAGACTCAAAAAGTAAGGGCAAAACCCGTGGGTAGGAACCAACTAGGGATAAAAATGCAATTGTCCCTTTTGCAAATTATGTTGTAGATTAATAGCTCGCGTTGTTGCTTCCCTATGTATTTATATGTGTTCCTAGAGAAAACTAAGTTGAAAGATGATAGTAGCAATGATATGGACTGGGTCCGTGATCTGAGGTTTTATCCTCATTGCTGCACAGAAGAATTATGTCCTTGATGCACCGCTAAGTGACAGACCTATTGCAGGAGCAGATGCAGATGTTATGAACGTTTGACTAGCTCAATATGATGACTACTTGATAGTTTAGTGCACCATGCTTTACGGCTTAGAACCGGGACTTCAATTTTTTTTTGAAATGTCACGAAGCATGTGAGATGTTCCAAGAGCTGAAATTGGTATTTCAGACTCATGCCCATGTCAAGAGGTATGAGACCTCTGACAAGTCTTTGCCTAAAAGATGGAGGAGAATTGCTCAACTAGTGAGCATGTGCTTAGAATGTCTGGGTACTACAATCACTTGAATCAAGTGGAGTTAATCTTCCAGATAAGATAGTGATTGACAGAGTTCTCTAGTCACCATCACCAAGTTACTGGAACTTAATGATGAACTATATTATGCAAGGGATGACGAAAATGATTCCCGAGCTCTTCGTGATGCTGAAATCGACGAAGGTAGAAATCAAGAAAGAGCATCAAGTGTTGATGATTGACAAGACCAGTAGTTTCAAGAAAAGGGCAAAGGGAAAGAAAGGGAACTTCCAGTAGAATGGCAAGCAAGTTGTCACTCCCATGAAGAAGCCCAAAGCTGGACCTAAGCCTGAAACTGAGTGCTTCTACTGCAAAGAAAATGGTCACTGGAAGTGGAACTGCCCCAAATATTTGGTGGATAAGAAGGATGGCAAAGTGAACAAAGGTATATTTGATATACATGTTATTGATGTGTACCTTACTAGTGCTCATAGTAACCCCTGCGTATTTGATACTTGTTCGGTTGCTAAGATTAGTAACTCGAAACAAGAGTTGCAGAATAAACAGAGACTAGTTGAGAGTAAAGTGACGATGTGTGTTGGAAGTGGTTCCAAGATTGATATGATCATCATCGCACACTCCCTATACTTTCGAGATTAGTGTTGCCCTAAATAAATGTTATTTGGTGTTTGCATTAAGCATAAATATGATTAGATCATGTTTATCATGATACGATTATTCATATAAGACAGAGAATAAATTGTTATTCTGTTTACATGAATAAAACCTTATATGGTCATACACCCAATGTTGATGGTTTATTGAATCCTGATCGTAGTGATACACATATTCATAATATTGATGCCAAAAGATGCAAAGTTGACGATGATAGTGCAACATATTTGTGGCACTGCCGTTTGGGTCATATCGGTGTAAAGCGCATGAAGAAACTCCATAAAAATGGATTTTTGGAATCACTTGATTATGAATCATTTGATGCTTGCGAACCGTGTCTTATGAGAAAGATGACTAAAACTCCGTTCTCCGGAACAATGGAACGAGCTAGTGACCTATTGGAAATAATACATACCGATGTATGCAGTCCAATGAGTGTTGATGCTCGTGGCGGGTATCATTAGTTTATGACCTTCACAGATGATTTGAAAAGATATGGGTATATCTGCTTGATGAAACACAAGTCTGAAACATTTTGAAAAGTTCAAAGAATTTCAGAATGAAGTGTAGAATCATCGTAACAAGAAAATAAAGTTTCTACGATCTAATCACAGAGGCGAATATTTGAGTTAAGAGTTTGGCCTTCTTTAAAACAATGTGGAATAGTTTCGCAGCTCACACCATCTGGAACACCACAACGTAATGGTGTGTCTGAACGTCGTAACCACACTTTATTAGATATGGTGTGATCTATGATGTATCTTACCGATTTACCACTGTCGTTTTGGGGTTATGCATTAGAGACAGCTGCATTCACTTTAAATAGGGCACCATCAAAATCCGTTGAGATGACGCCTTATGAACTGTGGTTTGGCAAGAAACCAAAGTTGTCATTTCTTAAAGTTTGGGGCTGAGATGCTTATGTGAAAAAGCTTCAACCTGATAAGCTCGAACCCAAATCGGAGAAGTGCATCTTCATAGGATACCCAAAAGGAAACTGTTGGGTACACCTTCTATCACAGATCCAAAGGCAAGATATTCGTTGCTAAGAATGGATTCTTTGTAGAGAAGGAGTTTCTCTCGAAAGAAGTGAGTGGGAGGAAAGTAGAACTTGATGAGGTAATGGTACCTTCTCCCGAATTGGAAAGTAGTTCATCACAGAAATCGGTTCCAGTGATTCCTACACCAATTAGTGAGGAAGCTAATGATGATGATCATGACACTTCAGATCAAGTTACTACAGAACCTCGTAGGTCTTCCAGAGTACGGTCTGCACCAGAGTGGTACGGTAATCCTATTCTAGAAGTCATGTCACTAGACCATGATGAACCTACAAACTATGAGGAAGCAATGATGAGCCTAGATTCCGCGAAATGGCTTGAGGCCATGAAATCTGAGATGGGATCCATGTATGAGAATAAAGTGTGGACTTTGGTGGACTTACCCGATGATCGGCAAACCATATTAAATAAATGGATTTTCAAGAGGAAGACGGACATTGATAGTAGTGTTATTATCTACAAATCTCGACTTGTCGCAAAAGGCTTTCGACAAGTTCAAGGTGTTGCCTACAATGAGATTTTCTCAACTGTAGTGATGCTTAAGTCTGTCCGAATCATGTTAGCAATTACCGCATTTTATGATTATGAAATTTGGCAGATGGATGTCAAAACTGCATTCTTGAATGGATTTCTGGAAGAAGAGTTGTATAAGATGCAACCAAAAGGTTTTGTCGATCCAAAGGGTGCTAACAAAGTGTGCGAGCTCCAGCGATCCATTTATAGACTGGTGCAAGCATCTCGGAGTTGGAATATAGGCTTTGATGAGTTGATCAAAGCATATAGTTTTATACAGACTTGCAGTGAAGCCTGTATTTACAAGAAAGTGAGTGGGAGCACTACAACCTTTCTGATAAGTATATGTGAATGACATATTATTGATCGGAAATGATGTAGAATTTTCTGGAAAGCATAAAGGAGAGCTTGAAAGGAGTTTTTCAAAGAAAGACCTCGGTGAAGCTGCTTACATATTGGACATCAAGATCTGTAGAGATAGATCAAGACACTTAATTGGACTTTCACAAAGCACATACCTTGGTAAAGTTTTGAAGAAGTTCAAAATGGATCAGTCAAAGAAAGGGTTCTTGCCTGTATTACAAGGTGTAAAGTTGAGTAAGATTCAAAGCCCGACCACGGCAGAAAATAGAAAGAGAATGAAAGTCATTCCCTATGCCACAGTCATAGGTTCTATAAAGTATGATGTGATGTGTACCAGACCTATTGTGCACCCTGCCCTTAGTTTGGAAAGGGAGTACAATTTTGATCTAGGAGTAGATCACTGGACAACGGTCAAGATTATCCTTAGTGTGGACTAAGGAAATATTTCTCGATTATGGAGGTGATAAAAGAGCTCGTCATAAAGAGTTACATCGATGCAAGCTTTTACATCGATCCAGATGACTCTAAGTCTCAATCTGGATACATATTGAAAGTGGGAGCAATTAGCTAGAGTAGCTCCGTGCAGATCATTGTAGACATAGAATGTTTGCAAAATACATACGACTATGAATGTGACAGACCCGTTGACTAAACTTCTCTCACGAGAAAAACATGATCACACCTTAGTACTCTTTGGGTGTTAATCACATAGCGATATGAACTAGATTATTGACTCTAGTAAACCCTTTGGGTGTTGGTCACATGACGATGTGGACTATGGGTGTTAATCACATACAGATGTGAATATTGGTGTTAAATCACATGGTGATGTGAACTAGATTATTGACTCTAGTGCAAGTAGGAGACTGAAGGAAATATGCCCTAGAGGCAATAATAAAGTTATTATTTATTGTTGGAAATATGCCCTAGAGGCAATAATAAAATGGTTATTATTATATTTCCTTGTTCATGCTATAATTGTATTAACTGGAAACCGTAATACATGTGTGAATACATAGACCACAACATGTCCCTAGTGAGCCTCTAGTTGACTAGCTGGTTGATCAATAGATGGTTATGGTTTCCTGACCATGGACATTGGATGTCATTGATAATGGGATCACATCATTAGAAGAATGATGTGATGGACAAGACCCAATCCTAAGCATAGCACAAGATCGTGTAGTTCGTCTGCTAAGAGCTTTTCTAATGTCAAGTATCATTTCCTTGGACCATGAGATTGTGCAACTCCTGGATACCGTAGGAATGCTTTGGGTGTACTAAACATCACAAGATAACTTGGCGGCTATAAAGGTGCACTACAGGTAGCTCCGAAAGTGTCTGTTGAGTTGGCACGAATCGAGACTGGGATTTGTCACTCCGTATGACGAAGAGGTATCTCTGAGACCACTCGGTAATGCATCATCATAATGAGCTCAGTGTGACTAATTAAGGAGTTAGTCACGGGATCATGCATTACGGAATGAGTAAATAGACTTGCCGGTGACGAGATTGAACGAGGTATGGGGATACCGACGATCGAACCTCGGGCAAGTAACATACCCATAGACAAAGGGAATTGTATATGGGATTGATTAAATCCCTGACATCGTGGTTCATCCGATGAGATCATCATGGAACATGTGGGAGCCAATATGGGTATCCAGATCCTGCTATTGGTTATTGGCCGAGAGGTGTCTCGGTCATGTCTGCATGGTTCCCGAACCCGTAGGGTCTACACACTTAAGGTTCGGTGACGCTAGAGTTGTTATGGGAAATAGTATGTGGTTACCGAAGGTTGTTCGGAGTCCCGGATGAGATCCCAAACATGACGAGGAACTCTGGAAGATTCCGCAGGTGAAGATCTATATATTGGATGGATGGTATTCGAGTCCGGAATTGTTCCGGGGGTACCGGGTGACGACCAGCGTGTCCGAATGGGGTTTCAGAGGCCCCGCCAAGCGTTGGGGGGCCTTATGGGCCAAGGGGAGGGGGCACATCAGCCCATTAAGGGGCTGAGCTCCCCTCCCACCCCATCTCACGTAACTTGGAGAGGTTGGGGTGCCTCCCCTAGGGAAGTCACCCTTCCCGGCTTGGGGGGCAAGTTTCATAGGGGTGGGTGCCCCCAAACCCATCTAGGGTTTGCCCTGTGGCCGCCGCCCCTCCCCTAGGGAAACCCTAGGGCGCCTCCTCCTTCCCCCTTCCCGCTATATATAGCAAGGGAGAGAGAGGGCAGCCACACCCCCTTCCCTGGCGCAGCCCCTTCCTCCTCCAACTCTTCCTCCTCCTCCGTAGTGCTTGGCGAAGCCCTGCAGGAATACCACAAGCTCCACCACCACGCCGTCGTACTGCCGGAGCTCTCCCTCAACTTCTCCTCTTCCCTTGATGGATCAAGAAGGAGGAGACGTCCTCGGGCTGTACGTGTGTTGAACGCGGAGGTGCCGTCCGTTCGGTGCTAGATTGGATCTTCCGCGATTTGAATCGCCACGAGCACGACTCCATCAGCCGCGTTCTAGTAACGCTTCTGCTTAGCGATCTTCAAGGGTATGAAGATGCACTCCCTCCCTCTCTCTCTCTCTCTCTCTCTCTCTCGTTGCTAGTATCTCCTAGATTGATCTTGGGGAAACGTAGGAAAATTTTGAATTATTGATACGTTCCCCAAACTCATGAGCTAGGTCTATGCGTAGATTCTATGCACGAGTAGAACACAAGTAGTTGTGGGCGTTGGTTTGTTCAATATGCTTACCATTACTAGTATTATCTTGATTTGGTGGCATCGTGGGATGAAGCGGCCCGGACCAACCTTACACGTACGCTTACGTGAGACAGGTTCCACCGACTGACATGCACTTGTTGCATAAGGTGGCTAGCGGGTGCCAGTCTCTCCCACTTTAGTCGGATCAGATTCGATGAAAAGGGTCCTTATGAAGGGTAAATAGCAATTGGCATATCACCATTGTGGCTTTTGCGTAGGTAAGAAACATTCTTGCTAGAAACCCATAGCAGCTACGTAAAACATGCAACAACAATTAGATGACGTCTAACTTGTTTTTGCAGGGTTTGCTATGTGATGTGATATGGCCAAAAGAATGTGATGAATGATATATGTGATGTATGAAATTGATCATGTTCTTTTAATAGGAATCACGACTTGCATGTCGATGAGTTTGACAACCGGCACGAGCCATAGGAGTTTTCTTAATTTATTGTATGACCTGCATGTCATTGAAAATGCCATGTAATTACTTTACTTTATTGCTAACCGTTAGCCATAGTAGTAGAAGTAATAGTTGGCGAGACAACTTCATGAAGACACGATGATGGAGATCATGGTGTCATGCCGGTGACGAAGGTGATCATGTCGCGCCTCAAGGATGAAGATCAAAGGCGCAAGATGACATTGGCCATATCATGTCACTCTATGATTTGCATGTGATGTTTGTCATGTTTACATCTATTTGCTTAGAACGACGGTAGCATAAATAAGATGACCCCTCACTAAAATTTCAAGAAAGTGTTCCCCCTAACTGTGCACCGTTGCGAAAGTTCATTGTTTCGAAGCATCACGTGATGATCGGGTGTGATAGATTCTAACGTTCGCATACAACGAGTGTAAGCCAGATTTACACACGCGAAACACTTAGGTTGACTTGATGAGCCTAGCATGTACAGACATGGCCTCGGAACACAAGAGACCAAAAGGTCGAACATGAGTCGTATAGTAGATACGATCAACATGAAGATGTTCACCGATGATGACTAGTCCATCTCACGTGATGATTGGACACGACCAAGTTGACTCGGATCATGTATCACTTAGATGACTAGAGGGATGTATATCTAAGTGGGAGTTCATTAAATAATCAGATGAACTTAATTATCATGAACATTGTCAAAAGGTCTTTGCAAATTATGTCATAGCTTACGCTTTAGTTCTACTGTTTAAGATATGTTCCTAGAGAAATTTTAGTTGAAAGTTGATAGTAGCAATTATGCGGACTAGGTCCGTAAACTGAGGATTATCCTCATTGCTGCGCAGAAGGCTTATGTCCTTAATGCACCACTCGGTGTGCTGAACCTCGAGCGTCGTCTATGGATGTTGCGAACATCTGACATACACGTTTTGATGACTACATGATAGTTCAGTGCGTAATGCTAACGGTTTAGAATTGAGGCGCCAAAGACGTTTTTGAAACGTCGCAGAACATATGAGATGTTCCAAAGACTGAAATTGGGATTTCAGACTAGTGCCCACGACAAGAGGTATGAGACCTCTGACAAGTTTCTTAAGCCTGCAAACTAAGGGAGAAAATCTCAATCGTTGAGCGTGTGCTCAGATTGTCTGAGTACTACAATCACTTGAATCAAGTGGGAGTTAATCTTCCAGATGAGATAGTGATGGTTCTCCATAGTCACTGCCACCAAGCTATTAGAGCTTCGTGATGAACTATAACATATCAGGGATAGACATGATGATCCTTGAGCAATTCGCGATGTTTGACACCGCGAAAGTAGAAGTAAAGTAGGAGCATCAATTGTTGATGGTTATTAAAACCACTAGTTTCAAGAAGGGCAAGGGAAAGAAGGGATACTTCATGAAACGGCAAATCAGTTGCTTCTCTAGTGAAGAAACCCAAGGTTGAACCCAAACCCAAGACTAAGTGCTTCTGTAATGAGGGGAACGGTCATTGAAGCAGAACTACCCTAGATACTTGGTAGATGAGAAGGCTGGCAAGGTCGACAGAAGTATTTTGGATATACGTTATATTAATGTGTACTTTACTAGTACTCCTAGTAGCACCAGGGTAATAAATACCGGTTCGGTTGCTAAGTGTAGTAACTCAAAATAAAAGGCTACGGAGACTAGCTAAAGGTTAGATGACGATATGTGTTGGAAGTGTTTCCGAGGTTGATGTGATCAAACATCGCACGTTCCCTCTACCATCGGGATTGGTGTTAAACCTAAATAATTGTTATTTGGTGTTTGCGTTGAGCATAGACATGATTGGATTATGTTTATCGCGATACGGTTATTCATTTAAGGAGAATAATGGTTAACCTGTTTATTTGAATAATACCTTCAATGGTCTTGCACCTAAAATGAATGGTTTATTGAATCTCGATCGTAGTGATACACATGTTCATGCCAAAAGAGATAAGATAGTAATGATAGTACCACATACTTGTGGCACTGCCATTTGAGTCATATTGGTATAAAACTCATGAAGAAGCTCCATGTTGATGGATCTTTGGACTCACTCGTTTCTGAAAAGATTGAGACATGCGAACCATGTCTATTGGTACATATGCATGTAGAAACTCCATACAGATGGATCGTTTGGACTCACTTGATTTTGAATCACTTGAGACATGGAAATCATACCACATGGGCAAGATGACTGAAAGGCCTCATTTTCAGTGAGATGGAACATGAAAGAAACTTGTTGGAAGTAATACATTTTGATGTGTGCAGTCCAATGAGTGCCGAGGCACGCAGTGGATATCGTTATGTTCTTACTTCACAGATGATTTGAGTAGATGCTAAGTATATTTACTTGATGAAACACAAGTCTGAATTATTGAAAGGTTCAAGTAATTTCAGAGTGAAGTTGAAGATCATCGTGACAAGAGGATAAAATGTCTATGATATGATCATAGAGATGAATATCTGAGTTACGAGTTTGGCACACAATTAAGACATTGTGGAAATTGTTTCACAACTAATACCGTCTGGAACACCATAGTGTGATGGTGTGTCCGAACATCATAACTGCACCCTATTGGATATGGTGCATACCATGATGTCTCTTATCGAACTGCCACTATCGTTTATGGGTTAGGCATTAGAGACAACTGCATTCACTTTAAATAGGGCACCACGCAATTCCGTTGAGATGACACCGTATGAACTATGGTTTAGAGAAACCTAAGCTGTCATTTCTTAAAAGTTTGGGGCTGCGACGCTTATGTGAAAAAGTTTCAGGCTGATAAGCTCGAACCCAAAGCGGATAAATGCATCTTCATAGGACACCCAAAAATAGTTGGGTATACCTCCTGTCTCAGATCTGGAAGCAAAAGAGATTGTTTCTAGAATCGGGTCCTTTCTCGAGGAAAAGTTTCTCTTGAAAGAATTGAGTGGGAGGATGGTGGAGACTTGATGAGGTTACTGAACCGTCACTTCAACTAGTGTGTAGCAGGGCACATGAAGTTGTTCCTGTGGCGCCTACACCAATTTAAGTGGAAGCTGGTGATATTGATCATGAAACTTCGGATCAAGTCACTACCAAAACTCGTAGGTCGACAAGGATACGTACTACTTCAGAGTGGTACGTAATCCTGTCTTGGAGGTCATGTTGCTAGACAACAATGAACCTACGAGCTATAGAGTAGTGATGGTGGGCCCGGATTCCGACAAATGGCTCGAGGCCATAAAATCCGAGAGAGAATCCATGTATGAAAACAAAGTATAGACTTTGGAAGAACTACTTGATGGTCGTAAGGCTGTTGGGTACAGATGGATTTTAAAAGGAAGACGAACAATGATGGTAAGTATCACCATTAAGAAAGCTCGACTTGCCGTTAAGATGTTTTTCGACAAGTTCAAGGAGTTGACTGCGATGAGTCTTTCTCACTCGTAGCGATGCTAAGAGTCTGTTGGAATTATATTAGCAGTTACTGCATTATTTATGAAATCTTGTAGATAGGATGTCAAAACATTGTTTCCTCGACAATTTTCTTGAGGAAAGGTTGTATATGATACAACCAAAAGGTTTTTTCAATCCTATAAGATGCTAACAAGTATGCAAAGATCCATCAATCCTTCTAAGGATAGGAGTAAGCATTTCGGAGTTGGAATATACGCTTTGATGAGGTAATCAAAGATTTTGGGTTTATACAAAGTTTATGAGAAACTTGTATTTCCAAAGAAGTGAGTGGGAGCACTATAGAATTCCTGATGAGTATATGTTGTTGACATATTGTTGATCGGAAATGATGTAGAATTTCTGGAAAGCATATAGGGTTGTTTGAAAAGTGTTTTTCAATGGAAAACCTGTATTAAGCTACTTGAACATTGAGCATCAAGATCTATAAGGATAGATCAAAACGCTTAATAGTACTTCCAAATGAATACATACCGTGACAAGATTTTGAAGGAGTTCAAAATAGATCGGAAAAGAAGGAGTTCTTGGCTGTGTTATAAGGTGTGAGTATTGAGTAAGACTCAAGACCTGACCACGACAGAAGAGAGAGAAAGGACGAAGGTCATCCCCTATGCTTTAGACGTAGGCTCTACAGTATGCTATGCTGTGTACCGCACCTGAAGTGTGCCTTGCCATGAGTCAGTCAAGGGGTACAAGAGTGATCCAGGTATGGATCAAAGGACAACGGTTAAATTTATCCTTAGTAACTAGTGGACTAAGGAATTTTTCTCGATTATGGAGGTGGTAAAAGAGTTCATGGTAAAGGGTTACGTCGATGCAAACTTTGACACTAATTCGGATGACTCTGAGTAGTAAAACCGGATTCGTATAGTAAAGCAGTTTTTTGGAATAGCTCAAAATAGCGTGTGGTAGCTGCATCTACAAGATGACATAGAGATTTGTAAAGCACACACGGATCTGAAAGGTTCAGACCCGTTGACTAATAACCTCTCTCACAAGCAAGATATGATCAAACCCCATGGGTGTTGGATTCATTACAATCACATAGTGATGTGAACTAGATTATTGACTCTAGTGCAAGTGGGAGACTTTTGGAAATATGCCCTAGAGGTAATAATAAAATGGTTATTATTATATTTCCTTGTTAATGATAATTGTCTATTGTTCATGCTATAATTGTATTAACTGGAAACCATAATACATGTGTGAATACATAGACCACAACATGTCCCTAGTGAGCCTCTAGGTGACTAGCTCGTTGATCAATAGATGGTTATGGTTTCCTGACCATGGACACTGGATGTCATTGATAACGGGATCACATCATTAGGAGAATGATGTGATGTACAAGACCCAATCCTAAGCATAGCACAAGGTCGTGTAGTTCGTCTGCTAAGAGCTTTTCTAATGTCAAGTATCATTTATTTAGACCATGAGATTGTGCAACTCCCGGATACCGTAGGAATGCTTTGGGAGTACCAAACGTCACAACGTAACTGGGTGGCTATAAAGGTGCACTACAGGTAGCTCCAAAAGTGTCTGCTGAGTTGGCACGAAGCGAGACTGGGATTTGTCACTTCGTATGACGGAGAGGTATCTCTGGGCCCACTCGGTAATGCATCATCATAATGACCTCAGTGTGACTAATTCAGGAGTTAGTCATGGGATCATGCATTAGGGAACGAGTAAAGAGACTTGCCGGTAACGAGATTGAACGAGGTATGGGGGTACCGACGATCGAATCTCGGGCAAGTAACATACCGATAGACAAAGGGAATTGTATACGGGATTGATTGAATCCCCGACATCGTGGTTCATCCGATGAGATCATCGTGGAATATGTGGGAGCCAATATGGGTATCTAGATCCCTCTATTGGTTATTGGCCGAGAGGTGTCTCGGTCATGTCTGCATGGTTTCCGAACCCGTAGGGTCTACACACTTAAGGTACGGTGACGCTAGAGTTATTATGGGAAATAGTATGTGGTTACCGAAGGTTGTTCGGAGTCCCGGATGAGATCCCAGACGTGACGAAGAACTCCAGAACAGTCTGGAGGTGAAGATCGATATATTAGATGAAGGGTATTGGAGTCCGGAATTGTCCCGGGGGTACCGGGTGATGACCAGCGTGTCCGAAAGGGGTTTCGGAGGCCCCGACAAGCGTTGGGGGGCCTTATGGGCCAAGGGGAGGGGGCACATCAGCCCACTAAGGGGCTGAGCGCCCCTCCCACCCCATCTCACGTAACCTGGAGAGGTTGGGGTGCCTCCCCTAGGGAAGCCACCCCTCTCGGCTTGGGGGGCAAGTTTCCTAGGGGTCGGCGCGCCCAAACCCATCTAGGGTTTGCCCTGTGGCCGCCGCCCCTCCCCTAGGGAAACCCTAGGGCGCCTCCTCCTTCCCCCTCCCCCCTATATATAGTGAGGGAGAGAGAGGATAGCCGCACCCCCTTCCCTGGCGCGTTCCCTTCCTCCTCCAACTCTTCCTCCTCCTCCGTAGTGCTTGGAGAAGCCCTGCAGGAATACCACAAGCTCCACCACCACGCTGTCGTGCTGCCGGAGCTCTCCCTCAACTTCTCCTCTCCCCTTGCTGGATCAAGAAGGAGGAGACGTCCCCGGGTTGTATGTGTGTTGAACGCGGAGGCGCCGTCCGTTCGGCGCTAGATCGGATCTTCCGCGATTTGAATCGCCGCGATTACGACTCCATCAATCGCGTTCTAATAATGCTTCCGCTTAATGATATTCAAGGGTATGAAGATGCACTCCTTCTCTCTCTCTCGTTGCTAGTATCTCCTAGACTGATCTTGGTAAAACGTAGGAAAATTTTGAATTATTGCTACGTTCCCCAAACATTTATTTCCTTATTTCATGATAAATGTTTATTATTCATGCTAGAATTGTATTAACCGCAAACTTAGTACATGTGCGAATACATAGACAAAACATATAGTCCCTAGTATGCCTCTACTTGACTAGTTCGTTAATCAAAGATGGTTAAGTTTCCTAACCATAGACATGTGTTGTCATTTGATGAACGGGATCACATCATTAGGAGAATGATGTGATGGACATGACCCATCCGTTAGCTTAGCATTATGATCATGTTAGTTTCATTGCTACTGCTTTCTTCATGACTTATACAAGTTCCTTAGACTATGAGATTGTGCAACTCCCGAATATCGAAGGAACACTTTGTGTGCTACCAAACGTCACAACGTAAAAGGGTGATTATAAAGGTTCTCTACAGGTGTCCCAGAAGGTGTTTGTTGGGTTGGCATATATCGAGATTAGGATTTGTCACTCCGTGTTTTGGAGAGGTATCTCTGGGCCCTCTTGGTAATACTCATCACTATAAGCCTTGCAAGCATTGTAACTAATGAGTTAGTTGCGGGATGAAGTATTAAGGAACGAGTAAAGAGACTTGCCGGTAACGAGATTGAACTAGGTATGTAGATACCGATGATGGAATCTCAGGTAAGTAACATACTGATGACAAAGGGAATAACATATGTTGTCACAAGGTTCTACCGATAAAGATCTGCGTAGAATATGTAGGAACCAATATGGGCATCCAGGTTCCGCTATTGGTTATTGATCAGAGAAGTGTCTCGGTCATGTCTACATAGTTCTTGAACCCATAGGGTCTGCACGCTTAACGTTCGTTGACGATATAGTATTATATGAGTTATGTATGTTGGTGACCGAATGTTGTTCGGAGTCCCGGATGAGATCACGGACATGACGAGGAGCTCTGGAGGTAAATATTAATATATTGGATGATATGGTTAGGCCAAGGGGTCAGGCCCACGGGGCGGTAAGTCGGTGCAAAAGGAGTTTCGCGGAGGCCAGGGGGCCAAACCCTGGAGACCTTGGCGTCTGGCCCTGGGCCAGACGCTGAGGCCCATCGCGTCTGGGACAGACGCCAAGGATTGTGGCATTTGGTCCTGGAGTCCGAGTGGGACTCTTGCCTTTCGGGCAAAACCGACTTTGAGGAGGCTTTGGTTCCAAGTTTCGACCCCAGGGCTCAACATATAAATAGAGGAGCAAGGATAGCACAAAGGACACATCAAGAAACACCAAGCCATGTGCCGGCAACCCCGTCCCCTCTAGTTTATCCTCCGCCATAGTTTCCGTAGTGCTTAGGCGAAGCCCTATGGAGATTGTTCTTCACCAACACCGTCACCACGCCGTCGTGCTGCCGGAACTCATTTACTAATTCGCCCGTCTTGCTGGATTAAGAAGGCGAGGATGTCATCGAGCTGAATGTGTGCTGAACACAGAGGTGTCGTATGTTCAGTACTTGATCGGGGCGGATCATGAAGGTGTATGACTACATGAACCGCGTTGATAAACGCTTCCGCTTAGCGATCTTCAAGGGTATGAATATACACTCCCCCTCTCGTTGCTATACATCACATAGATAGATCTTACGTGATCGTAGGATTTTTTTGAAATTACCACGTTCCCCAACAAAGCCCTGCGTCGGTAACATCACTATCACCGTCACCACGCCGTCGTGCTGACGCAACTCTCCCTCGGCATCAACTGGAACAAGAGCTCGAGGGACGTCATCGAGCTGAACGTGTGCTGGACGCGAAGGTGCCGTACGTTCGGTGCTTGGATCGGTTGGATCACGAAGACATTTGACTACATCAACCGTGTTACTAAACGCTTTCGCTTTCGGTCTACGAGGGTACGTGGATACACTCTCCCCGCTCGTTGCTATGCTTCTCCTAGATAGGTCTTGTGTGATCGTAGGATTTTTTTTGAAATACTACATTCCCCAACAGATTTTGACAAACGTTTGGTTTCCACATCTTGATCATGATCCGGTGGTACGGGGTTGCTTAGACTCGGGCTAGGGAGAAATCCCTGCTTGGCTTGCCGATGTTGGTTGATACGTCTCCAATGTATCTATACTTTATGAAGTATTCATACCATGTTTACAAAAAATTTATATGGTTTTGGTATGATTTGAATGGAACTAACTCTGACTGACGTTGTTTTCAGCAAAACTACTGTGGTGTTGTTTTTTGTGCAAAAATAGATGTTCTCAAAATGGGCTAAAACTTTTTGATGATTTTTTTGGGAACAAAAGAGAACCAGGAAGCTTTGGTGGAGCACCAGAAGACTCACAGGGGCCCCACGAGCCACCTAGACGTGCCCTGGTGCCTCATGGGCCCCCTGTGGCACCTCTTTGCGTGAGACCGCCGCCAAAAATTCCTATATATTCAGAAACCCCCGAAAGTTAACCTAGAATTTCAACTCCGCCGCCGCAAGCCTCCGTACCTTTGAAATGCCATCTGGAGCCCTGTTCCGGCACCCTGCCGGAGGGGGAAATCATCACCGCAGGCCATCTTCATCATCCCAGCAGCCACCATGACGAGGAGGGAGTACACCCTCAGGGCTGAGGGTATGTACTAGTAGCTATGTGTTTAATCTCTCTCTCTCTCTCTCTTGTTCTTGATTTGGCACGATCTTGATGTACCACGAGCTTTGTTAATATAGTTGGATCATATGGTGTTTTCCCTCTCTATCTTGTTGTGATGAATTGAGTTTTTACCTTTGAGGTTTCACTATTATCGGATTGAATACTTGTTGGATTTGAGAACACTTGATGTATGTCTTGCATATGAATACACGTGGTGACAATGGGGTATTATATTGATTCACTTGACGTATGTTTGGCACTCAACTCGTGGATTCCCGAGGTGACAATGGGGTAATCTATGCATGGGGGTTGATGCACATTTCCGTCCTACTTTCTCCGGTAGAAATCTTGGGGCACTCTTGGAAGTTCTTTGTGTTGGATTGAATATTAAGAATCTGAAGTTGTTTCATGCATATCGAATAATCAACTCATGGATACTTGTGGTGACATTGGAGTATCTAGGTGACATTAGAGTTGGTTGATGCGTATCATATGGTGTTATTTTAGTATGAACTCTAGGGTTGTTTGTGACACTTACATGGATGGCTCAATAGATTGATCGGAAAAGATAACTTTGAGGTGGTTTCGTACCCTACAAACAATATCTTCTTAAGTTTTTCCGCTTGATAAGAACTTTGGAGTGATTCTTTGCCGCACATTGAGGGATTTTTATATGATTCAGTTATGTTAGCACCGTTGAGAGATTTCACTAGTGAAAGTATGAGCCCTAAGCCTTGTTTCTAAGCATTGTAATAAAGTTTGTGCTCCATTTTATCAGTTGCTACCTTGTTGTTTTTATATTTTCAGATTACAAAAACCTATATCTATTATATATACTACACTTGTATCACCATCTCTTCGACGAACTAGTTCACCTATACAATTTGCCATTGTATTGGGTGTGTTGGGGACACAAGAGATTTCTTGTATTTGGTTGCAGGGTTGTTTGAGAGAGACCATCTTCATCCTACGCCTCCCACGGATTGATAAACTTTAGGTCATCCACTTGAGGGAAAATTGTTATTGTCCTACAAAACTATGCGCTTGGAGGCCCAACACGAGTCTACAGGAATAAGTTGTGTAGTAGACATCACTGATAGCAGCGATGCTTGCGAGTGTCATTCCCTCCTTGTAAATGTTGCATGGCCTCTATCTGTGCCCCTCTTCAAGCACCGGGGGAAAACTCTAGGTCTGATTCTGCGGTTCGGACAGCGACGACGCCACGGCGTCATTCTCCTGCTTGAAGGTCGTTTTTGTTTGCATGCGGCGTCCAGGGTGTTGGTTTCTTGGAGATGTTGGACGTCATAATTGATGGAAATATGCCCTAGAGGCAATAATAAAGTTGTTATTTTATATTTCCTTATTCATGATAAAGGTTTATTATTCATGCTAGAAATGTATTGATCGGAAACCTTAATACATCTGTGAATATATAAACAAACACCGTGTCCCTAGTGAGCCTCTACTAGACTAGCTCGTTGATCAAAGATGGTTAAGGTTTCCTAACCATGGACATGAGTTGTCATTTGATAATGGGTTCACATAATTAGGAGAATGATGTGATGGACAAGACCCATCCGTTAGCTTAGCATAATGATTCTTCAGTTTTATTGCTATTGCTTTCTTCATGTAAAATACATATTCCTTCGACTATGAGATTATGCAACTCCCAGATACCGGAGGACTGCCTTTGTGCTATCAAACGTCACAATGTAACTGAGTGATTATAAATATGCTCTACAGGTATCTCCGAAGGTGTTTGTTGAGTTCGCATAGATCGAGATTAGGATTTGTCACTCCGAGTATCAGAGATGTATCTCTGGGCCCTCTCGGTAATACACATCATAAGCTTGCAAGCAAACGACTAAGGAGTTAGTCACGAGGTGATGTATTACGGAACGAGTAAAAAGACTTGCCGATAACGAGATTGAACTAGGTATAGAGATACCGATGATTGAATCTCAGGCAAGTAACATACCTATGGACAAAGGGAATTACGTATGTTATCATAACGGTTCGGCTGATAAAGATCTTCATAGAATATGTAGGAGCCAATATGGGCATCCAGGTTCCGCCACTGGTTATTGATCGGAGAGGTGTCTCGGTCATGTCTACATAGTTCTTGAACTCGTAGGGTCTGCACGCTTATCGTTCGATGACGATTTAGTATTAAATGAGTTATGTGATTTGGTGACCGAATGTTGTTCGTAGTCCCGGATGAGATTACGGACATGACGAGGAGTCTCGAAATGGTCGAGAGGTAAAGATTGATATATAGGACGATAGTATTCGGACACCGGAAGTGTTTTGGGGGGTATCAGGTACTTATCGGGTCACCGGAAGGGGTTCCGGGCACCCCCGGCAAAAGATATGGGCCTTATGGGCCAAGAGGGGAAACACACCAGCCACAAGGGGTTGGTGCGCCCCCCATATGGGCCGGCCTAAGGAGGGGAAGGAAAGGGGTGAAGGGAAAGGAAGGTGTGGATTAGGATTCCCACTTCCTTCCCTCCCCCCCCCTCTTTCCTTCTCCCTCGGTTATATATGGCAGGGGGGCGGCTTGGGAGGGACTCGAAGTAGGATTCCTCCTACTTGGGCGCGTCCTATGACTTCTTCTCCCTCCCTCCCACCTATATATATGTGGGAGGGGGGCGCCTAGCACACAACAGACAATTGCCTAGCCATGTGCGGCGCCCCCCTCCACCGTTTACACCCCCGGTCATATTTTCATAGTGTTTAGGCGAAGCCCTGTGGAGATCACTTCACCATCATTGTCACCACACCATCGTGCTGACGGAACTCATCTACTACCTCGACGTATTGCTGGATCAAGAAGGCGAGGGACGTCACCGAGCTGAACGTGTGCAGAATGCGGAGGTGGCGTGCGTTCGGTACTTGATCGGTTGAAGCGCGAAAAAGTTCGACTACATCAACCGCGTTGTGAAACGCTTCTGCTTACGGTCTACAAGGGTACGTAGACACACTCTCCCCCTCGTTGTTATGCATCTCCATGGATAGATCATTGCGTGTGCTTACAATTTTTTCTGTTTTCCATACAACGATTTCCAACAATATTGGTTTCTGGCTACTGCTCAAGGCGTGGGCTTCCAAGGCGCAATGTACGACTTCCAGGGTGCTTCCCATGTCTTTCGCCTCCGACTAGGCCGGGTCTTGCAGCCCACTTGTCGATCTCCTGGCGGTCTGGTGGGGGTATGTTGCTCCAATCAAGTTTGGAGTCGTGGCTGCGCGGCGGGTCGCGACGCGGTCTGGGTTTCTGGTGTCCCATCTCCTCGCCTTCCATGGTTAGAGTCTGGACCGGGAGGGGGGTAGTTATGTTCTCTTTCTTCTATCAATGAAAAAATAGACAAGCTTTCTATATTCGCGAAAAAACATACATGCGCAATTTTTTTGCCCGACTCCAAAATTCTTAAAAATTACCCTTCATCTACGGAAAGATGGCATTTCCCATAAAAGTGCCACATCAGCTAGCCGCCACTATAGTCCGCCGCGCCGCTGTCACACCCACCATGCCATCGACCGCGGCTTCCACCGACCACTGCCACTGCCGCCGGAGTTCGCCGTCACTGTCGTGCTCGTGCCACCGCCAAAAACCACCTTTAGTAGATCAAGGCTTTGTGTCTTGGTCACATGAGTGAGTTCTCAACCCTCAAAATAAATAAATAAGTGAGTTCTCTGGTGGCTAGGAAATGACACTATTAATAACTAAAATGCAAACAGTGATTACAAATGCATACTTAGAGCAACTTCAATGGGGCGACTCATTTTGTCCGCCGCGTTCGTTTGGGTCGGCGCGGACAAAAGTGGCGGCCCAACGCGCCGACCCAAACCCATTTCACGTCCGCGTCGACGCATTTGCGGCCCAAATTTGCGCCCGAAATGCGTCAGCAAGGACGCGCCGCGCGTCTTCTCGCCGTCCGTCGTGTCCCCACCTGGCGGCCACCCAACCGCCACCGGTCGTCTTATTTATGACGACCACCGATAGCGGGCCCACGCGTCAGCCAGTGGGCGCGTCCTGTTTTAACCACGCGTGCGGCGGGGTCGGCCTCGTCCACATCTGCCCCCCCCCCACTCCCTTTGCTTCCTCGCCGGCGACCGCAAACCCTAGTGCGGCCATGGGCCTCTTCGGCAGCAGCAAGGGCAAGGGCACTCCCGGCACCTCGTCATCCCGAGCTTCCCCTCCCCCTCCACCGCTGGCGCGTTTCCATCCTGAACGCCGGCGCCTGCACATCCCGGTGCACCAAGCGCGGTGGCACTGGGAGTACAGGCAGCCCCTCCCCTACCCCGACGTGATGCTGCCGCACCATTGGCATTTGGATCCAAACCGGATCCCGGTGCCGGCGGTCCCACGGACCCAGCGGGCGCACGACGATGAGGTGCGCCGGCGCTGCGCGCTGCTCACGTCGGAGCAGCGTCGGCTGCCAGAGTACGCCGCCGACTCTCCCAACTGGTAGGCTTGGTTCGCCCTCGAACACGAGGAGCAACGGCGCGCGGGTGTCGACGTCGTCCCGCTGTCGTTCCCACCGCCGCCCCCGGATGTAGAGCCGCAGGACATGGAGGCGGAGGCGGAGTACCAAGCCGCCCTCGAGGAGGCCCTGCAGCACGCGCTGGAGGCTAGCCGCATCGACGAGGACGCGCACTGGGATGGGCTGGAGCAAGCCCTTGCCCTGTCGGCGGCGGGGGACTCCGTCCACTCCCCGCTCTTCGTGCCGCCGCCTCCACCGTCGCCGCCCGTCCAGCCCAAGCCGGAGTCGTTGCGTAAGCGCTCCCCGCCTCCACCCACTTGGCCGGGGGAGGCCTACTCGTGGACGGGCCAGTACCGCGAGTGGGTCAGCGCGTCTCTCGTCCACTTCGCCGCCACGCCGGTGGCGAGGAGCAAAGGCGCTGCGACGCCATGCTCGAACGCGACGCGGAGGCGCTTCGGCTAGAGAAGGAGGAGGAGGAGCGCGCACGGCTTGCTGCAATGCCGCCGCCCCAGCAGACGCCGGAGGAGGCTGCCCTGGCAGCGTACCAGGCGGCGTTCGGGTGGGCTGGCCCTGCTTCGGTCTTCATCGACCTCACCGACGATGGCGGCATCGAGGCCAAGGGCAAGGGCAAGGCCGACGACGTTTAGGGCAGCGTGCAGGGCGGCAGCAGGCGGGCGCAGACTTTTTTTTAATGTTTTATTTAATGTTTATTAGATTTAGGTGGACTTTGGCTGGCGTTTGACCGGCCACTTTATGTTTAATTATGTTTATTTATGTTTATTTCGTGCAAACTTGTTTTTTTCCATGCCGGCACATTTGGGTCGGCCTTCCTGTTGGGCGGTCAAGCCGACTCATTTTAAAATGCGGACGCGCACGTCCGCCTGACCGACCCAAACGAACAAAAAACGGACAAAACGCGCGTCCGTTTGAATCGCCCCGCTCAGTGGCGAGAACTTGACATTGCCGTTCCAACCGACGGAGCGTCGAAGTGGGACTCACAAATGCAACCACTACTTTGGTTGGTATCCAGAATCTGATGAATCAAATAAGGTGATGGGAGGAATCCTTAAACATTGCTGAGACACGCAAGTGGCACCGATCCCTTCCTTCGTCCCCCTTCCCCTTGCTTGCTTATCCTCGTTCCAGTCGGTCGTTCTCCCCTGGCCCCAAGCCAAGACCTCCAACCACCACTCCGACTCCAGATTCCTTCTCCCGCCCCAACTCCCTCCCTGAAGACTAGCCGGTGCTCGTGCCGTGCCCTTCACTGTTTCCGGTTGGACTTTGGACCCTGCGTATCCAGATCTACAAGTTTCCCTCCCTCCATATATTCAGCTTCCGAGCAGAGTATCCCAGCCCCAACCCGCCGTTCTCTCGCGCGCCGATCGGACCGGAGGCTCGCCGTTCCACCATGGCAGAGGCCGGCGACCCCACCCTGGAGCAGGGGCTCCTCGCTGACCCGGAGGTGAGTGGCTGCTCTGTCCGGTTCCGCCGTCTCGTTTCTTGAGACGAGATGGGTTCGGTTGGTTGGTGCCTTCCGCGGAAGCCCCGTGCGATCAGAGGCAGCGTGCTTAGGCGGGATCCCTAGTCTAGTCTAGCTACAACAGATCGTGCCTTTGCACCTTTGGTGTTGATTTAATTCATGGTTTATAGTTTATTAGGAAAAGATCAAAGAGTAACCTACTATCGGGCAGCTTCATAGACCACCGGCTGCGCTGAATTTGGATCGGGATATCTTTCCTTTTGTCTATCTATATGACTGGGTATCTCGATTATGGTGTTCCATATGGCATCCGTTTAATGTCTTGAGATTCCAATCGTGAGTTGAACTTGTTAGATTCGCATTGTTTCAGTTTGGTTTAAACCAACACGCGATTTGTGGGTGCTCAGCTGGACACCATGGGATTTCTCCTGGCCAAGATTTATGGTAGTCTTGCTCTTGCCTACACAGTTTTCCTAAGCTGGTGGACATGTCAGCCTATGAAACCATAACAGCATAACGCAACATTTGCTTCATCCTAGCCAAATATAATACTCTGAATTTTTGTCTGTCTTGTTCATTAGAAAGACAGCAATGTTTTCTTTCCAAGGTGAAAGACAGCAATGCTTTACTGTCCTAAAATGAAGTGACACAAGTCTATCTGTCAATGTACATTGACTCCTACTTAGGTTTAATTCTTCAGTCATGACAAATTGAGCACTAATTATGTGATAACACAGCCGCACTAAATACTCCTGGTTTCAGGAATCGAACCAACTTACATACACTGGAGATGGATCCGTCGACTTTTCTGGAAACCCTGTCGTGAAGGAGAAAACTGGTAGATGGAAGGCATGCCCGTTCATCTTAGGTAACTTCTTGCAGCAAATATCAAAGTACGTTCTTTTGTTTACAACTAACTGTAGTTATGCGTAAAATAACTATTGTAACCAACCTGTAGGTAATGAATGCTGCGAGCGGTTGGCCTATTATGGCATCTCGACAAACCTTGTGACTTATTTGACGAAAAAACTGCATGATGGTAACTCCTCTGCTGCTAGAAACGTGACTACATGGCAGGGAACTTGCTATTTGACTCCCCTTATTGGAGCTATTCTGGCTGATGCATACTGGGGGAGGTATTGGACGATCGCAACGTTCTCCACAATATACTTCATTGTAAGTCATCTCTACTGAAATTTTGTCCTAATTCAAGTGTCAGTGCTTATAGATTCCTCAAATTGAAAGGAGATGCATTGTATGAGCTATGAGAGTAAATTTTCACCCTCCCCAACAGGGTTAGAACAGTAACATACTACTCCTCTGTAACTTTTTATAAGACGTTTTTAGAATCCATGATAGTGTCAAAAAACATCCTATTTTAAGTTGCAGAGGGAGTACTTCATATGGTGTATGCACTATGACATTATTTATGCTTGTGATGCGTCGTTTTCACAATAGATGTCTTGTAGTCTTTTAACTCCTGTATGCATTACTGTGAAAGGTGCATGTCAGTAGTATTCATATAGTTCTTGTGTACGAGCTCTTTGTTCATATCTGACTGCTATACTCAATTCTAACCTAACCTGGTTGGTATCATATCTTGACACTATGTTGTAATTGTAGGGGATGTCAGTACTGACTCTTTCAGCATCAGTTCCTATGCTCATGCCTCCATCTTGTGAAGGAGTCATTTGCCCAGAAGCCAGTCCTTTGCAGTATACCGTATTTTTTCTTGGTCTTTACCTGATTGCGCTCGGTACTGGTGGAATCAAGCCATGTGTCTCATCTTTTGGAGCGGATCAATTTGATGACACAGATCCGGCTGAGCGAATCCAGAAGGGATCTTTCTTCAATTGGTTCTATTTTTCAATAAACATTGGTGCTCTTATATCAAGCAGTTTTCTGGTTTGGGTGCAAGACAATTTAGGATGGGGATTAGGCTTTGGCATTCCGACAGTTTTCATGGGTCTTGCCATCATAAGCTTCTTCGCCGGCACGTCACTTTATAGATTCCAAAAGCCAGGTGGCAGTCCTATCACACGAGTATGCCAGGTAGTTGCTGCCACTTTGCGCAAGTGGAATGCACATGTTCCAGCTGACAGCTCTCTCTTGTACGAGCTACCAGATGGGGTTTCAGCAATTGAAGGGAGTCGGCAGTTGGAGCACACTGATGAACTCAGGTGAGCATATCAGTATAGCACAGCACCACAGCTCCAGTCAGTTTATTTTCCTTTAAAGATCTAGGGCAAATTAATATTTGAACTTTATTAGTTGCTGATCCTTATTAACATATAGTTTTGATAAATTCCAACTTTAAAAACTAGATACAGTAGCCATTTGCTTTCGTGAATCCGTTCACTTTATTTTTTCAAATCCTAACTAGCATTTATTTCAGATGTCTGGACAAGGCGGCTACAATTACTGATCTTGATGTGAAAGAAGATAGCTTCAACAACCCATGGCGGGTGTGCACCGTCACCCAGGTGGAGGAACTGAAGATTTTGGTAAGGATGTTCCCTGTCTGGGCAACGACAATTGTGTTTTCAGCTGTCTATGCTCAGATGTCCACCATGTTTGTGGAACAAGGGATGGTGCTTGATCCAACGATCGGCTCATTCAAGATCCCTCCAGCATCTCTATCCACCTTTGACGTGGTTAGTGTCATCATATGGGTTCCTATCTACGACAGCATCCTGGTCCCGATAGCCAGGAGGTTCACCGGCAAGGAGAGGGGCTTTTCAGAGCTGCAGCGGATGGGCATCGGCCTGGTAATCTCCATCCTAGCAATGTCAGCAGCCGCGGTCCTCGAGATAAAAAGGCTGGCCATCGCCAGGGAGGCGCACCTGGTGGACCAGAACGTCCCGGTCCCGCTGAGCATCCTGTGGCAAATCCCTCAGTACTTCCTGGTCGGCGCCTCGGAGGTGTTCACCTTCATCGGGGCGCTCGAGTTCTTCTACGACCAGTCGCCGGACGCCATGAGGAGCCTCTGCAGCGCGCTGCAGCTCATCACCACCGCGCTCGGGAACTACCTCAGCGCCTTCATCCTCACCATGGTCGCCTACTTCACGACGAGGGGAGGGAGACCCGGGTGGATCCCCGACAACCTGAACGAGGGGCGCCTCGATAACTTCTTCTGGCTGCTCGCGGGGCTCAGCTTTCTCAACTTCTTGGTGTACGTGCTGTGCGCCAACAGGTTCAAGAGCAAGAAAGCGGCTTGAGCTTTTGATTGATGGTCAGAAAAGTTGGACGGCGTCGGAGCAACTTGCTTGAAAGGTCTAAAAGACTTGGGAGGTGTCATCCTGTACATGTATACTTCGAAATCTGTATATATGTTTCTCAGTACATTATCCCTCTGTTTAAGCACGTGTTTACTTTTTTAACAAGCTGTAATTCTCTTTGTATTAGAATCCAGTGTGGGTCATGGATCTCCTTTCATGTACATATATTTTATTCACTTGAAGTTGGCAAATTCAGCCCATCAAGGAGCTGCAGTCTCCTGTTTAGCATTCAGTTTTTATGTCTTCTTATTAAGATGTGTACTGATATGTTAATCTTTCAACTCATCGTAACGTTGGATCAGCATGCATGTTGGAGCAGTGATGATTTAAAAGTGTTGAATGCTTAGAAGAGGATCTCCCCACCTTTGCCTGGAGCAAGTATGTTTTTTTGCTGCTCAGATGTTGTTTTGTTTGTGCCTTTTGACTCCGTTCCTGTAATTTGTTTTCTAGCAACACGCATAAATGCATGTCAAAACTTAACTTCTTGAACTTATTTTGTGTACTGGGAGCTTCGAGGACGTTGTTTTTCCCGGAAAAACAAGGCCTCGCCCAGGCTCCACATTTTTATTAATATGATATGATGCCCACTCGCCCAGCGGATATTGTCTTTGGAGGCCGAGCTCCATGAAACCCGGTTTTGAAAATTTTGAATTTTGTTGAATATCATATTTTCTACATTTCAAAAAATTCTGAAAAAAAAAACACATATACATGAAGGCATAACACACATGTGTGTAAATTTTTAGGGCAAAATAAGTTGAAATGAGGGTTGTGCAAAAAAAAAATTCTGAGGATTTTTAACACGATACTATTCATCCTCCGGCCATGAATTTGTCATTTTTGTACAGGTCACATTTCATCGTTTTTCATTCTAAAATTTTATACACATAAACATAACATACTTGTTTACCTGCACAATTTGTTTCAGATTTTTTTGAGGCCAAAAAGTTTGAATTTTGATTTGTTCAAAAAAAAACGGCCTCCATGGCTCCCGGGAGCCAAACGTCCGCTCTCCCTCACCCAGCAAACAACAACAGATTCAGGTTTATAGCACTCGAGGTAAAAGGCACACGCGCCTAACCCAAAAGGGGCGAGGATAACAGGTGACAAGATCTTATAAAAAGGGAAAACAAAAGGAAAAACAATCGTAAACAACATCATACTCCCTCCGTCTCGAAATAAGTATCTTAATTTTGTACTAATTTTAGTATAAAGTTGTATTAAGCTTAAGGCACTTATTTTGAGACTGAGGGTAAAACAGATGCAGAAACGGCAAGGCTGGAGCCAAACAGACATGTGCACGGATCTTCACTTAAGATTCTACGGATATAGCGTCGACTGAGACCTGGTTAAGTCTCAGTCGACTTAGATTTAGCATTCCTGTATGCATAATCTGCATCAGGGCTTCATGCCGATGCTGCTGTCACCAGCAACATTGCAGTCTACCAGCCTTCGCGAGGAGATGGCAGAAGGAAGCGCACCATCTTCAGCCAGGGCCCGCCCAGATTAGCAGTGGTGGAGAGCGAGCAAAACACCAGACCTCCCCTGGTGATTGCCTCCAGATTGGCACGCGACTTCCCCGCACACAGCACACTCCAGAGCTCGCACGACCACGACCCGGCAACGCTTCTCATCATGACCTGCAAACCTAGCCAAGGATCTCCACTAAAACAGAATTCGTTGCCGCATCCATATGGCCCAAAGAACAGACACATGCAACACATTAGCAGCAACACAGCTTGGAGGATGTGAGCTGGTCGTGGTTTTGGCCCTTTTTTTTTTGGTCGTGAATACGCAATTTGGCTTTGTATTTTCTTGCTGGGTACATTCATTCCTGCATCTGCATGATCGACAATCTGAAACCAACCCTGCATTCTCTTGGAGTCTCCCACGAATGAGCAATGCTACACTTACTGTCGTTTTCTTACTGATGGGAGCTATCAGATTGGGGACAAGAGGGCGCCAGGCGTCCTATATCCGTCTCATACGTCCGGGCAGGCTTTCCGGTGACTAACCGGTCACAAAATACCGACCCAACCGAAGCTCACAAATGGGCCTCAAACGTCCGGGTTAACCGGCACCCCTCATATCCGTCTCAAATGTAGGACGGATATGAGGCGGGCCGGGCGCGTCCGCCACATCAGCCCGGCCCACCGCTGGCCCATCCCGACCTCAGAAAACCCTCTCCGACAGAAACCCTAGCTCACTTTGCTCCGCTCCGCTCCCCTCCCTAACGCTCGCATTTTCCCAATCTGCCAAATCCCTAGCGTCGGCGAGCATGTCCAGCACCGGCAGCCACTCCGATGGTAGCTCCGTAGACGAGGAGCTGGCGCTTGGTATCGCGCTCAAGCGCTCGTGGGTCGATACGAGCAGCAGCTCTCCGGGTCCGGTGCGACGCCCCCTGTTGCCCGTCACGGCAGCGCCGACCCGTCCCGCCCGTGCGCGGATCTGTGAGGCCTGCCCGATCTACTCCTCCCGCCCGGCCTCATCTACCTCCGGGCGCTGCTCCACGCGGCAACGCTGGGTTCTAGTGCCCGCTCAGCCGACGCCGTGGATGCGGACTCCGAAGTCGTAGGCACGAGCTGCCCGCGGAGAGGCAGAGGGCAAGGGAGATGGTGGGCGGGTCCGACATGTCTGCATAGTTCGCTCGCCGCTCCTGGGTGCCCGACGAGGAGGACCGTCTCTTCGAGTGGGCGTGCCGCCGGTCACTGCCCGAGGCGGAGACGAAGGCCCGATGGCTCCGGAGGCTCAAAGCCAAGCAGCTTCGGCTCGGCATTGAGCAATCCGAGCGGGAGGCGGTGGAGGCAGCGAGGGAGGCCAAGCTCAAGCGCAAGCAAGACCGCGTTGTCCGACGCTTGCAAGGCTTCATCGTCATCTCCGATTCCTCCTCCTTCGACGGGTCCGATGGCTCCGACGTGGACCTGCCTCCTGCCGCAGACTCCTACAGCTGCGCCGGCGACCGGAAGGACAAAGGGTCGGCTCGGAAGTGGTGAAGATCCGTCTTTATTTTAAGTTTTTATGTGAACTTTGGCTATCTTTCGATGATCCGGCTGTGATCTGTCGATGAACCGATTGTGTATCTGTATGTCCGTTCATGATCTATGTAGTTCTTATCGATGTTGCATGGTTTAGTATAAATATAGGGATGGAATATAAGATACGTGGGTGTGGAGACGTGAAAATAGGGAGTGCTTAGTCAGTGTATGTGGACGCGTCCGCATATTTTTGAGGGGCCGAATTTACCGAGTCGGGCTATAGATGCTTTAAGTAAAGCATTTTCGCCCACGAATTGTTGGACATGCATGGGCACTTTCTTACAATTCTGTCCTGCAGTTGGCGGGTCAACAACTTGTGATTAGAAAAGAAAAAATGATGCAAAGGCAGGGTCAAAGGGCGGGCGTCGCCATGGAGACGAGACGTGACTGGTTGCACGCGAGACGCGAGCACGTCGGGAGTGAGCTGCCGCGCACAAACGTGGTCGATCAGTTTGACCACAGTTTTCTTCTGAGTTCTGGACCTTCTGATGCATGCATCACCTTAACTAATTTGGCATTCCCAATCTATGTCCAGAATAAACTCATTTTGTTCCATAGATAAACTAAACAATCTCTTCTCATTGTGTTTGCCTGTCAGGGTGTACGCACGCCACGGTTATCCGCTGCCATACATGACAGGAGAAAGGGACGACAGTGGCATCTATATTGTTGGTTGGCTTGATACTGAGAGAAAAAACGAACGTGTGCGACATCAACTGCGCAGGTCGCACGTAGCCAAGCGAATGATTTACAATCGGCCGCCGGGGATCGCGTCGACCGATCCACCGCGCATTGTCAACTGGTCTTCCCCTAACCGCCATCACCACCACCACCCCGGCCCCTGCCCTGCCATATAGGACGGACCGCCTCAACTCAGTCTTGTCCATAGTTGACATAGCTAGATCCAGACCGGCCGGCAGCTAGCCTTGGAGCTGTTTTTGCTTGAGTTCGCCGCCGTGTGCGTCCGTTTCTTGGGTTGAGGATGTGGTGCTGCGCCGGCGAGAGGGAGGAGTACCACGGCCCGCCGGCCGGCAACTTTGCCACGCCGCCCCCGCGACCACCAGGTTCTTATACAGTACTATCCGATACGTTCCACGAGCATTTGCGCTTCATCCTCCTAAAATGCAATCGTTTAGGGCTTCTTTGATTCAAAGGGTTTTTTAATAGGAATTTGGGGGACTAGAATTTTTAGGATTTTTTCTGGGTTGATTGTTTAATTCATAGGATTGAATTGTATAAGATTCTTTTTCTAAGGATTTCTTTGTGCTACTTCCCATAGGATTTCTAGTATCCGCTCAAACCACTCCGAAAGAATCCTTTGTTTTTTTTTTATCAAACAATCCAAAATCTTGTAGCATTGAGATGGCCATGGCATTTAAGTCCTATATTTTTTCTATTCCGGTGTGTGTTTTGAGAATCATGTGAATCAAAGAGGCCCTTAATTGTTGCAGCGCAAGCTAGAGGGCCCAACGCGCCAAGGAACGGCTTGGGGCCGGCCAAGGTGCTGCCCATCAACGTCCCGGCGGTCACGCTGGCGGAGCTGAACCGCCTCACGGGCAACTTCGGCGCCCGGTCGCTGGTCGGGGAGGGCTCCTACGGCCGCGTGTATCGCGCCAAGCTGGCCACCGGTGAGACCGTGGCCGTCAAGATGTTCGACAATGGCGGCTCCGGGCAGTCGGAGGCCGAGTTCTGCGCGCAGTTGTCGGTGGTGTCGCGGCTCAAGAGCGACCACTTCACGCAGATGCTGGGCTACTGCCTGGAGCTCAACAACCGGATCGTGCTCTACGAGTTCGCCACCAACGGCTCCCTCTACGACATCCTGCACGGCAAGAAGGGCGTGCAGGGCGCCGAGCCCGGCCCGGCGCTCACGTGGGCCCAGCGCGCCCGGGTGGCCCTCGGCGCTGCCAGGGGGCTCGAGTACCTGCACGAGAAGGTGCAGCCGTCCGTGATCCACCGCGACGTCCGCTCCAGCAACGTGCTCGTCTTCGACGGCCATGAGGGCAAGATCGCCGACTTCAACCTCACCAACCAATCCGCCGACACGGCCGCACGCCTCCACTCCACCAAGGTGCTCGGCACGTTTGGGTACCACGCGCCCGAGTACGCCATGACCGGCCAGCTCACGCACAAGAGCGACGTCTACAGCTTCGGGGTCGTCCTCCTCGAGCTCCTCACCGGCAGGAAGCCCGTCGACCACACCATGCCCAAGGGCCAGCAGAGCCTCGTCACCTGGGTACGTATCTCTTCCTTGTTTGCTTTACTCCCTCCGTAAAAAAAATATAAGAGCGTCTAGACCATCCCAGAATGCATGTGTGACGATCGACATTGATCCTGCTACAGGCCACGCCGAGACTGAGCGAGGACAAGGTCAAGCAGTGCATCGATCCCAAGCTCAACAACGACTACCCGCCAAAAGCAGTGGCCAAGGTGCGTAATCCAGGTGAAGAAATTGATCGATGTTTCCATTCCCCATTGATATATCTATCTGTTTCAACCGATCTCTTGGCTTGTGTTCAGCTCGCGGCGGTGGCGGCCTTGTGCGTGCAGTACGAAGCCGACTTCAGGCCCAACATGACCATTGTCGTGAAGGCTCTCCAACCACTTGTCGGTGCCCGTCCGGGAGGAGGAGATCACTAGCTTAGAGAGAGATCCATGTCATGCATGTCAAGGCCTTCGCCCTCTCCCGCAGCTAGCCCTCTCCTGCAGCTAGCCTCTCTTGCAGCTAGATTTCTTTTGGTGGAACCCGTATTCATATGTTTAAATCCTACTAGAGTGCTCATATTTTTTCTGAATTATTCAGTATACAATCATGTGGGTGTTTACGTCTTTGTTGTGTTTATCCAAAATAGATTAGGGTCTTGAACCTCTCGAAATGGGCAACAAAACTTGGCAAAACCAGACATGGCAAATCTACTAGATGGGCTTTAACAGGCTCAAGGACCAACCTGGCCAATTGTTGCCACTTGCCCATCATCAAGCCCACACTGTTAGGTTGATCTCGTACCGATCGAGCCCAACGGCTCGACGGGCCCCTTGGCCTGCGCCCTGATCGGGGGCGCCCAACCCTCTTATGGGTGGTGGCCCCCTGTCGCAGCGCTATATAAAGAGGTGGGGGAGCCGGCTGCACGCGGTACGAGGTTCACCGTGCGCCGCAACCCCCACCGATATCCCTACCGATCTAGGGTTAGCGCACAAGCGACGGGAAGCTCCACCACAGCCACTGCCTCCTCGCCGACGACGCCCACTCGCCAACATGGCCGGCACGGCGGCCTCCTGGAGCCAAGGAGAAGGTAGTCACTCTTCCTCCTCTCATTTCTCTGCGATCCTCTCCAGATGCATAGACAGTGTATGTACAGATCGATCTATCCCGTATTTCTAGCCTACACGATCTATAGAATACAACGATGGTATCAGATACAAGGAGTGGGCATCGGATTTCGGGTAGAGATCAAGTCAAAAGCAAATAAAAAGAAATCACTGAAAAGAAAGCGCCTCCGCTGTGCCGCGCCGTTCCTTTCGATCCCCACACGCATCGGCAAGCCGAGGTGCGGGGAAGAACACTGCCTCCCCAAAGGGGCAAAAGGGCACCACCAACGCACCGCTTGACAGCGGCGCGCTCTCCCACGGGAGCTCGCGCACACCGGCAAGGGGGACAGAGGGGGCACCGCTGCTTCACGCTGTCGTTGTCCTCGGTGACACAGAGAGGAGACGCGGGTGGTGGAGAAACAAGGAAGGGGAAGAAGAGATGGGAGGAGCCCAGGCTCGCGCGGCGCGGTGGTTTTGATGCCGTTGCTGGCGGCCGGGGCGAAGCTCCTCCACCGGCGCCTCTCTCTGTCTCTATCAAAGAAGGAGCAATGGAAGAGAGGCGGTGCAGCGCGGTGGTTTTATGCCGCCGCCGGTGGCCGGGCCGGACGGCCGGGGCGCAGCCCCTTTTTCCGCCGTCTGAGGGAGAGAGA